>NC_091388.1:5721652-5853375 GCF_038502225.1 Cherax quadricarinatus | reverse complement strand
GTGTCCTATCTCACCTAAGCAGTGGCCCAATACTGGATGTTGTTTTTCCCTTAGATTTTGCATAAGAAAAGTTTTTTTTTTTTTTAATTTCCTTTATGGATTTTAGTTCTTCCTGTGATTCTAGTCTCCTGTAAGATCCCTTCAGCTTAAGTTTGATATTTGCAATTTTGTTGACTAGTGTCTCCCTTCGTATTTCACATATATTGGCTCCTCTCAGCAGCTCTGTGACTCTTCGCCTTCGTCTGTATAGGGAACGTCTCTCTCTAGTTTACATCTTCTCTTTCTTTTTCTTAATGGAATGTGCCTTGAGCAGATTTCAAGAACCACAGAGTTTATTTTTTCTAGGCAGAGGTTCAGATCTGTGTTGTTTAGGGTATCTTCCCAGCTTGTTTCATTTAGGACATGGTTAACTTGTTCCCATTGTATGTTTTTGTTATTGAAATTGAATTTTGTGAAGACACCCTCATGACTGATCACATTTTGCTGGTCAGGATCCCTGTGCATACATGTCTGTACCTCTATTGTGTTGTGATCTGAGTGGATTGTCTTCAATACGGTTATATTACGTATCAGATCGTCATTGTTAATGAAGATGAGGTCCAGCATATTTTCTAGTCTTGTAGGCTCTAATATTTGCTGGTTTAAGGTGAATTTGGTGCAGAGATTTAATAGCTCATGTATGTGTGAATTTTCAATAGGGCTCTGCATATACAACGTGGCCCCACATATACAGCAGAGCCTGACACATACAACAGATGCTGTATAAGATGATGCGCTGCCTCACAAAGACCAGTAGACCTGTTGCAGTGTTCCTTATTTCTTATGATCTTATGTTCTTATGAAGGCAAATATTCTATTAGTGGGATGGATCTGTGAAGGACCTGCCTAGTATGGGCCAACAGGCCTGCTGTAGTGTTTTTCCTTTCTTATGTTCTTATACACAGCATCTTCTTATCAGTGTTCCATTTTTGTTGGGCTTAAATTGAGCCATTGTGCAGTGTTCCACTTGCCGGTGATTATCACCAGCGGGTGGAACAATGACTCGCATGAAAGCCAATGAAAACATGGAACACCAAAAATAGTCACTGTATATGTGGGGCCCTGTTATATATATTCGGGGTCCTGCGGTATATGCGGGGCCCTACTGTATATGTGGGGCCCTGTTATATATATGCGGGGTCCTGCGGTATATGCAGGGCCCTACTGTATATGCGGGGCCCTGTTATATATATGCGGGGTCCTGCAGTATATGCGGGGCCCTACTGTATATGTGGGGCCCTGTTATATATATGCGGGGTCCTGCGGTATATGCGGGGCCATGCTGTATATGCCGGACCCCTCCTATGTTTCAACAAATCCACCATAAGTCAAAAATATTGTAAGTGGGATGTAATTTGCTAAATAAGTAAATATGTGGCTGTTGTAACTGAATAAATAAATAATTACTGTAAATACCAGCATTAAAAAATCATTAAGTGCTAAAATCTTTTCAAAATTCTCAGAGCGTTTGGCCGTTATCGCACCATTGTAGATCCAAAATATCCTAAACCAGACCATCATAAAGCCATAATATTGTAAACTGGACCATCGTAAAGCCAAAATATCGTAAACCAAACCAGTGTAAAGCCAAAACATTGTAAACCAATGTAAAGCGAGGATCCCCTGTAGAGTAGCGTGTTTAAGTATAGTCACAGCAGCAAGACTGTGCTTGTTGTGTCTCGCCTTATTTAATTATTCGTGCATTTTTTTAATTTCCAGTTCTTGCATTACTTTTAAACATAAAATACTGTCTTTTCTTGGATTCCTAGCTAAGAAATTGCTATCTTGGATCCCTTAGCTAAGAAATTGCTATCTTGGATCCCTTAGCTAAGAAATTGCTATCTTGGATCCCTTAGCTAAGAAATTGCTATCTTGGATCCCTTAGCTAAGAAATTGCTTTCTTGGATCCCTTAGCTAAGAAATTGCTATCTTGGATCCCTTAGCTAAGAAATTGCTATCTTAGATCCCTTAGCTAAGAAATTGCTATCTTGGATCCCTTAGCTAAGAAATTGCTATCTTGGATCCCTTAGCTAAGAAATTGCTATCTTGGATCCCTTAGCTAAGAACATGCTATCTTGGATCCCTTAGCTAAGAAATTGCTATCTTGGATCCCTTAGCTAAGAAATTGCTATCTTGGACCCCATAGCTAAGAAATTGCTATCTTGGATCCCTTAGCTAAGAAATTACTATCTTGGACCCTATAGCTAAGAAATTGCTATCTTGGATCCCTTAGCTAAGAAAATGCTATCTTGGATCCCTTAGCTAAGAAAATGCTATCTTGGACCCCATAGCTAAGAAATTACTATCTTGGATCCCTTAGCTAAGAAAATGCTATCTTGGACCCCATAGCTAAGAAATTACTATCTTTTCTTGGATCCCTAGAGGTATTCTACCACTACGAAGAAAAATATTCTGGTATTGTTTTTTTTTTCTTTGTAATTTATTCTTCCCGTCAGTTTAGAGTTGTGACTTCTTGTTCCCCTTGTTGGTGCTAGCAAAGTACAGTACCTTTGATATACCTTCGATGAGTTTTGAGAGTCTTGCTACTCTTGGAGCCCGGCCATGGTCCAGGCTGCTCTAGTAGAGCCGCTGTATCCACAGGTCTGATTTCCATGGTTTCAGTTATTGGCGATTTACAGTGGCTTGAAAACATGCCTTAATTTTTCTTAATAATAATGGGGACAAAGCACAGAAGCAGTGATGGTGACAGTTGTTCAAAGTCTAAGAGAAGTTGTGAAGTTCTTCCCATCACTGAAAAAAGTGTTAATTCTCCACTTATTGTGTGTATTTTATCAATTAGACTATTGTATATAAACCAAAAATTACTTATATACGTATAGGGTTTATTACTATCCAAGGTTTCTGGCATCCGCATAGTTCTTGGCAGGTATCACCCGCAGATACCAGGACACTACCATAGTTAAACCGTACCACGGGCGGGGATAGAACCCACGATCAGAGTCATAAAACTCCAGACCGATGTGTGTGGAGTTTTAAGACTGATCGCGGGCTCTATCCCCTCCCATTGTATGCTTTGTTTACAAACGTGTCATTACAATTTCATGAGTCGCTACCATAGTTTCTTGTATCCTTTTACTACCTTGTTTATGATTATCAATTCTCCTCTTTCCCCTCTCACAAGCCATTAAATTCATTGTTATTGTTACCACCTTGTGAAATATTTTTTTGTTCTTTCTGGGAGTCAATATGCAAATAACTTGCATATAAAGTCAGTACCTGACCATCCAGGCTGTGGTGTGTATGTTCACTTGTGTGCGGCCAACAGTAACAGCCTGGTTGATCAGGACCTGATCAAGAAACGTCATAAGCTTGTCTCTCCTATAACTGGAGTACAATATATACCAGAAGATATCACAAACTGCTGGAACAATGTAGAAATCTTTAAGAGGAAATTGGACAAGTATCTTCACCAGGTGCCAGATCAACTAGGCTGTGATGGAAATGTGGGGCAGTGGGCCTCCAGCAGCAACAGCCTGGTTGACCAGGCTAGCACCACACCCGCCTGGTCCATGGTCAGGCTCCGAGAGTAGTGCGAGACTTGAAACTCATCAAAGGTATATGTATATGCAAGTGAGACAGGAATGGGAACAAGAGAGGAAACAGTGGTAGTGATAGTAGAAGTAGTATGAGTAATAGTGGTAGTAGAAAGAGTAGTTTAGTGGCTCAAAATAGTGGTAGTAGAAAGAGAGTAGTGGCTCAAAATAGTGGTAGTAGAAAGAGAGTAGTTTAGTGGCTCAAAATAGTGGTAGTAGAAAGAGAGTAGTTTAGTGGCTCAAAATAGTGGTAGTAGAAAGAGAGTAGTTTAGTGGCTCAAAATAGTGGTAGTAGAAAGAGAGTAGTTTAGTGGCTCAAAATAGTGGTAGTAGAAAGAGAGTAGTTTAGTGGCTCAAAATAGTGGTAGTAGAAAGAGAGTAGTTTAGTGGCTCAAAATAGTGGTAGTAGAAAGAGAGTAGTTTAGTGGCTCAAAATAGTGGTAGTAGAAAGAGAGTAGTTTAGTGGCTCAAAATAGTGGTAGTAGAAAGAGAGTAGTTTAGTGGCTCAAAATAGTGGTAGTAGAAAGAGAGTAGAAAATATGCTCAAAATAGTGATAGTATAAAGAGAGTAGTATAGTGGCTCAAAATAGTGGTAGTAGAAAGAGAGTAGTTTAGTAGCTCAAAATAGTGGTAGTAGAAAGAGAGTAGTTTAGTGGCTCAAAATAGTGGTAGTAGAAAGAGAGTAGTTTAGTGGCTCAAAATAGTGGTAGTAGAAAGAGAGTAGTTTAGTGGCTCAAAATAGTGGTAGTAGAAAGAGAGTAGTTTAGTGGCTCAAAATAGTGGTAGTAGAAAGAGAGTAGTTTAATCGCTCAAGAGAGAAAGGGAAGTGAAGGGAGGCAATAGTAATCAATTAGTTGAGGATTAAGAGACACGTGCAACAGTTGGGTATCTTTATTGATGAAACATTTTGCCTTCACAGTAGGCTTCTTCAGTCAAATACAAAGTGACAATAGTAATGAAAAAAAAGATGATGTAATCAGTCCATCAACCTTGGAGAAAAAGTATTTGGGGTGGTCAGTCCCTCAGCCTGGAGAAGAGTTCGATTCCATTATCTGGAACATTATGAAGCTGAAGTATGAGAATGAAGTCTTAAATATGTTCAGTAATCAATTAGTCATTGACTTAGTAATCTTAAGTTAGTCTTAAGTTAGCCTGAAATGCTCTGCATATAAAGGGGCTTCCTGTATGTACATCTAAATGTCATTCACATATATACAAACTTCTCTCTTCTATGTGCGGGTTATTTGTGTATCGTTCCAGTCACGGTATTGTGCCTTTTTTTGTTATTTACAAACTTTGTATCATACAGAAATAAAGAATCTTAATGGTAGTAGTAGTAGTAGAAATGGAATGGTAGTCATAGTAGTAGAAGTGGGGTCAGTCTAAGGAGAAGAAAAAAGGAGCACAGCAGGAGACTTACTGGCCCACAAGAGGTGGGACCAAAACCCCAGGGGAAGAACACTGAACTACAGTCAGGGTATTGTGCCTTTGTAACCTGTACGTCAGACCAAAACGTCATCGCAAGCTCCTCTCTCTCCTGTGTGCAGGTTATTTGTGTATTGTTCCAGTCATGGTATTGTGCCTTTTCTGGGAGCCATTTTCTATTAATCTTTTGTCCTTTTCCCATCTCGTACAAGTAATTTTTAAATGCAGATGTAATACTTTTGTTTATTCCAACTTTGGCTTCATGTTCATTAAACAACCCTTATTCAGAAAGGATTCTTTGCAAACAAACCATGGAACGGATGGGAATTGAACCCACAGTGAGTGAACCCTAAAACTCTGGGCCAGTGCATAAGTCATGGGTTCGATTTCTACCCATTCCGTGGCTTGTTTACAGTCATGTTATCGCAGTTTCATAAGTCATGATTTTTTTGCAGTTTGCCCTTTTTTTTTTTTCCTCAAAAAATTCGGTTTGTGGATTTTCTGATAATGAAAAACAATCACAGAAACAATGTGGTCAATGAGGAGAGATTTTGACTTCTCTAAAGTAGGAGAATTAAAGAAATAACTGAAAATGGTACAAAACACAAGTGATACCATAGAGCAGAAGAGGAGTGTAAGGGCCTTGTCACTCCTGGACAGGTCATAACAGGTGTGACTTGACAGTGAGAACATAAGAACATAAGAAAGAAGGAACACTGCAACAGACCTACTGACCCATGCAGAGCAGGTCCATGTTCCCCCCCCCCTTCCCTGGATTACCCCAATGACTCACATAGTCAGGTCACTTCCACTTAAGGAAGGAGCATGGCATCAGACCTAGAAGCACAAGCTAGTCAGGTCCAACTCACACCCACCCACAGTTCAGGATGGACTGAAATGTCATCATTAGGATGTCAGTAACTTGTTCCAGGCACAGTATTGTGATTATTCATTGGGCATATTTAACTGTATGTAAACATTTCAGCCATATTCTATTAGTAAACAAACAAATATCTATTTCTTTCTGCCTACAGTATACAATTTTTTTTTTTTCTCAATGAACCGGTCATATCCCACCAAGGAAGGGTGGCCTAAAAAGGAAAAATGAAAGTTTTCTTTTTAAATTTAGCAGTACAGTGGACCCCCGCATAACAATCACCTCCAAATGTGACCAGTTATGTAAGTGTATTTATGTAAGTGCGTTTGTACGTGTATGTTTGGGGGTCTGAAATGGACTAATCTACTTCACAATATTCCTTATGGGAACAAATTCGGTCAGTACTGGCACCTGAACATACTTCTGGAGTGAAAAAATATCGTTAACCGGGGGTCCACTGTATATGTATACAGGAGAAGGTATTACTAGCACCTTGCTGCCAGCATTTAGTAATATATACAGTAGAAGGGGTTACTGGCCCCTTGCTCCTGGCATTTTAGTCGCCGCTTACGACATGCATGGCTTATGGAGGAAGAATAATGTAGTTCACATGCGATAAAATATTGTTAAGTATAAAATAAAACTACTAGCATGCAGAACATTTTGTATATGGAATTTCCATTGAATATCAGTTAAAGTTGTTCAAAGTGCAGGGTTTTGGCGACTTGTTGCAGCCACTGTTGTGACTTATTCCTTGGGAGTACAGTGGGACCCTGGTATACATGGATTCGGTATCTGCAGTTTCAGTTATCCACTGTTTACTGTGGCCCAAAAATAACCCACAATTTTAGTAGTGATGGTGACATTTGTTCAAAAGTGCTAATTCTAGACATATTTTGCATAATTTATCAATTAAGCTTTAGCATAAGTATGTATGTAAGTGAAAAATGACTTATATATGGCCTGCTACTATCCACAGTTTCAGGTATCCCTGGTAGGTCTTGGAATGTATCCCTGTAAATACAGGGGGGACTACTGTATTTTATTATATGTAGACATTACAACCATCATCTGTTAGTAAAAATGTATATGGAATTTCCTTTGATAAATCCTTGAGTGAAAATCAATTAAGGTTGTAAGTGCAGGGTTTTGCTGACTTCTTCCAGCCACAGTATTGTGATTTTATTCCTTGGTACAATTTGTTTACCTGTAGATATTACAAACATCTTCTTTTAGTAAATTTGTATGTTGAATTTCATAAATAACCCGCACATGAGAGAGGAGTTACGATGATTCACGAAATCATAATGACACGATTGCAAGCAAACCATACCACGGGCGGGATTGAACCCGCGGTCAGAGAGTCCAGTGGCTAACGCGACGGTCTGGAGTTTTGAGACACTGACCGCGGGTTCAGTCCCGCCCGTGGTATTTTTTTTTTAGTTACGATGATGTTTTGGTTCAACTTGGACTATTTACAAAGTCACACAGTGTGACTCTGTAAATGGTCTCTCCCACATGCAGGTTATTTGTGTATTGTTCCTGTCATGGTATTGTGCCTTTCTGTTTCATGTGGAGTTTCCTTTTGATATCTGCTTGAGAATGAATACCAATTAACAAGTGATGTGTTGAGTATTCTCAAAAATCACAATGATGACAGATCTTGGAAGCAGTGAGGAGTCTGGGAAGGACTGGTCAGACCTGGAGAGAGAAGCTGCGGAGGCTGATAAAGACGCCAATGAGTTCCAGGACGAATACACCAAACAGAACAAGAAGAAGGGTGGCAACTATCGTGACAAGTACAATGATCGCAAGAGGTAAATAATGTAACATAAACACAATAGGAGTGATGCTTATTCGCTATACTTTTTAAGCCTTGCTTATTGGCTATTTTTTTTACAAATGATGAGTAAACATTAATAGCTTGTACATTAAGTCTTCAACTTACACACACATTGGGGACTGTCTGTATTGTGTATAATATTCATAATATAGTAAGTCTTCAACTTACACACACATTGGGGACTGTCTGTATTGTGTATAATATTCATAATATAGTAAGTCTTCAACTTACAAACACACTGGAGACCTTCAGAATTGTGTATAATAATAATATACACAATATTGATATACACAATACAGAAGAGTCTCAATGTATTTGTAAATTGAGGACTTACTGTACTTCAGATAGTGATTATTGGAATTTTATCCACCTATTGTGTTTCAGGTTAAATCGCAAATCCTCGCTGAAACTCGGCAAGGACAAACGCACGAGCAAGTAAACACTATTATGGGCTTGTTCCCTTATAGCCCTCATTATCCATCTCATAATTACCATTTCTGTTTTTTCTTTTTTTTTTTCAAAACTGCCATATTTTCTGGCATATAAGGCATGTTTTTTTTTTTCCCCGAAATAGGTCTTTAAAAAATCAGCCTGTGCCTTAAATGTTCAAGGTGAGAGTCAAGGGTAGATTTTTTGTTACACTGTAGCAGTTGTTTAGTAACATGTTACAACTGTTTGCAAACATTACCTTATATGTCTTTATAAGAGTAGCTGTATAAGAATGAAAGAGGGTTTTAAAAGAAGATTAAAAAAAGTTGTGAAGAATATGGCTCTTACCTACAGGGTCCTTAAAGAACAAGAAGGTGCAATGCTGGAACAATATTGTACCTTTTTGTTCTTTATGGACTCCACAGGTGTCTTATTCTTTCCAATATTTTTAACGTTCTAAATCCCTCTTTCGTTCATACAAGACCAGACATTGTAAGAACCAGCTTCACTTCCTCATGTCTTATATACTGAGCATTTGCCTTATATGCTGGAAAATACGGTAATAGACAAATAGGTATCTTCTCATTGCAGCACAACCAGCATTATGCAATACTGGTGTCATCCTCTTCGCAATTTTTCAAAATTATTCATTTCTAGATAAGAGGCTGTCGTTCTTTTTTATTCAGCATCATTTTTTTTTTAAACAATTGGTAATTTACAAAATTAATGTGTAAATGTATCTGCTTTAGCAGGGAAATTTACAAGGAATTTCTCAGTATATTTCTCTGATTTAAAGCAAAAAATGAGAGAGTATACTTTAGGCAGTGTATTGAAGCTATCTGCAATAAGTTAGTGTTGCAGTGCTGTCTGCAATAAGTCAGTGTTGCAGTGCTGTCTGCAGTAAGTCAGTGTTGCAGTGCTGTCTGCAATAAGTCAGTGTTGCAGTGCTGTCTGTAATAAGTCAGTGTTGCAGTGCTGTCTGCAGTAAGTCAGTGTTGCATTGCTGTCTGCAGTAAGTCAGTGTTGCATTGCTGTCTGCAGTAAGTCAGTGTTGCAGTGCTGTCTGCAGTAAGTCAGTGTTGCAGTGCTGTCTGCAATAAGTCAGTGTTGCAGTGCTGTCTGCAGTAAGTCATTGTTGCAGTGCTGTCTGCAATAAGTCAGTGTTGCAGTGCTGTCTGCAATAAGTCAGTGTTGCAGTGCTGTCTGCAATAAGTCAGTGTTGCAGTGCTGTCTGTAATAAGTCAGTGTTGCAGTGCTGTCTGCAGTAAGTCAGTGTTGCATTGCTGTCTGCAGTAAGTTAGTGTTGCAGTGCTGTCTGCAGTAAGTCAGTGTTGCAGTGCTGTCTGCAATAAGTCAGTGTTGCAGTGCTGTCTGCAGTAAGTCAGTGTTGCAGTGCTGTCTGCAATAAGTCAATGTTGCAGTGCTGTCTGCAATAAGTCAGTGTTGCAGTGCTGTCTGCAGTAAGTCAGTGTTGCAGTGCTGTCTGCAATAAGTCAGTGTTGCAGTGCTGTCTGCAGTAAGTCAGTGTTGCAGTGCTGTCTGCAATAAGTCAGTGTTGCAGTGCTGTCTGCAGTAAGTCATTGTTGCAGTGCTGTTTGCAATAAGTCAGTGTTGCAGTGCTGTCTGCAATAAGTCAGTGTTGCAGTGCTGTCTGCAGTAAGTCATTGTTGCAGTGCTGTCTGCAGTAAGTCAGTGTTGCAGTGCTGTCTGCAATAAGTCAGTGTTGCAGTGCTGTCTGCAGTAAGTCAGTGTTGCAGTACTGTCTACAATAAGTCAAGTGTTGCAGTACTGTCTGCAATAAGCCAGTGTTGCAGTGCTGTCTCCAATAAGCCAGTGTTGCAGTAAGTCAGTGTTGCATTGCTGTCTGCAATAAGTCAGTGTTGCATTGCTGTCTGCAATAAGTCAGTGTTGCAGTGCTGTCTGCAATAAGTCAGTGTTGCATTGCTGTCTGCAATAAGTCAGTGTTGCAGTGCTGTCTGCAATAAGTCAGTGTTGCAGTGCTGTCTGCAATAAGTCAGTGTATCAGTACTGCCTTCAATAAGTCAGGAGTTTCTGCTTTGTTTCCATTTTCATTCATCCCATCTGCATGGGAAGGCTATTTAATAAATATATTTAATATAACTATATATTTTACTTTATTTTGGTCGATGCCAGCTATCTAAGCTTTTTAATTTCATTTGCTTTTGCTATTGTGCATTTTGTATTCATGGACGAATGTTTTGTACCGGAGGCCCTCGACTTACTGTGGGGTTAAGTTTCGACGAACCCATCGTAAGTTGGAAATGTTGTCAAGGACCTGCCTCGTATGGGCCAGTAGGCCTTCTGCAGTGTTCCTACATTCTTATGTTAAAAATATTGCAAGTTAAAATTGGATATGGTATGCTAAATAAGTCAATAAACAACTACTGTCACTGAGTCTAAATACCAGTATTGAAAAGTTAATAAATGAATACAAGTTAGGGACTTGCTGCCTTCATGCAGCATTTGTTGCCGCACCATTGTAAAGTTGAAATATTGTAAGGTGAACTATTGTAAATTGAACCATCATAAGTCAACCATCATAAGTCAACCATCGTAAGTCAGGGACCACCTGTAGTTAGTAGTCATCTTTAGAAAAGTGAGATTGTTGCCTTTTACTGCCCTGATGGATTTTTTTTTTTTTTTTTCAACAAGTCGGCCGTCTCCCACCGAGGCAGGGATGTGTGACTTAAATCAAAGTTCTGAGGATTACGCATCCATTTGAGTTTCTTCAGGCCTCGTTAATTATAATTTTGATTGCATTGAGAATTTAATAGCATTTATTAACATGCTAAATGAAGTTGAATCATTATTATTATAATTGACAACACCTGGATAATTATAGTCAAGTATGTTGAGTATAATTATGGAAATTATGATAGGCAGTGCAACATACTGATACAAATTATGATAGGCAGTGTAACATAATGATCCAAATTATGATAGATAGTGCAGCATACTGATACAAATGATAGACAGTGCAACATAATGATGCAAATTATGATAGGCAATGCAACATAATGATGCAGATTATGATAGACAGTGCAACATAATGATCCAAATTATGATAGGTAGTGCAACATCCTCAGTCATTGTCTTAGGTGTCAAAACAACTTAGAAAATAAATATTTGTTGCAAGAAGTTTCTAGTTTGCAAAAAATGAATTCTTGATGTTGCAATTTAACAGTTGAATTCTTGATGTTGCAATTTAAAAAAAATATTGAATTCTTGATGTTGCAACTTAACAGTTGAATTCTTGATGTTGCAATTTAAAAAAATATTGAATTCTTGATGTTGCAACTTTAAAACAATTGAATTCTTGATGTTGCATCTTAAAAAATATTGAATTCTTGATGTTGCAACTTAATAATTGATTTCTTGATGTTGCAACTTAACAATTTAATTTTTGATGTTGCAACTTAACAAGTTGTTTGTGGCTTGTGATTGCAATTATGTTGACATGCAATATTACTGCTAGCTGACTCACAGGCCGTATTGGGATGTTGCATGGTAATTGCATGATGGTGAGCATTCAGTCACCTTCATATAGAAGGTCACGCTTGCAGTAACCTTCATATAAAAGGCCACACTAGTAATAACTATAAAAGGCCACACTTGCAGTAACCTTCGTTTTAAAGGCCACACTAGCAATAACTGTATAAAAGGCCATGCTTGCAGGGTGGCCCCAAAAAAAGAAAGAAAAACTTTCACCATCATTCACACTATCACTGTCTTGCCAGAGGTGCACAGATGTGACAGTTTAGATGTCACTCCAAACAGCCAATATCCCAAAGTGCAGGCATTGTACTTCCACCTCCAGGACTCAAGTCTGGCTAACCGGTTTCCCTGAATCCCTTCACAAAATATTATCCTGCTCACACTCCAACAACACATCAAGTCGCCAAAACCATTCGTCTCCACCCCTTTCTAACACAGTCACACATGCCTGCTCTATGTCCAAGCCCTTTGTACACAAAAACCTCTTTTATCCCCTCCCTCCATCCTTTCCTAGGATGATGCCTACCCCTCCTTTCCTCCACTACAGATTTATACACCCTCCAAGTAATCCTGTTTTGTTCCATCCTCTCTAAATGACCAAACCCTCAACAATCCCCTCTTCAACCCTTTGAACCTTGAACTGTTATGGGGCCCTGAAGCTTGAACTGTTATGGGGCCCTGAAGCTTGAACTGTTATTAGGTCCTGAAGCTTGAACTGTTATGGGGGCCCCTGAAGCTTGAACTGGTATGAGGGCCCTGAAGCTTGAACTGTTATGGGCTCCCTAAAGCTTGAACTGTTATAGGGGCCCCTGAATCATGAACTGTTATGGGGCCCCTTGGCAGCCCCTTTTCATACAGTAGACTCAAAAATTTTACAGTGTGGACTAAAGTTGGTTCAGGGGCCCTCTGGGTTTAGGGGCCCTGAAGCTTGAGCTTCATTAGTTTCCTAGTAGATCCAGCCATGCATGAGTCTCATTATGTGTTGCATGACATTGCTACTGCTTTGCAACCTAGAAATGTGCAATAGAAATATCTCTGATTTTGTGAACCTGTCATATTTTTTAAAAAATATGTGGATTGTTAAAAACTGTAGACAAATGTAATGAAACATTACTACATGTTTAATGTTTGGATTGTTAGCTTGTTTCAATGTTAGGATTGTTAGCTCTAGTTTTAGTGTTAGGATTAGTTAGCATGCTTCAATGTTAGGATTATCTATTTCAATGTTAGAATCATTAATGCTAGGATAATTTGCATATTACTATTAGTATACTCCACGAGTCAATATTATGAACCACTTTATATTACATCAAAACTCTTGTTTTATATATCATGTATTTAATATATTTTGTTTCAGTTCTCAGAATAAATTTTAATCACATTATTTTTTTTCAGCTCCAAGCATAAATCGTCCAAACATGACAGGTGAGTTATGCAATACAATACAGTACAATACAATACAATACAAGTTTGTTTCAACATAATACATTTTAATGTATGGTCTCTCTTCGCTTAACAACGGAGTTTCGTTCCTAAGACCACGTCGGTAAATAAATTCGTGGCCGAGTGAGGAGCATACTACAGTGGACCCCCGGTTAACGATATTTTTTCACTCCAGAAGTATGTTCAGGTGCCAGTACTGACCGAATTTGTTCCCACAAGAAATATTATGAAGTAGATTAGTCCATTTCAGACCCCCAAACATACACGTACAAACGCACTTACATAATTGGTCGCATTCGGAGGTAATCGTTATGCGGGGGTCCACTGTATAATGGTAGTGAGTTTGTGTCAGCCATCTTTGATATTGTTTTAATGTCACCTTTGCACCATTTATAACATTTCTGGTATATTTTTAAATGTTTATACAGCAGTGTACTGTATATTGTAATAAACAGAATAGAGAAAATCAACTCTAATATACGTTACAGCCTCTCCTCACTTAGCAACGCACTCGTTTACTGACGACTCGGACTTGCTACGGGTTCTCTGACCAATATTCATGCCTATATAATGTATATTAAAGCTGATTTCCTCTATTCTGTTTATTACAGTATGCAGTACACTACTGTATAAACATTTAAAAATATACCAGAAATGTTATAAAGGTGCAACGGTGATATTAAAACAATATCAAAGATGGTTGACACAAACTCACTACCATTATAGTATGCTCCTCACTTAGTGACAAATTCATTTAACGACGTGGTCTTAGGAACGGAATTTCATCATTAAGCGAGGAGAGGCTTTATTTGGGTATGCACACTGGTCAGAGAGCCCGTCCGAAGTCCAAGTATTTGGTAAACAAGCGCATCGCTAAGTGAGGACAGGCTGTATTTATAGATGAGGTCTGTGGGGGGTCCACATTTTGGGCACCCTAAACTTTTAACTTTTATGGGGTCCCTGAAGCTTGAACTGTTATGGGATCCCTGAAGCTTGAACTGTTATGGGGTCCCTGAAGCTTGAACTGTTAGGGGGTCCCTGAAGCTTGAACTGTTATGGGGTCCCTGAAGCTTGAACTGCTATGGGGGCCCTGAAGCTTGAACTGTTATGGGGGCCCTGAAGCTTGAACTGTTGTAGGGTCCCTGAAGCTTGAACTGTTATGGGGGCCCTGGATGAGGTGTAAATATTATGCAGAGCAGTCATAGTGCAGAAATTAGGAGGTGTGGAGGGGTTGTTGAGGTGGTTTGGTCATTTAGAGAGGATGGAACAAAATAGGATGACTTGGAGAATGTATAAATCTGTAGTGGAAGGAAGGAGAGGTAGTCATCCCAGGAAAGGATGGAGGGAGGGGATAAAGGAGGTTTTGTGTGTGAGGGTTTGGACATGCAGCAAGCATGTGTGAGCATGTTAGATAGGAACGGAGACAGATAGTTTTCAGGACTTGACGAGCTGTAGGCGTGTGATCAGGGTAATATTTTGTGAAGGGATTCAGGAAAACAGGTTAGCCGGACTTGGAGTCCTGGAGGTGGGAAGTACAATGCCTTCACTCTAAAGGAAGGGTTAAAGATATTGGCTGTTTAGAGGGACATCTAGACTGTCATATCGAAGCACCTCTGGCAAGACAGCGATAGAGTGAATGATGGCAAAAGTGTTTCTTTTTCGGGTCACCCTGCCTCGGTGGGAGATGGCAAGCATGTTAAAAAAATTGAAAAGAGCCGTATTAGTGAGGTACAACTGTACTTCACAAAATTCACATTGAATCAAATATTATTTTGATAAACAACCTAATGCAGTAAGGTTCATAATCTATTTTTTTTTCCTGTGCAACGGCCGTATCCTACCAAGGCAGGGTGACCTAAAAAAAAATAAAAAGTTTTCATAACTTAAATCTCACACTGTTTATACAACTAATACACCTACCATCCGACTTATGACCGAGTTCGGTTCCGAGAAACTGGTCGTAAGTCGAGCAGGTCGTAAGTCGGATGGTAGGTGTACTACATTACATCTTTAACTCTTAAACTGTCCAAAGTAGATCTACGTTTACATGCTTAGCGCTCTGAATGTAGATCTACTTCTTTTTTTTTTTACATGCTTTCAAATAGAGGAAATAAAAGTCAGAGCGCTAGGCACATAAATGTATATCTACATTTGGACAGTTTAATGGTTAATCTTGATTTTCTTATACACTAACCATATCCCACCAAGGATGGGTGACCTGAAAAAAAAAAAAGCTTTCATAATTTAAATCTCAGTGTTTATACAGCTAACACTACATAACATCTTCAATCTTGATTTGCTTTCACATTTCCAGTAGCAAGCACAAATCCTCGCACAAATCCTCCCACAGTTCTCCACACAAGTCGTCATCTCATAAAAGTTCCCACAAATCTCCAAGCAAGGACAAAAATCGACACTCAAACAGCAGTAGCAAGCACTCAGATAAGAAGAGGTCTAGAGACGACTCTGGTGATCGCCGTCATAGCAAGAAGAGCAAGTAAGTTCATTAACTATTTTTCTGTGAAAAGTAAAAAATCATTGCTTACTGAAAAATGGCTATAATTTTGCTAGTATTTTGTAGTACAGGAGGGCCCCACATTCACACTTATTTTCACTGTTCCTCGTTTTTCTTCTTTCAACACACCCACCATATCCCATTGATGCAGGGTGACCCAAAAAAAAAAAAATCTCTTTTTAACTTCAGTAATGTATACAGGAAAAGGGGTTACCAGCACCTTGCTCCCGGTGTGTTAGTCACCTCTTACGACACTGTTCCACATTTTTGTTGGCTATAAATTGAGCCATTGTTCCACCTGCTGGTGACTGTCATTGGCAAGTGGAACATAATGAACAATGACTCAGTGAAAATGTGGAACACTGAAAATAGCTGTTATGCAGGGCTCTCTTCTAATGTATTGTATATGTAATAAGTTTTCTAATTTAAAATTATCTTTGGTAGGTTAATTTGTAATTGTATTCAGTGTATGTTGCTGTGCCAGTTAGTATTACTGGGAATACCTAACAGATACTATATACAGCAGGGCCTCAAATAATGTCATTTCGTTGTAACGGTGATGAGAAAAAATCAAATGAATACAAATTATTGCAAAATAAAAAATCACAAAGTATAGGATAATCATACGAATGCACAACAATAAACGATGCAGTATGAAAGCTCTCAGCGAGTCCGCCAGAGCTGTTATTGTTTGTTTGTGAATTGCCTTAGAATTTTAACTTTGTCTAGTGGCTAACGCGACGGGCTGGAGTTTTGAAACTATGACCGCGGGTTCAATCCCAGCCGGGGGTATGGTTTGCAAACATTTATTCCTTGATTTAATACTGTTGCAACGAGTGCTGAAGGTGCACTGTGCACCACTGATGTCTGTGGCCACAATAATACAGAGTAGTGTGACATTAGAAACAAAACTAGAAGCTTTAAAGAGGTTTCATGATGGACAGAGGTGTGGTTTCGTCATATATTGTTTTGCTTAAAGTTACCAACATTAAGTGAGGACTTACTCTATTATAGTACAGTAGAATCCCCGCATCCGTGGGTCTGGTATCCGCAGTCCCAGTTATCTGTGGTTTATCCTGGCTTAAGAATAATCCTTAATTTTGCTTAATAACGCCTTCAAAGTGCCATGGTGGAAGTTGTTCAGAGTTTAAGAGAAGTTGTGAAGTTCTTCCCATCAGCAAAACAGTGATAATTCTCCACTTATTGTGTGTAATTTGTTAATTAAACTTTATAATAGGTATGTATGTAAAAAAGTTGAAAGTTGAAAGTGAACATAGAAAAGAGTAAGGTGATGAGGGTATCAAATGATTTAGATAAAGAAAAATTGGATATCAAATTGGGGAGGAGTAGTATGGAAGAAGTGAATGTTTTCAGATACTTGGGAGTTGACGTGTCGGCGGATGGATTTATGAAGGATGAGGTTAATCATAGAATTGATGAGGGAAAAAAGGTGAGTGGTGTGTTGAGGTATATGTGGAGTCAAAAAACGTTATCTATGGAGGCAAAGAAGGGAATGTATGAAAGTATAGTAGTACCAACACTCTTATATGGATGTGAAGCTTGGGTGGTAAATGCAGCAGCGAGGAGACGGTTGGAGGCAGTGGAGATGTCCTGTCTAAGGGCAATGTGTGGTGTAAATATTATGCAGAAAATTCGGAGTGTGGAAATTAGGAGAAGGTGTGGAGTTAATAAAAGCATTAGTCAGAGGGCAGAAGAGGGGTTGTTGAGGTGGTTTGGTCATTTAGAGAGAATGGATCAAAGTAGAATGACATGGAAAGCATATAAATCTATAGGGGAAGGAAAGAGGGGTAGGGGTCGTCCTCGAAAGGGTTGGAAAGAGGGGGTAAAGGAGGTTTTGTGGGTGAGGGGCTTGGACTTCCAGCAAGCGTGCATGAGCGTGTTAGATAGGAGTGAATGGAGACGAATGATACTTGGGACCTGACGATCTGTTGGAGTGTGAGCAGGGTAATATTTAGTGAAGGGATTCAGGGAAACCGGTTATTTTCATATAGTCGGACTTGAGTCCTGGAAATGGGAAGTACAATGCCTGCACTTTAAAGGAGGGGTTTGGGATATTGGCAGTTTGGAGGGATATGTTGTGTATCTCTATACATATATGCTTCTAAACTGTTGTATTCTGAACACCTCTGCAAAAGCAGTGATAATGTGTGAGTGTGGTGAAAGTGTTGAATGATGATGAAAGTATTTTCTTTTTGGGGATTTTCTTTCTTTTTTTTTGGGTCACCCTGCCTCGGTGGGAGACGGCCGACTTGTTGAAAAAAAAAAAAAAAAAAATGTAAAAAATTGACTTGCAGGGTCTGCTACAATCCACGGTTTCGGTACCCACAGCGGGTCCTTGGAATGTATCCCTCATGGATACAGGGGTCCCACTGTACAGTATATTCAAAACTTGTGTGTATATATTTTTTTTTTTTTTTTATTATCACACCGGCCGATTCCCACCAAGGCAGGGTGGCCCGAAAAAGAAAAACTTTCACCATCATTCACTCCATCACTGTCTTGCCAGAAGGGTGCTTTACACTACAGTTTTTAAACTGCAACATTAACACCCCTCCTTCAGAGTGCAGGCACTGTACTTCCCATCTCCAGGACTCAAGTCCGGCCTGCCGGTTTCCCTGAATCCCTTCACAAATGTTACTTTGCTCACACTCCAACAGCACGTCAAGTATTAAAAACCATTTGTCTCCATTCATTCCTATCAAACACGCTCACGCATGCCTGCATGAAGTCCAAGCCCCTCGCACACAAAACCTCCTTTACCCCCTCCCTCCAACCCTTCCTAGGCCGACCCCTACCCCGCCTTCCTTCCACTACAGACTGATACACTCTTGAAGTCATTCTGTTTCGCTCCATTCTCTCTACATGTCCGAACCACCTCAACAACCCTTCCTCAGCCCTCTGGACAACAGTTTTGGTAATCCCGCACCTCCTCCTAACTTCCAAACTACGAATTCTCTGCATTATATTCACACCACACATTGCCCTCAGACATGACATCTCCACTGCCTCCAGCCTTCTCCTCGCTGCAACATTCATCACCCACGCTTCACACCCATATAAGAGCGTTGGTAAAACTATACTCTCATACATTCCCCTCTTTGCCTCCAAGGACAAAGTTCTTTGTCTCCACAGACTCCTAAGTGCACCACTCACTCTTTTTCCCTCATCAATTCTATGATTCACCTCATCTTTCATAGACCCATCCGCTGACACGTCCACTCCCAAATATCTGAATACGTTCACCTCCTCCATACTCTCTCCCTCCAATCTGATATTCAATCTTTCATCACCTAATCTTTTTGTTATCCTCATAACCTTACTCTTTCCTGTATTCACCTTTAATTTTCTTCTTTTGCACACCCTACCAAATTCATCCACCAATCTCTGCAACTTCTCTTCAGAATCTCCCAAGAGCACAGTGTCATCAGCAAAGAGCAGCTGTGACAACTCCCACTTTGTGTGTGATTCTTTATCTTTTAACTCCACGCCTCTTGCCAAGACCCTCGCATTTACTTCTCTTACAACCCCATCTATAAATATATTAAACAACCACGGTGACATGTATATATACATGTAATAAAATATTGTTAAGCACTAAGAAAGCCCAAAATGCATGAGCATTTAGGGCAAATTAATGGTAATGCTTACAGATTGTATTGTCTGAAAATGAGATGGTATTATGCTACTTTACATCCAAGGTCCTCTCAAGCATTTAGATATACTGTATAGATACAGATGAGATGTATGCTATAAGTGCTCATCTTTTTAACTGTAGTGAGGGGACATGGAAAGGTGGGTTGTGACATAGAATTACACTAAGCCTCGCATAGAGAAATGTGAGGCACAATAGCGTGATTGCAACAATACACAGATAACCTGCACATAGGAGAGAGGAGCTTGTGATGACATTTTGACCTGAGTTGGACCATTGGCAAGTGACTCTGTTAATGGTCCAAGTCGGACTAAAATGTCGTCATAAGCTCTTCTCTCCTATGTGGGGGTTATTTATGTATAAGCCTCACACTCCTTCAATGGTTGTTACTTTATATTTATTTTCTCTACAAAGTGGCCATATCCCACCAAGGTATTATGACCTAATGTATACAGGTGCTACTAACCCCTTGCTCCCAGCATTTTAGTCTCCTCTTATGACACATGACTTACAGAGGAAGAATTCTTTTCCACTTCCCCATAGAGATGTTACTGTATATATTTCCTAATTTTTTCTTTTAATTGTCCTTGCTGGGTACAGTATACCCGGGTATAATGGTTGAAGACTGTCTCTTATACCTCTTTAGGTTTAATATAGATGATGGTGTAATGGAACTTTATTTTTTCAGGAAATAAATGTGGTTGGATTATGGTGCCGAACAATTTATTCCTGCTGTGAAGAGGAGGGAGCAAAGAAGGTGAAACAAAATAGAATAAGTAATGGAATTGAGTGTATGGCAGACAAATTGCTGTACTGGAAATTACACATTAATCTGGATGAGTTACTGTATTTTACGGCTTACAAGACACTCCAGTGTTGAGGATGCATCACAGTTCTGACTGGCTAAATTTTAGGAAAAAAGATAAGTGGTACTTTGACCTCCAATATGCTGAGTAAATTTATAAGACTTATTTTGGGGGAAAAAACATCAACGCCGTAAAATATGGTACCTGGTTTGTGACTCGAGACATACAGAAAGACATACGACTGGAGGTTATCATTGGCACAGTGTGGGTATGTATACCCAGCCATCCACTCAAGGATCTTAGTGACGGGCAAATTGTGACTCGTATGTATTTTTTGTAAGTGGTCGTTCCTCTTAACCATACCCCTGACTGAAACAAAAGTTTTGCAGTCGAATTTAGATGTAAACAAGAGAGTTAATGTTACGTACGTACAATTATGAATTAGTGTAATTGCATATTCAATTTCAGTCGTGTCTGGGTCCAATAGTAAGCCCCTGAATAGATATGGTCCAAGTTTACTGTATTTTATTAACTTATGTGATTGTTATGTAACAAATGGTGTATTTCACATCCATGTACTGTAAGTTAAATATAAACTTGTGTTGATATTCTCCAAGGGACAGTTGGCACTAAAAACCTTTTTAAGTTCAATATAGGAATGTATAAGTTATTTTTGAATGTCTTTTATGCACATGGAAACCCAGAGTTGTAATATATTTGAAATCTGGATTTCTTGTGATTGAATTTGAGATTGATCATTCTGAACTTGAATCTACTGAGTAAATGAATTTTTTTCTGTAATACAAACATTGTTTGCTTTCATACACTTGATCACCTGAAAACGTATTATAATTATTTTTGTACTGGCTGAAGAGTATTTGTGCTTTTATCTTTTTAATTTTTTTTGTTTTAAGTTTAATGAGTAAACAGTAGGGCCCAACTTAGGACATTATTATTCCTGAAAACTTGTTAGGTGCTTGCTGGAACCTATTTTTCCCTAAGAAATTATGTAAAGTTGGTTAAGTCATTCCTACACAATAATATTCTATCTAATTTCATTTAATTTTTCTTCAAGACTATTTTTTTTATGAAATATTTTACATTCAGTACTTTTTTTTCACTTACAAACACGGTAGTGTTAAACATTACTCACAAAATCATAACATGAGTGGGGCTCACCCATGGCAAGTGAATCCTGATACAGGCAGGCCAGAGTGCTTAACTACTCACCTTCGAGTTACAGCAAGTCCTCTTACAAACATGTTGGGGACCTCCTCAGTTGTGTATAATAATGATATTGTACACAATATAGAAGATTCTCTGTGTGTTTATAAATCGAGGACTTAATGTATAGGGCTCGCCTGCCGTAGGTTCGAACTCCACCATTTCTATGATTAGTATGAAACGTTGATCACTGTTGTGTATACGTGTTACTGAGAGGAGGAGGAGAAGGCTAGGTAGGTAGATAGAACAGGAAGTAGTCAGTGAGTTAAGTAGATGCGAAGGGAGATGGGGTGACCAATAATTTGATATTCGGTAATTTTTTTGCTCCCCGTAATATAAAAAAAGATTAGATAAGCATTTATTAAAAGCATTTATAGATGTTTTAGCCACTTCTTAAAATGTTTAAAGCAGTTGGAGGCAGGTAGTGAATAATATTTTTGGATTTTATAATTCTTGGGCATCTGCTCTTTTGAGAAATTCACAAGCATTCACACACCAAACCATAAATACAACAACTGCAAGATTATCAGAATAGTAGAGGTTATAAAGGAGAGTAGAGCTGGGCCCTGCATCTACAGCATCTTCTTTTCAGTGTTCCACATTTTCATTGGCTTCAAACTGAACTATTGTTCATTGTGTTCCATCCGCTCATGATTGTCACCAGCAGATGGAACAATGACTCAAATGAAAACCAAACAAAAATGTGGAACACTGAAAATAGTCACTGTATATGTGGGGCCCTGCTGTATATGTAGGGGCCCTGCTGTATCTGTAGGGCCCTGCTGCATATGTGGGACCCTGCTGTATATGTGGGGCCCTGCTGTATATGTAGGGGCCCTGCTGTATCTGTAGGGCCCTGCTGCATATGTGGGACCCTGCTGTATATGTGGGGCCCTGCTGCATATGTGGGACCCTGCTGTATATGTGGGGCTCTGCTGTATGTGATCATCAAGATCTTAAGCTTGAGAAAAAAGATGTGCTTTCAACTAAGACTTAAAATCATGAACAGATTCCTGACTTAGGATATTGACAACCTGTTTTACAATCTGGGAGCTGCATAAGAAAAGCCTCTGTCTGCAAATGTTATTTCTTCCAGGAGTACAAGGCTTAGTCAGCCTGAAATGGCCCACAGCAGTTCATGGGGAAGTTTTGAGGTCACCAGGTAGTGATGGGGAGTAATTAACTAGGGAACCAGGCACAGTGAAACCTGTGTATAATGGACCGATGTGGGTGCCCACTTTAATAAAAACAGTTGCATCGAAATCCTCACTGCATTGGACTTGATCTGTGTGTGGGCAGACTTGGTCGGCTGCATCAAGCCTCTGTTTGGGCAAACGTTTTGTTGTATCTGAAATTCAATGCATAGGTGTTGGTTTTATGAAGGTTTTACTGTAGCAGCAGAGGTAGGAAGGTAGTAACAAAGGTAGAAAGCAGTGTGTGTTGTGTGTGGTTCTTGATGGTGCATTGTGTGTGGTTTTTGCCTCACCAACTAAACATGTCTGAAATACCTTTGATTGCATTTAGGAAAACCTGACAAAAATATATTTGTACTTCATCTTTAAGACAATTTGTTAATGTAGTATTCCTGCCATTGGAAGTGCCAGACACTTGATCCTAAGTAATTAATTGGTTCCAAATTGCATGTTTAAAGTATTGTAAGTCAAGGCCCTATTGTCCATGAACCTCACTCTTTTATTTACTACTTAGTACCAGGTAATAACTATGTAACCTTAGTTGCAGTAACGTCAGCTGTATTTGACTACCCAAAGTTGTCATTGTCATTTATAAGGGAGTTTTTTTTTATTTGTGTAATTATAGGTGAGCACTGGTCTACCCTCTGAGGTGTGCCTGCAAGGGCATCTCTTGGTATAGGAGGGTCCTGCATATACAGTGCCTCGTTTCGGTGTTCCATGTTTTCGTCGGTTTCAGATTGAGCCATTATTCATTATGTTCAACCCACTGGCAAAAATAGCCAGCAGATGGAGCAATGGCTCAATTGAAAGCCAACAGAAATGTGAAACATTGAAAAGAGGTGCTGTATGTGCAAGGCCCTGCTGTATATGTGGGGCCTTGCTGAATATGCAGCAAGGCCCTGCTGTATATGTGGGGCTCTGCTGTATATGTGGGGCCTTGCTGAATATGCAGCAAGGCCCTGTATGTGTGAGGCCCTGCTGTATATGTGGGGCTCTGCTGTATATGTGGGCCTTGCTGAATATGCAGCAAGGCCCTGTATGTGTGAGGCCCTGCTGTATATGTGGGGCTCTGCTGTATATGTGGGCCTTGCTGAATATGCAGCAAGGCCCTGTATGTGTGAGGCCCTGCTGTATATGTGAGGCTCTGCTATATATGTGGGGCCTTGCTGAATATGCAGCAAGGCCCTGCTGTATGTGCAAGGCCCTGATGTATATGGCATCACCATCAGCAAGGTAGTGTTCTAACAACACAGGAATAATATCATTAAGGTTACTGTGGAAGAGGACATTTCTTTCAGGTATATATACTGGTAGGTGAGTAAAGTGATGATGTATTGCATTTTATATTCAACTGTAAAATTCATTAAAGTTTTTTCTTAAGACTATGTTATTGATACCAGCATAGGCCTATTATATGTATTAAAACCTAAGACATAGTAAAAAGATATCTTTTTTAAGCACCAGACAAGCCTGGCCCATGGCCGGGCTCAGAGAGCAGATAAACTCTTGGAACTCTTCAAAGGTTCACAGCTTGAGGTCTTTAGCCAGATATAGAGACTGTAATTCATACACTGGATTGTGAGTTTCAGGACTCGCTTGTCACGAGTTCAAATCCCACCTGTTCCATGGTTTGTACAGGCTGTAGTTCGTTTGTGTAATTGTGTAACTTCTAGGAAATTAAGGCTATTTTTTTTTAAAACAGTTTAATAGAAAAACCTCCATTTTATATTGTTTTACAACTATCTGTTGACCCTTAAGGGTTTAGTGCTTAGTTAGGATTATAATAATGCAGCTACGTATCTGTATTTTTTGAAAGATGGTCACATACAGGATTCACTTATATTGAAAGACACGAGAGCAAATGCCTTGTGGGGTGAATACAAAGAATAGTTAAGAATGCTAATGAAGTGAATAATACAGGAGGGCCCTGTGTAATACAGGAGGGCCCTGTGTATCACAGGAGGGCCCTGTGTATCACAGGAGGGCCCCGTGTATCACAGGAGGGCCCTGTGTAATACAGGAGGGCCCTGTGTAATACAGGAGGGCCCTGTGTATCACAGGAGGGCCCTGTGTAATACAGGAGGGCCCTGTGTAATACAGGAGGGCCCTGTGTAATACAGGAGGGCCCTGTGTATCACAGGAGGGCCCTGTGTATCACAGGAGGGCCCCGTGTATCACAGGAGGGCCCTGTGTAATACAAGAGGGCCCTGTGTATCACAGGAGGGCCCTGTGTATCACAGGAGGGCCCCGTGTATCACAGGGGGGCCCCGTGTATCACAGGAGGGCCCTGTGTATCACAGGAGGGCCCTGTGTATCACAGGAAGGCCCCGTGTATCACAGGAGGGCCTTGTGTAATACAGGAGGGCCCTGTGTATGACAGGAGGGCCCCGTGTATGACAGGAGGGCCCCGTGTATGACAGGAGGGCCCCGTGTATGACAGGAGGGCCCCGTGTATGACAGGGCCCCGTGTATGACAGGAGGGCCCCGTGTATGACAGGAGGGCCCCGTGTATGACAGGAGGGCCCCGTGTATGACAGGAGGGCCCCGTGTATGACAGGAGGGCCCTGTGTAAGTACAGGAGGGCCCTGTGTATTACAGGAGGGCCCCGTGTATTACAGGAGGGCCCCGTGTATTACAGGAGGGCCCCGTGTATTACAGGAGGGCCCCGTGTATTACAGGAGGGTACCGTGTATTACAGGAGGGCTCTGTGTATTACAGGAGGGCTCTGTGTATTACAGGAGGGCTCTGTGTATTACAGGAGGGCTCTGTGTATTACAGGAGGGCTCTGTGTATTACAGGAGGGCCTTGTGTATTACAGGAGGGCCCTGTGTATTACAGGAGGGCCCTGTGTATTACAGGAGGGCCCTGTGTATTACAGGAGGGCCCCATCTATACATCAACCTATTTTTGGTGTTCCACATTTTCGTTGGGTTTCAGTCGAGTCATTTTTCATTATGTTTGTTGCTTATATAACTTTCCTGCACTTGTGTAAAGGAAGGACAACCAGTGCCATACTTATTTTTTTTTTATACCTAGTTGTATTGAGGACTTAATATATGACAGCGTAAATATGTTATCAGGCTTTTGTTTTTATCAGAAAAAAAAGCCAATGAATAATTGACAGGCTTTCCATCTTTCTTGGAGATAAAATGATCAGAGGTAATGCAAAATTAGTTAGGTTAGGTTAGGTAAGGTTCGTCAGGAAACAGGACAAATGTTTCCTGACGCGGGTCTTAGTCAGATGATGACCCGCCTTTGGAGCTTTTGGTCATCTGACCCAGGCCTTCCGCTGACTTACCGGTCCACCCCTTTAAAAATTATGGTCATTTATAAACAGTCTGTCTATATACCTTAATAATAATGCAAAATTAGTATATTTTAATGTTGGTGAGTTGCAAGAGTTTTTCCATTCTGGAGCCCGGCCGCAGGCCAGGCTGGTCTGGTGCTTGCCTGGTCAACCAGGCTGTTGCTGCTGGTGGCCCTACTCTTAACCCTTTTGAGGTTGGTCCTGTAGTTCTATGCCATGAGCTTAATTCACTCAGATAAACTGTGATTGGTAAATTTGAGCCTAGAGACGAGAGAATACAGTGGACCCCCGCATAACGATTACCTCCGAATGCGACCAATTATGTAAGTGTATTTATGTAAGTGCGTTTGTACGTGTATGTTTGGGGGTCTGAAATGGACTAATCTACTTCACAATATTCCTTATGGGAATAAATTCGGTCAGTACTGGCACCTGAACATACTTATGGAGTGAAAAAATATCGTTAACCGGGGGTCCACTGTATACAGCTCACAATGCATGATGAAAAAAACTGCGACTGTGTTTTTAGTTTACAACAGCGATTTTGCGGTGTATTTTCTTATGGCTTTTATGGTTGTATTCTCGGTTTCTTGGTCTCATTTGATAAAATGGAAGATATATTACAGAAGTAAAGATGATTTTGATTGCTTTCAGGACTGAAAGTAGCTTGAAATTCAGCTCAAAATAGCGGAATTGTTCAAATTTTACCGATATTCCAGAGTACACAAATAATATCACTTGTCTAACTGGTCAGTCTAATAGATGCTCACGTATACACTGACATTATTTATATAATTATTACAATAATGCAGTAGTCTGCGTACAGTAATATAAGAAAGGTCTGGGGACGTGACTGATGAACAAAAGAAATATTTTTTAGTGCCAGGAATGTCTACATTGTTTATTCTGGACCCTATTTTTAAATTGGCAATTTTTGATTATTATTATTATTATAATCAAGGGGAAGCGCTAAACCCGGAGGATTATACAGCACGTGGGGGGGGATGTGGAAGACATTCAGGCTTAATTCGGGGAACTGGAGCACAGATCCAATTTCCTAAATCAAGAGCCCCTCACCAACATCAAGGAACCTTCCTTGAGGGGGGCAATTTTTGAATTTTGTATTAAATTGGCCAAATTACCAATTTCTGATCACTTTACTGGATAGTTGAAATAGGTAAATGGGAGGTTTCTTATAGTTGGTAGAAAGAATAGCAAAATAGCCGTGAGTTTGGTCAACTGGAACAATGGAATGGGCCAAAAATAAGGTTCAGTGGGTGAAATCACTGATGTGTAAATGTCACTGAGACTGCTAACTTTGCAAGAGCGTAATTCCATAAGTTTTCCATCAAATTTCGGATCAGGGAGGGTCCAACCCTGAAAGGGTTAAGGGAGGTTCCTAGGTGCCAGTGCTCATGAGGGTTGGGGAGGTTATTAATGCAAGGAAGTGAACCTGTTTACCTCTACTCCCTTATTTGGGGGAGCACTAAACCCATAGGGATTATACAACTCCTTTAAGGGGGGGATGGAAGGCATTCAGGTTTAATTCTGGGAAGTGGAGAACAGATCCAATTCCCTAGATCAAAAGCCCCTCACCAGCATCAAGGAACCTCCCTTGAGGGGGTTTGTGCTCCCTTAGATTGAACCCAAATGCCTCCCAATTCCCTAGGTGCTGTAGGACCTCTGCAGGTTTAGAGCTCTCGGTAAAATGCACAAATAATGATAAATGAGGTATATGAACTTTTTGGGTTTAGTGCTTGATTGCATTATTATTAATTACAGTGGACCCCCGGTTAACGATATTTTTTCACTCCAGAAGTATGTTCAGGTGCCAGTACTGACCGAATTTGTTCCCATAAGGAATATTGTCAAGTAGATTAGTCCATTTCAGACCCCCAAACATACACGTACAAACGCACTTACATAAATACACTTACATAATTGGTCGCATTCGGAGGTGATCGTTATGCGGGGGTCCACTGTACTAATGTACAGTGGACCCCCGGTTCGCGAAGCCATCGGTATCCGATAAATCCGGTATCCAAAGCATATCGCAAAAAATTTGCTTCGGTTCCCATTACAAAACCCGGTATGCGATACGATTTGTATGAGACGTGTCCAGTGTTTACAAGCCAGCCAGTGTGCGCGCATCTAAGGATACATTCGGTACATTCTGTATTATCCATATTATCACTGTTTTTGGTGCTTGTTTCTGCAAAATAAGTCACCATGGGCCCCAAGAAAGCTTCTAGTGCCAACCCATCGAGACCAAGGGTGCTAATGACTATTGAAATTAAGGAAATGTGTGCAAAGTAGCTTGAAGTGCAAACCTTTTTTGATGAAAATCACCCTCACACAGCTATTGCAAGCTGTGCTGGTGACTATTACACTGACAATGTTGTGAAACACTTTAGGAAAGTCATAAAGGAACAAGAGGTACAGGCCTCTATGGACAGATATGTTGTGCGACAGAAGTCCAGTGACTCTCAAGCTGGTCCTAGTGGCATTAACCCTTTCAGGGTCCGTCCCGTAGATCTACGGCTTTACGGTGAGTGTCCAAACCGTAGATCTACGCCATGAGCTCAGCTCACTCTGATAAACTGTGAGTGGTACATTTGGGCCTAGATATGAGAGAATACATCTATGTGGTATGTGTGCACCACATAAAACAGATCCTGCAGCACACTGTGTATAATGAGAGAAAAAAACTGAAATCATGATTTTTCGATTAAAACAGCAACTTTGCAGTGTTTTCTCGTATGTTTTTTATAGTTGTATTTGCGATTTCTTGGTCTCATTTGATAGAATGGAAGACATATTACAGAAATAGAGATGATTTTGATTGGTTTTAGCACTGGAAATGGCTTGAAACTGAGCTCAAAGTAGCGGAAATGTTAAATTTTTGCCGATATTCAAGAGTAAACAAACGACCTCACACATCTAATACACGTCAGCTGGTGGGTCTAATATACATTCACAAATATGGTGATGATATTTATACAATTATTACAGTATTGCATAACAGTAAATCTTCTATTTTTTGGTGTGAATAAAAATTCATTATGTGAATAAAAAATCAAAATGGAATTTATTTGTAAAGCCTCAAAACATAACTAATGAACAGAGGAAATGTTAGTTTAGTGCCAGGAATGCCTACATTGTTTATTCTGGACCCTATTTTGAAATTGGAATATTTTGAACTTTGTGTTAAATTGGCCAAATTAACAATTTCCGATCACTTTATTTTGTAGTTGAAACAGTTGACTTGGCGATTTCTTGTGCTCAATCGATAGAATAGAAGTAATACTAGTGAAATAGCTAAGAATTTGGTTGATTGGAATAATGTAATTGGCCTAAAATGGGAGTCAAAGTCGGCAAAATCGCCGATTCGTAAATATCGCTGACACATCAAAATTCGCGAGAGCATAATTTCGTCAATTTTCCACCAAATTTCGTACTTTTTGTTTTATTACCTTCACAAAAAGATTCTCTACGATTTCATAAGAAAAAATAACATTTTTTTTTTGAAAATTCTTGGACACTGGTGCGTGACTCCAGATTTGGGCCTTGGACCCTGAAAGGGTTAAAAGAAGAAGGGAAGTAACCCCGGAAAAGGACTTGCTACCTCAAGTCCTAATGGAAGGGGATTCCCCTTCTAAACGCAGCGCTGTATAGCCCTTGTGGCTTAGCACTTCTTTTTGATTATAATAATAATAATCCCCTTCTAAACATTAAAAAGTTTGACACTCTCCCTTCCTCCCATCCCATCAATCATCACCAGATCTTCATTAAGGGTAAGTGTCAGTTATTCTATTGTGATTATTCTATTGTTATTATTGTTATTGTAATTATTATATTGCATTAAACTTAATATATCATGTGGTAATTTTTTTTTTCATACTTTTGGGTGTCTTGCACGGATTAATTTGATTTCCATTATTTCTTATGGGGAATATTGATTCGCTTTCCGATAATTTTGGTTTATGATGAGCTCTCAGGAACGGATTAATATCGTGAACCGGGGGTCCACTGTACTTAATTTGTGCAATTTTAGCACTTGCTTATAATTATGTATAATAATATAACTTTTATTACAATCATAACTAAGTACATACTAATTTCTAAAATAGTGAATATTAGTCTAGTTATAATCATAACTGTGCTAAACCCACAAGGGTCATAATTAGTAAAGATCAATTTACAATAGGACATTATAAAAGAGAGAGAGCAGTACAGGTATATTTATTAAGACGACTTCACAACTAACGGGTTCGACACTCGGAAGATGTTGGGCAGCATCGCTGCCAGATGCTGGAACAACTCTTCAGAAATTCCCTGAAAAAAAATATTTATTTAGTGTATTTGATTTTATAAATTATGAAGATATATGAGGTGTGTGACAGGAAAGAATAAAGAGAAATTCATGTGATTGATAGAGAAGAAATAATGGGGAAGATCAGAGCTATAAATATCTCATTACCATAATTTATCTTGTGATAAATGATTTGGAAAACTGACAAGTTGAAGACTGAGAGACACAACATATAGAATCTTTATTTAGGAAATGTTTTGGCACACAGTGACTTTATCAGTCCAGTCCAGAGAAGAACAATGTAAGGAGGAGGAGGAGTTTGAGGTAATCAGTCTGAGGGACTGATTATCTCAACCTACTCCTCTTCTTTACATTGTTCTTCTCTGTACTGGACTTATGAAGCCACTGTGTGCCAAAACATTTCCTAAATAAAGATTCCATATGTTGCACAAGTCTCTCATTCTTCATAATTCATCTCACTCTGATATGAATTTATGACTTATAATTATATGTTGGTGCAAGTCTAACTTACAGCAGCAGAAGAGAATGTAATGTTGAGATTCTCAAACATGAAACATTAAGGAATCAATACATTCATAAATAACCCGCACATAAAAGAGAGAAGCTTACGACGACATTTTGGTCCGACTTGGACCATTTACAAAGTCACACTGTGACTTTGTAAATTGTCCAAGTCAGACCGAAGCGTCGTCATAAGCTTCTCTCTTTTATGTGTGTTTTATTTATGTATCGTTCCAGTCACGGTATTGTGCCTTTTTTTGTTATCAATACATTCAACTTGGATTTTGAAGAATAAAGTCACACAGTGTTCATCTTTGCTGGTCTGATCTGGCATATTTCATCTTTAGCAGCTGTATAGTCCTTGTGGCTTAGCGCTTCTTTTTGATTATAATAATAATAATCATCTTTAGCACATCCTACCCTGCACCATTCTATGACTCTTGTAGCATTTACTTCTGATTGTGGTAAGTTGCAATACTGTGATGGGAATAATATATACACAACCTCCACTTAGAAGACGGAAAGAAATGATGTTACAGCCTCCAACTCCTCCTCTTCCACTGTCTCCAGCCGCCTCCTCCTCCACCATTGTCTCCAGCCTCCTCCTCCTCCTCCACCACCACTGTCTCCAGCCTCCTCCACTGTCTCCAGCCTCCTCCTCCTCCTCCTCCACCACCACTGTCTCCAGCCTCCTCCACTGTCTCCAGCCTCCTCCTCCTCCACCTCCACCACCACTGTCTCCAGCCTCTTCCACTGTCTCCAGCCTCCTCCTCCTCCTCCACCACCACTGTCTCCAGCCTCCTCCACTGTCTCCAGCCTCCTCCTCCTCCTCCTCCACCACCACTGTCTCCAGCCTCCTCCACTGTCTCCAGCCTCCTCCTCCTCCTCCTCCACCACCACTGTCTCCAGCCTCCTCCACTGTCTCCAGCCTCCTCATTTTCCTTTTGTCTCCATAAATAAGTCTTCCTCCACAAATGTCCAGATACTCCACTCCACACCTCTGCTTGTTGCCCCTCCACCATGCAGCACTGTATGAGCACATACATGTTTAGTGCTTTCCATGAGTATAATAGTAGTAATATATGGACATAATATTGTCTAGACTCGACATGCTATCATTCAACACAGCAGCAATGTATGACCCTTCTGGGTTTAGCACTCGGTTTTGATTATAACAATACAATTTGAAACCACAGGTGGTCCTTGACTTACTATGTGGTTACATTCCAACGAGCCCATTGTAAGATGAACCATCGTAAAGTTGAACCATCGTAAAACTGAAATATTGTAAGTTGAACCATCGTAAAACTGAAATACGTACAGTGGACCCCCGCATAACGATCACCTCCAAATGCGACCAATTATGTAAGTGTATTTATGTAAGTGCGTTTGTACGTGTATGTTTGGGGGTCTGAAATTGACTAATCTACTTCACAATATTCCTTATGGGAAAAAATTCGGTCAGTACTGGCACCTGAACATACTACTGGAATGAAAAAAGTTTGTTAACCAGGGGTCCACTGTATTGTAAGTTGAACCATCGTAAAACTGAAATATTGTAAGTTGAACCATCGTAAAGTTGAAATATTGTAAGTTGAACCATCGTAAAGTTGAAATATTGTAAGTTGAAGACCACCCGTACAATATATTTATCTAACAGCACTAAACTGATTTTAAACTGTATAAAAACAAACTAAGTTTCTCTAAAGTGCAGATTATTATTTGTGAACTGTTCCATCCACAGCTGCATGACCCTTGTGGGTTTAGCACTTAGTTTTGATAGTAATAATGTGTTCCATCCAGGGTAATGTGACTGTCATTTATTGGTTAATTAGCCCCTTGTGTGGAGCTCTTGATTTAGGGAGTTACATCTGTCCCCTACTTCCCTGAACGCCATCCCCCACTCCACAGGCGCTCAATAATCTCTATGGGTTTGGCGCTCCCCCACGATGCTAATGATATGATTGATATTTACCTTCGGTACAAGAAACTGCATATTCTTCATTTCGGCTCCACCCCAAGATGTCATCTCCATCATGAAACCTTTGATGCATTTGTAAACTAGTTCAGCACGTTTCTGGCACCAGGACATCGTCATCTCCTGCTGGCCGGAATGTTTATACGTTATGCTTTGTAAAAATGCAGAAATATGCATTTATTTCTAGTGCATGCTAAAAACATATCTCGTCTTATACGTGTGTTGATTGTGTACGAATTACAATCTTGTACATGTGTTGGTTGTGTACATATAACTGTAAACAAATACAGCGCAAGAGTAATGATTGGTGCTTAGTAATGGTGCATTCAAACTCACCTCTGACATGGTGAGAGTGAGCAAGAGAGGAATGGTGAGTGTTGTGATGTCTCCCAGACAGGCAACCTGCAGCAAACACATGGAAGACTGTCAGTCACAATTTTATTCCTTATACACAATGGACAAAAAACAAAAAGGCACAATACCATGACTGGAACAATACACAAATAACCCACACAGAGAGAGAAGCTTACAACATTTCGGTCTGACTTGAACCAAAATTCCCAGTATGTTAGTGGTATTCTCTTGTGCCTAACAACACTATTACATGCAAAGTACATTACCTATATACTGCAGAAAAGATTTTTTTTTTCAATAAACTGATCGTATCCCACAGAGGCAGGGTGACCCATAAAGAAAGGCTAAGTTTTTCTTTTTAAATTTAATAATTTATACAGTAGGAGGAGTTACTAGACCTCTGCTCCCGGCATTTTGTTATTTTAGTATTATCAACACATCAGCCATTTCCCACCAAATCAGGTTGACCTGAAAAAGAAGAAACACTTTCATCATCACTCACTCCATCACTATCTTGCCAGAGGTATGCCTACACTACAGTTATAAAACTGTAACTCATCAACACCCCTCCTTCAAAGTGCAGGCACTGTACTTCCCACCTCCAGCACTCGAGTCCAGCTTGCCGGACTTGATGTGCTTATGGAGTCGCACTTCAACAGCATGTCAAGCTGACTGCATGCAGTCCAACATACAAACCACAGTCTGGCTGATCTGGCACCAATTTTAAGTATCTGTCTAGCTTCCTCTTGAAGGCAGTCAGGGGTCTATTGGTAATTCCCCTTATGCTTGGTGGGAGGCTGTTTACGTCATCATAAGCTTGTCTTTCCTATGTGCTGGTTATTTGTGTTTAGGTAATTAATAGTTTTATGAATAATAATTAATAGACAGTAATAATGAATTCTTAAAAAAATAGATAATATTTAAATTATGAAAAATATACAAATTAACATACCATTTTTGCAGAATCTGTTGATGTCATTATGATATCATTGATGACCCCCAGCCATTTACTAACCATTCTGATAGTTCCATTGACCCCTAAGGGTCGATATTAATCAGTTTGGGGAGCCCTGATCTAGACATATTAGTGTTGGCCATAATCTGACCAATGGACTTGAATTCTGTCACTGAATTTAAATTCTTGCACGTATTAAAATTTTTAGCCTTTTAAAAATATGTACAGTAGAACCCTGTATCCGCAGATCCGGTTTCAATGGTTTCAGTTATACTGTGGCCAGAAAATAACCCTTATTTTTGCCTAATAAACTCTACAAAGTGCAGAAGTAGTGATGGTGGAAGTTGTTCAAAGACTAAGAGAAGCTGTGACGTTCTTCCCATCAGTGAAAAAGTGATAATTCTTGATTTATTGTGTGTAACTTAATAATTAAACTTTATCCTAGTATGTAAATGAAAAGCAACTTATATATAGGAGTCGTTACTATCCACAGTTTCAGGTATACCATGTGGATACCAGGGAATTACTGTATTAAAAAATATAAAACTTGCCTTTAAAACATTTCTAAGCCCCAGGATGACTGGATGGCGCGAATTGATGTCCCCGGATCGAAGTGTGTCGTCCACAATCATGTGAAATACAACATGAACATCAGCAAGGTTCGAATGTCGGCTGATGTAGAAATCTCCAGCTTTAAGATGCTGCGGAACTGGTGGGACAGACTGCAATGAAAATACTGAACGTTATATGAGAGATTGAAGGTAATTCTTGAAGAGCACTTATAATAATAATAATAATGATGATAATATTAGTACCTTATTCCAGCATGATACAATATTTGTACAGAGATGAGTGACATTTGTGCATGCAGAAAGCCAAACTGCATGTCCGAAATACAGAGCATTTCAGACAAGCCTAAGCCTGTGTGGAGCATTTTGGACAAGTCTAAGCCTGTGTGGAGCATTTTGGACAAGCCTAAGCCTGTGTGGAGCATTTTGTCGGCGGATGGATTTATGAAGGATGAGGTTAATCATAGAATTGATGAGGGAAAAAAGGTGAGTGGTGCGTTGAGGTATATGTGGAGTCAAAAAACGTTATCTATGGAGGCAAAGAAGGGAATGTATGAAAGTATAGTAGTACCAACACTCTTATATGGGTGTGAAGCTTGGGTGGTAAATGCAGCAGCGAGGAGACGGTTGGAGGCAGTGGAGATGTCCTGTTTAAGGGCAATGTGTGGTGTAAATATTATGCAGAAAATTCGGAGTGTGGAAATTAGGAGAAGGTGTGGAGTTAATAAAAGTATTAGTCAGAGGGCAGAAGAGGGGTTGTTGAGGTGGTTTGGTCATTTAGAGAGAATGGATCAAAGTAGAATGACATGGAAAGCATATAAATCTATAGGGGAAGGAAGGCGGGGTAGGGGTCGTCCTCGAAAGGGTTGGAGAGAGGGGGTAAAGGAGGTTTTGTGGGCAAGGGGCTTGGACTTCCAGCAAGCGTGCGTGAACGTGTTAGATAGGAGTGAATGGAGACGAATGGTACTTGGGACCTGACGATCTGTTGGAGTGTGAGCAGGGTAATATTTAGTGAAGGGATTCAGGGAAACCGGTTATTTTCATATAGTCGGACTTGAGTCCTGGAAATGGGAAGTACAATGCCTGCACTTTAAAGGAGGGGTTTGGGATATTGGCAGTTTGGAGGGATATGTTGTGTATCTTTATATGTGTATGCTTCTAGACTGTTGTATTCTGAGCACCTCTGCAAAAACAGTGATAATGTGCGAGTGTGGTGAAAGTGTTGAATGATGATGAAAGTATTTTCTTTTTGGGGATTTTCTTTCTTTTTTGGGTCACCCTGCCTCGGTGGGAGACGGCCGACTTGTTAAAAAAAAAAAAAAAAAAAAAATACAGGAGGTGTTACTAGCATCTTGCTTCCGGCATTTTAGTCGCCTCTTATGACACGCACCTGATGTATTGATAAGTTGAGAACTTACTGTATTTACAATATGTAGTATAGTGATGGTTGTCAGTCCTGTGATGGTGTTGGGTTTGTGGCAGTGTTTTTGGACAGTGTTGTGCGTGGTCAGTTATTAGACTCGGTTAACATTTTTTATAGCTTAACTGTATGCATTTCTCACTGCAATTATCAGTACTACATCAATACCTACCTCAATATTTGTAATAGTTTCAAACTCCTTTAGATATAGAGTCCTCACCATTACTTGCCCAAATTAACCTGTAACAATGAATTGAAGTTCAGTTCTAAAACAAAATGAGAACTCACTGGGGCGTCATCCTCGCAATCGTACTGCGGCGGAGGATGGTCTCGGCGCCACTGTACCACCTGTGGAACAATGTCTCTAACACACTCCAGTTGGTCTTCTAAGTCAGGGAAGTGAAGTTCTGTTGATCTACTGCACACACGAGCAAAATCTACAAAGAAATTTATAGCACTTAGTTATGATTATACAGTAAGTCCTTTTTTTTTTTTTTTGTTTTTTTTTTTTTTTTATCACACCGGCCGATTCCCACCAAGGCAGGGTGGCCCGAAAAAGAAAAACTTTCACCATCATTCACTCCATCACTGTCTTGCCAGAAGGGTGCTTTACACTACAGTTTTTAAACTGCAACATTAACACCCCTCCTTCAGAGTGCAGGCACTGTACTTCCCATCTCCAGAACTCAAGTCCGGCCTGCCGGTTTCCCTGAATCCCTTCATAAATGTTACTTTGCTCACACTCCAACAGCACGTCAAGTATTAAAAACCATTTGTCTCCATTCACTCCTATCAAACACGCTCGCGCATGCCTGCTGGAAGTCCAAGCCCCTCGCACACAAAACCTCCTTTACCCCCTCCTTCCAACCCTTCCTAGGCCGACCCCTACCCCGCCTTCCTTCCACTACAGACTGATACACTCTTGAAGTCATTCTGTTTCGCTCCATTCTCTCTACATGTCCGAACCACCTCAACAACCCTTCCTCAGCCCTCTGGACAACAGTTTTGGTAATCCCGCACCTCCTCCTAACTTCCAAACTACGAATTCTCTGCATTATATTCACACCACACATTGCCCTCAGACATGACATCTCCACTGCCTCCAGCCTTCTCCTCGCTGCAACATTCATCACCCACGCTTCACACCCATATAAGAGCGTTGGTAAAACTATACTCTCATACATTCCCCTCTTTGCCTCCAAGGACAAAGTTCTTTGTCTCCACAGACTCCTAAGTGCACCACTCACTCTTTTTCCCTCATCAATTCTATGATTCACCTCATCTTTCATAGACCCATCCGCTGACACGTCCACTCCCAAATATCTGAATACGTTCACCTCCTCCATACTCTCTCCCTCCAATCTGATATTCAATCTTTCATCACCTAATCTTTTTGTTATCCTCATAACCTTACTCTTTCCTGTATTCACCTTTAATTTTCTTCTTTTGCACACCCTACCAAATTCATCCACCAATCTCTGCAACTTCTCTTCAGAATCTCCCAAGAGCACAGTGTCATCAGCAAAGAGCAGCTGTGACAACTCCCACTTTGTGTGTGATTCTTTATCTTTTAACTCCACGCCTCTTGCCAAGACCCTCGCATTTACTTCTCTTACAACCCCATCTATAAATATATTAAACAACCACGGTGACATCACACATCCTTGTCTAAGGCCTACTTTTACTGGGAAAAAATTTCCCTCTTTCCTACATACTCTAACTTGAGCCTCACTATCCTCGTAAAAACTCTTCACTGCTTTCAGTAACCTACCTCCTACACCATACACTTGCAACATCTGCCACATTGCCCCCCTATCCACCCTGTCATACGCCTTTTCCAAATCCATAAATGCCACAAAGACCTCTTTAGCCTTATCTAAATACTGTTCACTTATATGTTTCACTGTAAACACCTGGTCCACACACCCCCTACCTTTCCTAAAGCCTCCTTGTTCATCTGCTATCCTATTCTCCGTCTTACTCTTAATTCTTTCAATTATAACTCTACCATACACTTTACCAGGTACACTCAACAGACTTATCCCCCTATAATTTTTGCACTCTTTTATCCCCTTTGCCTTTATACAAAGGAACTATGCATGCTCTCTGCCAATCCCTAGGTACCTTACCCTCTTCCATACATTTATTAAATAATTGCACCAACCACTCCAAAACTATATCCCCACCTGCTTTTAACATTTCTATCTTTATCCCATCAATCCCGGCTGCCTTACCCCCTTTCATTTTACCTACTGCCTCACGAACTTCCCCCACACTCACAACTGGCTCTTCCTCACTCCTACAAGATGTTATTCCTCCTTGCCCTATCCTTGACTTACAAATATGTTGAGAATCTTACATGTTCATGTTACGTGTCCTCAACTTATGTGCTCATGTGTTGAAGACTTACTGTAATAATGATAATAGGAAGAAGTTAGCATTATGAATACAAAAACAAGACTATTTATTTTTGTGGTATAAACATTTCTACAAGTACATAACACAACTTATACAGATTCTGCTCTTTCTAGTGAAAGTATTTTAAGAAAACTGATTGCGCTGCTTTGTTGTTATTGGTCTTCAAAAATGGTCTAAAATTCGCTGTGAGTTGTGAGAGAGTATTTTTAGGTACCATTAGCACAGGAACTAAAAAGGTTTGGAGTCTGATATTTTAGGATTGTGACAATGTCCACTTGGGTAGCTGCTACAGTAATGTCATACTAAAATAATGTTTTCCTTTGGAGATATAGGCAGCTGAATTGAAGATTCAATTTTACGCCAACTTTGGCTTCATGCTCTGAAAAATTAAAAGCATGTAAGGTTTAGGACTAATTTTTTAAATCAGCTCCAAAAGCTGCATGGTCATGTCTACGTACACAACTTTCACTCTTCTAGATCTGCCACAGCAATAACCTGACCATTGTGTGCTGAGGGTCGGTGAAATTTTCGCCAGCCTCCACTCTGAGGGTCATGGCATTACTACTGTTGCATATCATGAACTTAAACTTTCCCAAAGTTAGTATGACATAGTATATGCCAACCTTCATGGAAAATTTTATTGCAACTGGAGATGGTCAGGTGGTGACCCCTCGACTTGACATGGAATGACCCGGCAGCCCGGAACTTAACCTGCTGTATAGGTGGGGGCCCTCCTTTACAGCAGTAGCCTGGAACCTAACCTGCTGTATAAGCAGGGTCTTCCTTTACTAATAATGAAAAGCATTACCACGTTTGATTCCAGTATAGGTGTTGATGCGGTCATCCACCAGCAGCACCAATCCATTCAAGTTGTGAGAATAGAGGCTCATTGAGGTCTGAATCCTCTGCGGTGGGATGTCGCTGAAAGTTATTCAGAAACATCAGTGAATGTATTGCTGTACATTGTTCCTTACAGTAAGTCCTCGACTTATGAACACACAGAGAATCTTGTGTGTGTATATCATTATTATATATTATTATACACAATACAGAAGGTCTCCAACATATTTGTAACTTGAAGATTTCCTGTATTATGCACAATACAGAAGATTCTCAACGTGTTCATAAGTTGATGACTTTATGTTCCAGCCGCAGGTGCCAGCTAGCCACTGTAAACCACAGATAACTGAAACCGCTAAAACCTAATCTGTGGATACAGGGGTTACACTGTATATACTCAAAGTCTAAGTCAAAACCTGTTTTTTTCAAATCATTTATCATCAGTTATGTATGATACATGAGCCAACCTTGTATGGCGTGATTGATACTTGCCTACTGTATGGCGCAGTAGAACCCCCGTAAAAGAGTATTCGGTTTCCACAGTTTCAGTTATCCATGGTGAACTGTGATCCTAAAATAAGCCTTAATTTTGCTTAATAATAATGGCCACAAAGCACAAAAGTAGTGATGGTGACAGTTGTTCAAAGTCTAAGAGAAGTTGTGAAGTTCTTCCCATCAGTGAAAAAGTGATAATTCTCAACTTACTGTGTGTAATTTATCAATTAAACTTTATCATATGCATGTATGTAAACCAAAAATGACTTATATATAAATAAAGTTCACTACTATACATGGTTTCGGGCATCCATAGTACAGTGGACCCCCGCATAACGATTACCTCCGAATGCGACCAATTATGTAAGTGTATTTATGTAAGTGCGTTTGTAAGTGTATGTTTGGGGGTCTGAAATGGACTAATCTAGTTCACAATATTTCTTATGGGAACAGATTCGGTCAGTACTGGCACCTGAACATACTTCTGGAGTGAAAAAATATCGTTAACCGGGGGTCCACTGTAGTTCTTGGAATGTATCACCCACGGATACCAGGCTACTATAGTATATTGATCAACCTTGCATTTTGTGCGTGATCTTGCCTAGTGTACAATGCATGAACCAACCTGGCATCATGCGACTGATACTTGCAGAGCTGAAGTACGTGTGCAGACAGCAGACGCAGATTATGCATCTGTTTCATCTGTGCTCCGAGGTGAATGGTGAAGCTCTCCTCTTGTGTGGGCTCCAGTGTCTCCACCACAACACTGTCACTACCTCCAGTTATGAAATCCCTGATGGAGATAATGTTAATGAAATTCCTGACAGAGATAATGTTACTGAAATCCCTGACGGAGATGATGTTAGTGAAATCCCTGATGAAGATAATGTAGAAAATGTTTGTGGATTTCCTGTCGCAGATATGTAGAAAATGTGTAATCCTTGCCTGAGATAATGCAGAGAATGTTTATAAAATTGCAAGCACTCAGAGGATAATACAAGATTTATTTGAGTATTGCAGTTTTATTTTTTATTAATATAGCAGCCATTTCTCACCAAGGCAGAGTGACCTGAAAAAGAAGAAACACTTTCATCATCATTCATACCATCACTGTCTTGCCAGAGGTGCACCTACACTACAGTTAAAAAAATGTAATATATCTCCACCCATCCTTCAGAGTACAGGTACTGTACTTCCCACCTCCAAAACTATGACATTCTCACTCATCCTTCAGAGTACAGGTACTGTACTTCCCACCTCCAGAACTGTAATATCTTCACCCATCCTTCAGAGTACAGGCATTGTACTCACATCTTACACTTGCTGCTACTGTTCACCTAGCAGTAAGTAGGTACCTGAGTGTTAGTCACCTTACACCTGATGCATGTTCACCTAGCAGGAAGTAGGTATCAGTGTTAGTTGCTTTACACCTGCTGTCCCTGGTCACCTAGCAGTGAATAGATACCTGGGTGTTAGTGGACTGGTGCAAGTTGCATCCAGGGGGACAAAATTAACCTAAGTTGTAGGAAGTGCTTTCCATAACCAGGGACTTTCTATGTAGTATGTCACTGATGTCAGCTATGGTCTGTATAAGTTGTATCACGTACTTGTAGAAATAAAGATTACTATTATTATTACTACGTATTATTATTATTTATCTATATACATTTATTAATTTATTTTCAAATCAACTTATATACGAGATACATACTTAGGAGTTACTGGGGTGGTGACCTCTCTTCCAGCAAAAGACTCCAAGACAAAGTTTTTAAATTCCCATTTCTGATTTTCTCTGAGAACAGATATCGTCGAGTCCCACTGCACTTCCATTAACTGGGAGTCCTCCAGGTGACAGGCTGCGAGGTTATTCACATCATCGTCAGTGAGATTCACACCCACTTTACTCACTGTGTTACTCATCTCTTTTGTTTGCCTGTTGGTATTAAATTAACTACAATAAATCCTCGACTTACAAACACGAGAATCTCCTGTATTGTGTATATCATTATTATATCATTATTGTGTATAATATCATTATTATATCATTATTGTGCATAATAACATTATTATACACAATTCTGGAAGTTCCCAATGTGTTTAAGTCGAGGACTTCCTGTATATACATTTAAAAGTGAAACAAAGGCTATGTTTCACTTAACAGTGATTTTCACTTTACAGCAGTAACCCAGAACCTAACCTGCTGTATAAGTGGGGCCCTCCTTTACAGCAGTAACCCAGAACCTAACCTGCTGTATAAGTGGGGCCCTCCTTTACAGCAGTAGCCCAGAACCTAACATGCTGTATAAGTGGGGCCCTCCTTTACAGCAGTAACCCAGAACCTAACCTGCTGTATAAGTGGGGCCCTCCTTTACAGCAGTAGCCCAGAACCTAACCTGCTGTATAAGTGGGGCCCTCCTTTACAGCAGTAACCCAGAACCTAACCTGCTGTATAAGTGGGGCCCTCCTTTACAGCAGTAACCCAGAACCTAACTTGCTGTATAAGTGGGGTCCTCCTTTACAGCAGTAACCCAGAACCTAACTTGCTGTATAAGTGGGGCCCTCCTTCACAGCAGTAACCCAGAACCTAACCTGCTGTATAAGTGGGGCCCTCCTTCACAGCAGTAACCCAGAACCTAACCTGCTGTACAAGTGGGGCCCTCCTTCACAGCAGTAACCCAGAACCTAACCTGCTGTATAAGCAGGGCCATCCTTTGCAGCAGTAGCCCAGAACCTAACCTCCTATATAAGCAGGACCCTCCTTTACAGCAGTAGCCCAGAACCTAACCTGCTATATAAGCAGGGCCCTCCTTTACAGCAGTAGCCCAGAGCCTAACCTGCTATATAAGCAGGGCCCTCCTTTACGGCAGTAGCCCAGAACCTAACCTGCTATATAAGCAGGGCCCTCCTTTACAGCAGTAGCTCAGAACCTAACCTGCTATATAAGCAGGGCCCTCCTTTACATCAGTAGCCCAGAAGCTAACCTGCTATGTAAGCAGGGCCCTCCTTTACAGCAGTAGCCCAGAACCTAACCTGCTTTATAAGTGGGGTTCTCCTTTGCAGCAGTAGTCCAGAACCTAACCTGCTTTATAAGTGGGGTTCTCCTTTGCAGCAGTAGTCCAGAACCTAACCTGCTTTATAAGTGGGGTTCTCCTTTGCAGCAGTAGTCCAGAACCTAACCTGCTGTATAAGCAGGGCCCTCCTTTACATCAGTAGCCCAGAAGCTAACCTGCTATGTAAGCAGGGCCCTCCTTTACAGCAGTAGCCCAGAACCTAGCCTGCTGTATAAGTGGGGCCCTCCTTTACAGCAGTAGTCCAGAACCTAACCTGCTATATAAGTGGGGCCCTCCTTTACAGCAGTAGCCCAGAACCTAACCTGCTATATAAGCAGGGCCCTCCTTTACAGCAGTAGCCCAGAACCTAACCTGCTATATAAGCAGGGCCCTCCTTTACAGCAGTAGCCCAGAACCTAACCACTGTATAAGTAGAGCCTTCCTGCTGTTCTTAGCGTCTAAGCATTAATATTAGTCTACTTGTACTGCTTCACATGTTAATGGCTTCATTTTCTGCTTAATCATATTTTATTACATGTAAACTAAACTTTGTATACTACAAAAACAAACAAAGTTTGCTTGTAATACTTATATTTCAAAATTATAAGGCAGACCTCGATTAGTGCAACTTTGAATTGTGAATTTTGATTTAGCGCAGATATAACTTATGCAAGTTTTCCCCCAAACCTTCGAATCTTGCACAAAAATTACATAATTCAAACAGTGTGAATTTGAATAATTTAAGAATTAATCTAAGTCTGCCCGAAATGCCTAGCCATGCTAGGTGTTCTAGTGGTACACTCTGTAATTATTATTTTACTACATGTAAACCACACAATAACCAAATTCTGTAAACTCAGCATTGTAATCCTCATAGAGAATAAACTTTGAATTTGAATTCGAATTTGAAAGATTCATTATTTGCACCATTTGGACCTGGCTGTATACAGTATACAGGCAGGCCATGCTTATACACCCTTGTATAAGTTGTATCATGTACTTATAGAAATAAATATTATAGTTACACAGAACATTTTGGGCAAGCTTAATTTCACTAAATCAAATAAAAAATCAACATTTTTAATTCTTCATATAGTATATAAAGTGTCGGTTACATGTAATAAAATACTACTGTTGAGCACAAATAAAACCACTAACATAGATGAACATTTCAGGCAGAAAAATATTAATGTTTACACACTACTTCAAACTAGACACAGATTATGGAATTGTAAATTTTAATCATGTATTATTACAAAAAATGTATCATCGTTTCATTTACGTATTTATTGTATTTCAATTTTGTATACAAAGCAACACACGGTACCTTTCGCTAATTTCCTTCAGGGCATATTCTCTCTGGGCAACGAGAGAGCTCATGGCGCCAGCAAATGAGTGTTCAAGACTGAGCAAATTGACCGCGGCCGGAGAGTGGACAAGAGAGTGATACATAGAGGCCAGCATCTCATTTTCACAGCCTTTATCTTCCTGCCTCTTGCTGACCTTCAGGGAAAATATTACACTGCAATATTCATCATGTGCAGTTATATGGGATGAAATGTTTGCATTATGTATTTTTTTTTTATTAACACATCGGTTGTTTCCCACAAAGGCAGGGTGGCCAGGAAAGAAAAACTATTATCATCATTCACTCCATCACTGTGTTGCCAGAGGTGCACTTACACTACAGTTATAAAACTGCAACATTAACACCCCTCCATCAGAGTGCAGGCACTGTACTTCCCACCTCCAGGACTCAAGTCCGGCCTGCCGGTTTCCCTGAATCCCTCCATAAATGTTACCTTGCTCACACTCCAACAGCACGTCAATTCCTAAAAACCATTTGTCTAAATCACTCCTATCTAACACGGTGCTGCAGCAATACCAATAATAATAATAATATTCCTGTTTTTTAACTACAGTATTGACACACCTCTGGCAAGACAGTGATGGAATGAGTGATAATGAAAGTGTTTCTTCGTTTTTTGGAAGTACAATATACAGAAGTACTATTTTTGGATTAATATATTATAATCAGTAATATAATCAGGATTGCTCAGCATGCAGTGGTACTCTACATGAAATAAAGCATGGAAAGTACTCTAGACAAAATATAACACTGAAAGTACTCTAGACAAAATATAACACTGAAAGTACTCTAGACAAAATATAACACTGAAAGTACTCTAGACAAAATATAACACTGAAAGTACTCTAGACAAAATATAACACTGAAAGTACTCTAGACAAAATATAACACTGAAAGTACTCTAGACAAAATATAACACTGAAAGTACTCTAGACAAAATATAACACTGAAAATACTCTAGACAAAATATAACACTGAAAGTACTCTAGACAAAATATAACACTGAAAGTACTCTAGACAAAATATAACACTGAAAGTACTCTAGACAAAATATAACACTGAGAGTACTCTAGACAAAATATAACACTGAAAGTACTCTAGACAAAATATAACACTGAGAGTACTCTAGACAAAATATAACACTGAGAGTACTCTAGACAAAATGAAACAATGAAAATACTCTAGACAAAATAACATGATATAAACACTCTAGACAAAGTAAAATCTTGTACTCTAAACAAAATAACATAAGCACTCTAGACAAAGTAAAGTCTTGTAAGTACTCTAAGACAAAATAAAACAAAATACTCTAGACAAAAACAATAAAAGTACTCTAGACAGAAACAGTGGAATTACTTGGGAGTACTTGTTAGCCCAAGCAGTTGCAACATCGTCAATATTCAATGTTCCGTCTCGAAGATTTTGGACGGCACGATGATCCTGTTGACGATAATATTCCTCTGTCTTATCCTGGATGAATGCTTGGAGTTTCTCACTCAATTCTGCAACATCCATCAAATTCATATTTCTTTGCAAAGTTGCAATGTTGATTTACATATTCCAAACTACAGTAAATCCTTGAATTACAAACACGAGAATCTTCTGTACTGTGTATAATATCATTATTATATCATTACTGTGTATAATGTCATTATTATAAACAATATACCCCTCAAGGAAGGTTCCTTGATGTTGGTGAGGGGCTCTTGATTTAGGGAATTGGATCTGTGCTCCAGTTCCCCAAATTAAGCCTGAATGCCTTCCACATCCCCCCCCCCCCAGGCGCTGTATAATCCTCCGGGTTTAGCGCTTCCCCCTTGATTATAATAATAATAATATAAACAATACAGGACATCCCCAATGTGTTTGTAAGTCGAGGACTTATTGTACCGTTAAGTGCGAAGAAAGATATTATGATACATGAGTATTTCAGGGAGACTACGCCTATAGCTTACAGCCTACTTATAATTAGATATAGGTTATGGGGTGGTATATTTTAATTATTCATTATTCATTATCCAAGACTAGTTGCACACATTATGCAAATATTAGTATGGAAAAATAGTTTCTGGCTAGTACAGCACTAAGCCAAATTTTTTAATCAAGAATTTTGAGTTATGTTTAATAATAAAATTTACCTTCAAATGTTCTTCTGGGTAATGGAAATACACAGTGTAAATTACCCCTGGTGGGTAATTTACACTATGTATGTTAATTGTACTTATGTGTACCTGTGTCTAAATAAACACACTTACCAACCATATAAATTTCTGAATACAGTACAGAATATACACAATTCACATGACACTGATGCCTCTGCCTGCAAGAAATAATAAATTTAGAAGAGGCTGTGAAAAAGGTCATTCTGATTGCAAATAGAGATGGAGGTTGAAGATCCCCACAATTCCATCAATTCTCCCAAATAATAATAATAATACTAATTACGTATTACATATTTTTATGGACATAAAAACATTGCATCATGCTGAAATAAAATATTATTATTACTGGGGACCTCCTGAATTGTGTATAATAATAATACAGTGGACCCCCGGTTAACGAACTTTTTTCATTCCAGTAGTATGTTCAGGTGCCAGTACTGACCGAATTTTTTCCCATAAGGAATATTGTGAAGTACATTAGTCCATTTCAGACCCCCAAACATACACGTACAAACGCACTTACATAAATACACTTACATAATTGGTCGCATTTGGAGGTGATCGTTAAGCGGGGGTCCACTGTATAATGATATTATACACAATACAGAAGATTCTCAACATGATCACAAGTCAAGGACTCATTGCAGTCTTAATTTTTAATATACAAACAAGGAAATGTGCATACCGTTATGAAGATATATAGGTATGTTGTGATGGTACACGAGACGATGAGCTAATTCATCGTGACAGGCACTTGATGGAATGGTTATGGGAACACGAACTGTTATTACGCGAGGCTCAACTCCCAGTGTAATCTCGCACATAGATTCTTCACTTCTAGTGGCGCCCATCATTTTAAGTTACCTTAAACAGAGGTCACAGATTAAATGACGTGTAAAATTACGGTAATAATCAAACCACATTATAGTGGGGTTAGAACCCATGGCAAATGCAGTATAATGTGATCCTTTTTAGCTACATTTTGCCCACACAGTGGGCTTTATCAAGTTTGCGACTTGATATAGTTCACCGTATGCGTGAAATATAATCAATAAAAGATCGCATTATACTGCATTTGTAACTATTTTTCCTCCTTTCTTATGTTCTTATATAAATTATAAATACTGTACAACAACAATGGTGAATATTAAGACACACGTACAACAGTTGGGTATCTTTATTGATCAAACATTTCACCTACACAGTAGTTTTCTTCAGTCAAATATAGAGACAGTAGTAGTGATGAAATATAGATGATGTAATCAGTCCATCAACCTTGGAGAAAAAGTAATTGATAATAATAATAATAGTAATATAATAATATCTTTATTTACTACAAATACATGTACATGGTATACAGTCCTAGCTGACATCAATGACATACTACTATATAGAAAACTCCTTGTTATGCTCAGCATTTCAGGCAAATTACGTCAGTGTCCCAGGATGCGACCCACACCAGTCCACTAACAGCCAGGTCCCCATTTTACTGATGGGGAACATAGACAACAGGTGGAAAGAAACACTCCCAATGTTTTTACTCTGGCTAGGAATCGAACCCAGGCCCTCGCCGTGTGAAGCAAGGGTGTTAGCCCAGGCCCTCGCCGTGTGAAGCGAGAGTGTTAGCCTAGGCCCTCGCTGTGTGAAGCGAGAGTGTCAGCCCAGGCCCTCACCGTGTGGAGGGAGGGTGTTAGCCCAGGCCCTCGCCATGTGAAGCGAGGGTGTTAGCCCAGGCCCTCGCCATGTGAAGCGAGGGTGTTAGCCCAGGCCCTCGCCATGTGAAGCGAGGGTGTTAGCCCAGGCCCTCGCCATGTGAAGCGAGGGTGTTAGCCCAGGCCCTCGCCATGTGAAGCGAGGGTGTTAGCCCAGGCCCTCGCCATGTGAAGCAAGGGTGTTAGCCCAGGCCCTCACCGTGTGGAGGGAGGGTGTTAGCCCAGGCCCTCGCCATGTGAAGCGAGGGTGTTAGCCCAGGCCCTCGCCATGTGAAGCAAGGGTGTTAGCCCAGGCCCTCGCCGTGTGAAGCGAGGGTGTTAGCCCAGGCCCTCGCCGTGTGAAGCGAGGGTGTTAGCCACCAGAGGTGGTCTTTATTTAATAATAATACTAATGTGAGGTAGTCAAGGTGGAGGTTTAAAAGAATAATAATCCTGAAGCTGCACATAATAAAAAACAACATTACAGTTAACGGTTCAAACAGTAATATTTCACAGACTGGCAGATGTTTATATAGACTAGACGTCATATAATATTTGGGAGAGTTGCTTCAAACTTATTAGAAGGCAGAAAGTCTCTAACTTGTATTGAGTTTTCAATATTGGTATTTACAGTAATTATTTGCTTAATGGCTTATTCAGTGACAGTAGTTATTCATTTATGTACATATTTAGCAATTCACGTACATATTTTTAGCTTAAAATATTTTCGACTTAGGGTATTTTTGACTTATGATGGGTCTGTTACAACATAATAATAATAATATTAATAATAAAAATAATAATATTTATATTTCTACCAGTACATGATACAACTTATACAGACCATAGCTGACATCAGTGACATACTACTATATAGAAAGTCACTTGTTATGCTGAACATTTCCCGCAAATTGGTCAGTTTTGTCCCCAGGATGTGACCCACACCAGTCCACTAACACCCAGGATGTGACCCACACCAGTCCACTAACACCCAGGATGTGACCCACACCAGTCCACTAACACCCAAGATATGACCCACACCAGTCCACTAACACCCAGGATGTGACCCACACCAGTCCACTAACACCCAGGATGTGACCCACACCAGTCCACTAACACCCAGGATGTGACCCACACCAGTCCACTAACACCCAGGATGTGACCCACACCAGTCCACTAACACCCAGGATGTGACCCACACCAGTCCACTAACACCCAAGATATGACCCACACCAGTCCACTAACACCCAGGATGTGACCCACACCAGTCCACTAACACCAAAGATGTGACCCACACCAGTCCACTAACACCCAAGATATGACCCACACCAGTCCACTAACACCCTGGATGTGACCCACACCAGTCCACTAACACCCAAGATATGAACCACTCCAGTCCACTAACACCCAGGATGTGACCTACACCAGTCTATTAACACCCAGGATGTAACCCACACCAGTCCACTAACAACCAGGATGTGACTTACACCAGTCTACTAACACCCAGGATGTGACCCACACAAGTCCACTAACACCCAGGATGTGACCTACACCAGTCTACTAACACCCAGGATGTAACCCACACCAGTCCACTAACAACCAGGATGCCACCCACACCAGTCCACTAACACCCAGGATGCCACCCACACCAGTCCACTAACACCCAGGATGCCACCCACACCAGTCCACTAACACCAAGGATGCCACACACAGCAGGCCACTAACAACCAGAATGCCACCCACACAAGTCCACTAACACCAAGGATGCCACACACACCAGGCCATTACCACCCAGGATGCCACACAAACCAGTCCACTAACACCCAGGATGCCACCCACACCTGTCCACTAACACCCAGGATGTGACCCACACCAGTCCACTAACACACAGGATGCAACTCACACCAGTCCACTAACAACCAGGATGTGACTCACACCAGTCCACTAACACCCAGGATGTGACTCACACCAGTCCACTGACACCCAGGATGCCACCCACACCAGTCCACTAACACCCAGGATGTCACCCACACCAGTCCACTAACACCCAGGATCCCACCCACACCAGTCCACGAACACCCAGGATGCGACCCACACCAGTCCACTAACACCCAGGATGCGACTCACACCAGTCCACTAACACCCAGGATGTGACCCACACCAGTCCACTAACACCCAGGATGTGACCCACACCAGTTCACTAACACCCAGGATGCCACCCACACCTGTCCACTAACACCCAGGATGTGACCCACACCAGTCCACTAACACCCAGGATGTGACCCACACCAGTCCACTAACACCCAGGATGACTCACACCAGTCCACTAACACCCAGGATGACTCACACCAGTCCACTAACACCCAGGATGACTCACACCAGTCCACTAACACCCAGGATGACTCACACCAGTCCACTAACACCCAGGATGACTCACACCAGTCCACTAACACCCAGGATGACTCACACCAGTCCACTAACACTCAGGTGAGGAAACACGTTCAATGTTTCTACCTTTGCCAGGAATCGAACCTGGACACTCATCGTGTGAAGCCAGAGTTATAGCCACCAGCCCACATAACCCCATCGTAAGTCGAGGACCACCCGTACGAGCTTTCAAGAAAACCCACAGGCACTATATAAGATAAGATATAATCCCTACAGGTTTAGTGCTTCCCAAAATAATAATAATATGCTAATGGAACTATGGTGTCGATGTGACACTATATAAGTGATATGAGAAATGATGTCCAGCACAATGGAAGTCGCAGTACTATAAGAGGAAGAGCTAAACCCATAAGGGTCACACACTGCCAGGGGAAATGGGAGAAAATCAGGTTCGATCTAAAGTGAAGATGTTCCAGTTTCTGTGATAAAGACTGATTAATGAAGGTTTAAAGTCTATCTACTACACCAGAGTCATCAGTCAAGAATATTTTAATACCTAAAATAGTGATTAATATAAACTACCAATGTATATACACTGATATATACACCTCTCAGTGTATATACACTGATATATACACCTCTCAGTGTATATACACTGATATATACACCTCTCAGTGTATATACACTGATATATACACCTCCCAGTGTATATACACTGATATATACACCTCTCAGTATATATACACTGAGATATACACCTCTCAGTGTATATACACTGAGATATACACCTCTCAGTGTATATACACTGAGATATACATCAGTGTATATACACTGAGATATACATCAGTGTATATACACTGAGATATACATATACACCACAAAGTGTATTTCCATCCTTGGATCAAGAGCTTCAAGGAACAGCCCATGAAGGCCAGTCACTATCTTATTCTATCTTAATTCACCCATAAATCCTAAGATAACCAGCGCAACGAAGCTAAATAAGAGCCAGTCACCTACTTATTTACTTAATCACTTGCTTATTTACTTAATTATTGAGTTAAATAAGGAAGGAGGCGGAACCTGTCAGCCATCAGCTGATCAAAAGTAAACATTCCTATAATAATTAACATCATTTTGAGTGATTTAAACACAAATAACATGGCTTGATTTAGCTTATTATCGAAGTTATTTTTATACGCATTGTTTAAGGATGGTTTAAATGTTTCTACTTTTGGTTTTTGATGGGTTTTTTGTTTGTTTGGTGATGGCTATGGTTAAATATGAGGTTTTATGGGGTTTCCAGTAATATTGAGTAAAGATGGTTGAGATAATTGATAGTAAACATTTCTATAATATTTATCATATTTTTAAGTGATTTAAAGATATGTTACATGACTTTTTTTTTACTTATTATTGGAGGTATTTATGTTTGCGTTATTTAAGGAGGTGTAAATGTTAATTTTGTTGGTTTTCATTGTTTTGTGGTTTATTTGTTGGTGATTAATGTTAAATAAGAGATGGTAAAGTTGGTCCAGTAATGTTGATGAGTCAAGATGGCTGCTGCTGTGATGGATCAGCTGGTGGATGATGTTGTTAGTGCTGGTGAAGTACTGAAGGATGACACCCCAGGGGTCAGTGGAGAGGTCATGCTGGTCAACACTGACAGCTTCGAGGAGTGTAACCATGAACTAGACACTACTACCACCACGGGGGGCGCCGCACCCGGCCACCCCTCGCCCCCGCCCCCCTCACCCATAACACAACAAATGCAGGTATTTTACCACTTATTTAAGTAGTGTTTGCACATTTTTTCCCAAGTGGTAAGCCAGTGGGTTTGTCTGGGTCACGTGAGCAAGAACTCCAGTGACTTAGCTTCCTTGGGTCATAATGGAGGTTCAGTACCCTAGACAAGTAATTTTATTTACGTACTCTTACGGGTTTAGCGCTTGGTTATGATTATGATAATAATAATATTTACGTACACACCCATGTAAATTTTAATTCATTATTATGCATATTAACATGTAAATTACTTTGAATAACCCTATAGGGTCGCTACTGTTAAAATAATTTCACATGTATTTTTCCTATACCCTTGTGGGTTTAGCACATAGTTTCGATTGTAATAATAATATTTTTATTTTGTACTCTTGTGGGTTTACCATGTAGGTTTGATTGTAATAATAATTTATTTAATTTATAACCTTGTGGGTTTAGTGCTTAATTTGATTGTAATAATAATGTGTGACATCTGGTTCACTTAATTATTGTAATAATGTTGGTAGAATTATCAACTCTGTCAGGTAAAAGACTTTTTTGAACTACAGTCGTTTCTTGTTAATATGGCGCTAATAAGTCGTTTTTCAGTTTTATTTATGTTTATTATTTTCGATGCTTGCCTCGCTCTTAAGATGATTTTTGACAATTTTCGATTTTTTTTATTTATTATTTTTGCTTTTGCATCGTTGTTTAGGTCTTGTGTTATTATACACTTAATAAATGATAGTGTGAACTTGTTTTTTGGCTTTTATACGCACTGCCAAGTGAAAAAAAAATGCTGCGATTCATTTTACATCAATACAGTGGACCCCCGCTTAACGATCATCTCCCAATGTGACCAATTATGTAAGTGTATTTATGTAAGTGCGTTTGTATGTGTATGTTTGGGGTCTGAAATGGACTAATCTACTTCACAATATTCCTTATGGGAACAAATTCGGTCAGTACTGGCACCTGAACATACTTCTGGAATGAAAAAATATCGTTAACCAGGGGTCCACTGTATTTGCTTTATGGCCATATTAACCAGGTATGACTATATAAAATGTTGCATTAATTGCACATATCAGTTTTACGAAACACTTAAATTATTATATGAGGGTTGTGGTGATAAAGAATTTTAATGTAGAGTGCAAACAATGTAATTTAGACAGCAAACAATTGTTTGCACTCTAGATTTAAGTTTACAATGTCTTCAGTGAAGAGGCAGAGCCAGGAGCTATGACTCGACACCTGCAACTACATATAGGCAAATGCAGGTATGATAAATGGGAAGCATTGATAATGGGTTGAGTGAATATATTTGTTAGGGGATTTGAGAAGGACCTGCCTAGTATGAGCCAGTAGGCCTTCTGCAGTGTTCCTCCTTACATTCTTAAAACTGACAGATTTTAGGAGTAAGAGAAACGTGGATGAATAAGACAGAAACTGAGAAAGATTTTTCAAGACAAGCTAGTTTTCTAAGTCATATTAATAGTATGTTTTTTAGCTAGTCTATTAAGATTGAAAAAGTCGCCAGCAGAAAAATATTTCCATTTGTGTTCAGTCACTGAACAAAACTGAGAAATATTGAATCAATTTGAAAGTGATAATTTCAAAATTGGATCCCAGTGGGCATAAATCATTTTCACTTTTTTGGATTATTCCAGGTAATTTACACTATGTATAATAATTGTACTTATGTGTACCTGTACCTAAATATACTTATTTAGTACAAAAGGATAAACCATACAATAAGTGTCAGGGGCCCGAGACTGTTCAACTGCCTCCCAGCACACATAAGGGGGATTACCAACAGACCCCTGGCAGTCTTCAAGCTGGCACTGGACAAGCACCTAAAGTCAGTTCCTGATCAGCCGGGCTGTGGCTCGTACATTGGTTTGCGTGCAGCCAGCAGCAACAGCCTGGTTGATCAGGCTCTGATCCACCAGGAGGCCTGGTCACAGACCGGGCCGCGGGGGCGTTGACCCCCGGAACTCTCTCCAGGTAAACTCCAGGTAATAGGAGAGGTTAGTAAGCCAGGATAACCCTGGATAATCCAATGAAAATAAATCATTTAGTACAAAAGGATAAACCATAGGAGAGGTTAGTAAGCCAGGATAACCCTGGATAATCCAATGAAAATAAATCATCTAGTACAAAAGGATAAACCATAGGAGAGGTTAGTAAGCCAGGATAACCCTGGATAATCCAATGAAAATAAATCACATTGTCCAACACTTGTTATCCTGGGGGGGGAGGGTAATTTACACTATGTATAATAATAATTGTATTTATGTGTTTCTGTACCCCAGTAAACTTATATTTTTTTTTTATTATCACACTGGCCGATTCCCACCAAGGCAGGGTGGCCCGAAAAAGAAAAACTTTCACCATCATTCACTCCATCACTGTCTTGCCAGAAGGGTGCTTTACACTACAGTTTTTAAACTGCAACATTAACACCCCTCCTTCAGAGTGCAGGCACTGTACTTCCCATCTCCAGGACTCAAGTCCGGCCTGCCGGTTTCCCTGAACCCCTTCATAAATGTTACTTTGCTCACACTCCAACAGCACGTCAAGTATTAAAAACCATTTGTCTCCATTCACTCCTATCAAATACGCTCACGCATGCCTGCTGGAAGTCTAAGCCCCTCGCACACAAAACCTCCTTTACCCCCTCCCTCCAACCTTTCCTAGGCCGACCCCTACCCCACCTTCCTTCCACTACAGACTGATACACTCTTGAAGTCACTCTTTCGCTCCATTCTCTCTACATGTCTGAAACACCTCAACAACCCTTCCTCAGCCCTCTGGACAACAGTTTTGGTAATCCTGCACCTCCTCCTAACTTCCAAACTATGAATTCTCTGCATTATATTCACACCACACATTGCCCTCAGACATGACATCTCCACTGCCTCCAGCCTTCTCCTCGCCGCAACATTCATCACCCATGCTTCACACCCATATAAGAGCGTTGGTAAAATTATACTCTCATACATTTCCCTCTTTGCCTCCAAGGACAAAGTTCTTTGTCTCCACAGACTCCTAAGTGAACCACTCACCCTTTTCCCCTCATCAATTCTATGATTCACCTCATCTTTCATAGACCCATCCACTGACACGTCCACTCCCAAATATTTGAATACATTCACCTCCTCCATACTCTCTCCCTCCAATCTGATATCCAATCTTTCATCACCTAATCTTTTTGTTATCCTCATAACCTTACTCTTTCCTGTATTCACTTTTAATTTTCTTCTTTTGCACACCCTACCAAATTCATCCACCAGTCTCTGCAACTTCTCTTCAGAATCTCCCAAGAGCACAGTGTCATCAGCAAAGAGCAACTGTGACAACTCCCACTTTATGTGTGATTCTTTATCTTTTAACTCCACGCCTCTTGCCAAGACCCTCGCATTTACTTCTCTTACAACCCCATCTATAAATATATTAAACAACCACGGTGACATCACACATCCTTGTCTAAGGCCTACTTTTACTGGGAAATAATTTCCCTCTTTCCTACATACTCTAACTTGAGCCTCACTATCCTCGTAAAAACTCTTCACTGCTTTCAGTAACCTACCTCCTACACCATACACCTGCAACATCTGCCACATTGCCCCCCTATCCACCCTGTCATATATAATTCTTATAATTTATACATTAACCCGTAAACGGTCCAAACGTATATATACGTTCACTACCGTACTGCCCCAACTTTTTTGAGAAAAAAAACATTGTTTTTTTTAATAGAAAAAAAGAGCATATGGTACCCAGGCATCCCCAATTATTTTAATATAGTGCACAGTGAGTGCTCACACCCATTCTCATATGTCTAGGTGACTCAGGCTTATCGTGGCAATGTTAAATGTAGGACACATAAAACGTATATAGTATACGTTTGGGGCACTAGCGGTAAAAACGTATATATACGTTTGTACCGTTTACGGGTTAACTACTGGGCCATGGGGGAAGCAGTGACCCCTAGAAAAACCTCTTATGCATATACTTGTTAATTGAAAAATCCTAGTTAACTGAAGATCATTGAAATGGATTGATATAATAAATTATACAGTAGAACCCCCGTATCCACTGATTCGGTTTACGTGGTTTTAGTTATCCACAGTTTGCTGTGGCCTTAAAATCACCCTTATTGCTTCCCATTAGTGAAAAAGTGGTAATTCTCCACTATTTGTGTGTAACTTATAAATTAAACTTTATCATAGCTATTTATGTAAACGAAAAACGTCTTACCGTGTTTGCTACTTTCCACGGTTTCTGGTATTCATGGTAGTTCTTGGAAGGTATCACCCACGGATACCATTGTTCATTAGGTACCTTTCTTATTGTACATATAATTGTATTTTACATAAAAATCCTACTTAATATTCTATGTCCAATTCTTAATAATTCCTAACTAGTCACAAGTTTGCCTGTGATACTCCAATATAGAAACTATGTATTGTGCCAAAACAAAAGCATTCACATTGCTAAACTCTCAAACTAGTATTTAGTCACTTAGTATTTAGTCAACTTACTCCACAATTTGTAATAATTTATGGTTAAGAATTAATCAAAGTTTGCTCGAAATGCCTAGCCATGCTAGGTGTTCTAGTGGCACCCTCTGTAATTAGTATTTTATTACATGTAAACCACACAATAACCAAAATCTGTAAACCCTGCATTGTAATCCTTATAGAGAATAAACTTTGATATGATTTGATTTGATTTGAATTAGTCTTTAAGGATTAGGATTAATTTTTTATGCATTAGGGTTTAGTTTTTAAGTACATATTAGGGTTAGTTTTTAAGCCTTAGGATTAGTTGTTAAGCATTAGGATTAGTTTTTAAATGTTAGGATGAGTGGAACAGTCTACCTAGTAGTGGATGAGTGGAACAGTCTACCTAGTAGTGGATGAGTGGAACACTCTACCTAGTAGTGGATGAGTGGAACAGTCTACCTAGTAATGGATGAGTGGAACAGTCTATCTAGTAATGGATGAGTGGAACATTCTACCCAGTAGTGGATGAGTGGAACATTGTACCTAGTAGTGGATGAGTGGAACATTGTACCTAGTAGTGGATGAGGGGAACATTCTACCTAATAGTGGATGAATGGAACAGTCTACCTAATTAGGTTAGTCTCTGATGTACGTTAGAAAATACATGAGTGAGAGGGGTTGGATTTAAGTGGGACTTGCACATAAGTTAATAGTATTTATTATCAAAGCTTATTCTTTGGGTAATATTGAAAATGGGTTGGGCAAATATTTTTTTTAGTGGGTTAGGGTTTGAGAAGGACCTGCCTAGTTTGGACCAGTAGGCCTGCTGTAATGTTCTTCCTTTCTTATATATCCTCTAGTAACATTAACTTGCAACTAGGTAAAGGAGCTTGTGGAAGGAGTGGGAAATATGGCAGTAGCAGACTATGGTGAGAAAGCAGAGCCAGAAGATACTATGCAAGATTTGGGCCCAGATGAAGATGGTGAGGAAGAAAATATTGATGAAGAGTATTTGCAGAGCACTGATTGGCTACAGAAGGAGAAGCATGTATTTATTTTGAGCGAATCGGGGAAGCCTATTTACACCAGGTATGCCACACTGGGTTCTCGTTGATTCATTTCCTCATAGGTGTTTTCAGGGTTATTTGCTAGGTTATAATACACAATCCACACATAGGAGAAAGAAGACTATGATGACATTTCAGTCTGATGTGGATCATTAACTAGCCACACATTCATGTGATTAGTTATTGGTCCATGTTAGACCGAAATATCATAAGTTTCTGTCTCTCGTATCATTCCAGACCATGGAACTGAACTCTTCTCCAGGCTGAGGGACTGACCACCTCAAACACTTTTTCTCCAAGATTGATGGACTGATTACATCATCTTTTTTTCATTTCTGCTGCATCCTGTATTTGACTGAAGAAGCCTACTGTGTTGGCAAAACATCTCCGGCTAATAATGTAACCTGTTAATCAGTTCATTTCAATTATAAATTCAGTCACTGCTAAACCACTAACTATATTGAAATATAAAAAATTATATTCATTTCAAACCAACTATGTTATATATGCCTAGTATTAAGTAATCTGTTAAGTATATGTATTAGGTTTAGTCTGCCCAAAATGTGCCAGCTTGATAGTGTCTTTCTTTGTACAGTGGACCCCCGGTTAACGATATTTTTTCAATCCAGAAGTATGTTCAGGTGCCAGTACTGACCGAATTTGTTCCCATAAGGAATATTGTGAAGTAGATTAGTCCATTTCAGACCCCCAAACATACACGTACAAACGCACTTACATAAATACACTTACATAATTGGTCGCATTCGGAGGTGATCGTTATGCGGGGGTCCACTGTACTTAGCAAATCAAAATTGTAATTACACATAGTAAACTATGCAAAGAAATGAAATCCTTAATCCCAGATCCTTAATCCTTTACTGCTGCAGCTGTGTCTTAATCTTACCTTTCCGCTGTGTGCAAGTTATTTGTGTATTGTTCCAGTCACGGTATTGTGCCTTTTATTTTTTTGCTCTGTGTTATAAGGTTGAATATAATGAGATAAATATACAAAGTGGAACAAACATTAATATACAAAAAAAAACTGAAAATCAATATTGTTGCTGGACAGTACTGCTTGAACATTTTTGAGAGAGGTACATATATAAATTTTTGAGAGAGGTACATATATAAATTTTTGAGAGAGGTACATATATAAATTTTTGAGAGAGGTACATATATAAATTTTTGAGAGAGGTACATATATAAATTTTTGAGAGAGGTACATATATAAATTTTTGAGAGGTACATACATAAATTTTTGAGAGAGGTACATATATAAATTTTTGAGAGGTACATATATAAATTTTACTGGGATTAATCATGAAACAGACTTATAACTTCATTTCTATAAAATGGTGCACTGTACAGTATTTCTATAAAATACTTTATAGAAAGACCTAGGTAATTTACACTATGTATGATAATTGTACTTATGTACCTGTGTCTGTAGTTCAGTCACTGGCACACTCAGCTCACTGAGGTTTGGGGATTGATCCCCAGTGTGGCTGGAAAAAAAAAGGATGTGTTTCCATAAGACACCGGTTGTCCATGTTATCCATCAGTAAAATGGGTACCTGGGTGTTAGTGGACTGGTGTGGGTCGCATCCTGGGACAAAAACTGACCTAATTTTCAGGAAATGCTTTGCATAACAAGCGGCTTTCTATACAGTAGTACGTCACTTATGTCAGCTATGGTCAATATGCCTTGTACATGTACTTATAGAAATAAAGATATTATAACAGCCTCTCCTCACTTAGCGACATACCTGTTTACCGACGACTCGGACTTATGGCGGGCTCTTTGACCAGTACGCATATCTAAATAATCCATATTAGAGCTGATTTCCTCTGTTCTGTGTATATTACAATGTACAGTACACTACTGGAGACCTGGAGAGAGTTTCGGGGGTCAATGCCCCCGCGGCCCGGTCTGTGACCAGGCCTCCTGGTAGATCAGCGCCTGATCAACCAGGCTGTTGCTGCTGGCTGCACGCAAACCAACGTACGAGCCACAGCCCGGCTGATCAGGAACTGACTTTAGGTGCTTGTCCAGTGCCAGCTTGAAGACTGCCAGGGGTCTGTTGGTAATCCCCCTTATGTGTGCTGGGAGGCAGTTGAACAGTCTCGGGCCCCTGACACTTATTGTATGGTCTCTTAACGTGCTAGTGACTGTATAAACATTTAAAACGATTCCAGAAATGTTATAAATGGTGCAAAGGTGATATTAAAACATTATCAAAGATGGTTGACACAAACCCACTACCATTATAGTATGCTCCTCACTTAGCCACGAATTTGTTTACTGACGAGGTTTCAGGAACAGAACTCTGTCATTAAGTGAGGAGAGGCTGCATTATAACTTCGGGCAGCCTTAAACCTGGTTTTGAAAGACACGTGAGAGAACACTAGTACCTTGATCAACACAGGACTCGCGTGATCACATCGTCTACCTGTCCTCATCCCAATATGGCATTCTTCAGGTCACCATGCATCACTCACACCTCACTCCACCTATATATACACCTACCATCCGACTTACGACCTGCTCAACTTATGACCTGCTCAACTTACGACCACTCGACTTACGACCTTGTTTTTTATGCCAAATTTCTGGGAAATAAACAAGTATTTGTGTTGTACACAGTGTTTATCCTAAACCTTACAGTATAAAATACAGTATTAACAACATAAAAAGTAAAGTAAAACATGAAATACCAAAATAAAACAATAAAATAGTCATTACAAAAATGTTTTGTTGATATTCATTAGTAAAGTTCGACTTACAACCATTTCAACTTACGACCGGTTTCTCGGAACCGAACTCGGTCGTAAGTCGGATGGTAGGTGTACTCCATCTGACCTCTAAGCCCACTGACAAAATTCTTAAAATATCTTTGAATTGTAGGTTTTTGTATGTTTCAGTAACATTTATCTGCCTTTGCAAGTAAATACAACACAATGTGTCAAGTAAATGGACACAGATGCAACTAATGTGACATTTTATTGTGACAAAGTTTCGCTCCCCAGGAACTTTGTCAAGTCATAGCGACTTGACAAGTTGCACTTGTGTTTGTTTGCCTAACATTCATCAGTAATTCTACTGTTATTACTACGAAACAATGTAGTACACCTACCATCCGACTTACGACCGAGTTCGGTTCCGAGAAACCGGTCGTAAGCCGAAATGGTCGTAAGTCGAACTTTACTACTGAATATCAACAAAACATTTTTGTAATGACTTTATTTTATTGTTTTATTTTGGTATTTCATGTTTTACTTTACTTTTTATGCTGTTAGTATTGTATTTTATACTGTAAGGTTTAGGATAAACACTGTGTACAACACAAATAGTTGTTTATTTCCCAGAAATTTGGCATGAAAAACATGGTCGTAAGTCGAGTGGTCGTAAGTTGAGCAGGTCGTAAGTCGGATGGTAGGCGTATATATATATATAGATGTATAAAGTTTCATGTTGTATTTAATGTCTTAAAAATTCCTCGCTTTAACCTTTTTAAATCATAGAAAATTATGTTCCTTTGCAAAAGGCTAAACAGTGGTACCTCGAATTTCGAACAGCTCCCAACTCGAACAATTATGTAAGAGTATTTTTGTAAGTGCTTTTGTAAGTGTATTTTTAGGGGTCTGAAACGGGATAAACTAATTTACATTATTCCTTATGGGAGCAAATTTGTTCGGCAACAGCACTCGAACAGCCTTCTGGGACGAATTATGGCCAAAATTCGAGGTACCACTGTATTAGAGATTAGATTATTTCAGCTTGTTTACTTATCATAGATGTGTAGTTCATTATCAGTATCTCCATTTCCTTGGATCAAGAGAATCTGACTTGCTGTATAGGAAGCTTGTACTAGGAAATGATAAACTGCCCTTATAATAGAGTATGGTATGGGTTGTCTAATTGCCTATTATTACTAATAATTATTATTATTTTATTATTTATTTTATTATTTATTATTTATGGAATAGTTTTAAAAATGCAGTATTAGAATGTGGGGCAGAAGTTTGTGGTTATAGGAGGGTGGGGGCAGGAGGAAAGAGGAGTGATTGGTGGAATGATGAAGTAAAGGGTGTGATAAAAGAGAAAAAGGTAGCTTATGAGAGGTTTTTACAAAGCAGAAGTGTTATAAGAAGAGCTGAGTATATGGAGAGTAAAAGAAAGGCAAAGAGAGTGGTGAGAGAGTGCAAAAGGAGAGCAGATGATAGAGTGGGAGAGGCACTGTCAAGAAATTTTAATGAAAATAAGAAAAACTTTTGGAGTGAGTTAAACAAGTTAAGAAAACCTAGGGAAAGTATGGATTTGTCAGTTAAAAACAGAGTAGGGGAGTTAGTAGATGGGGAGATGGAGGTATTAGATAGATGGCGAGAATATTTTGAGGAACTTTTAAATGTTAAGGAAGAAAGAGAGGCAGTAATTTCATGCACTGGTCAGGGAGGTATACCATCTTTTAGGAGTGAAGAAGAGCAGAATGTAAGTGTGGGGGAGGTACGTGAGGCATTACGTAGAATGAAAGGGGGTAAAGCAGCTAGAACTGATGGGATCATGACAGAAATGTTAAAAGCAGGGGGGGATATAGTGTTGGAGTGGTTGGTACTTTTGTTTAATAAATGTATGAAAGAGGGGAAGGCACCTAGGGATTGGCGGAGAGCATGTATAGTCCCTTTATATAAAGGGATAGGGGACAAAAGAGACTGTAAAAATTATAGAGGAATAAGTTTACTGAGTATACCAGGAAAAGTGTATGGTAGGGTTATAATTGAAAGAATTAGAGGTAAGACAGAATGTAGGATTGCGGATGAACAAGGAGGTTTCAGAGTGGGTAGGGGATGTGTAGATCAAGTGTTTACATTGAAGCATATATGTGAACAGTATTTAGATAAAGGTAGGGAAGTTTTTATTGCATTTATGGATTTAGAAAAGGCATATGATAGAGTGGATAGAGGAGCAATGTGGCAGATGTTGCAAGTATATGGAATAGGTGGTAAGTTATTAAATGCTGTAAAGAGTTTTTATGAGGATAGTGAGGCTCAGGTTAGAGTGTGTAGAAGAGAGGGAGACTACTTCCCGGTAAAAGTAGGTCTTAGACAGGGATGTGTAATGTCACCATGGTTGTTTAATATATTTATAGACGGGGTTGTAAAGGAAGTAAATCTTAGGGTGTTCGGGAGAGGGGTGGGATTAAATTTTGGGGAATCAAATTCAAAATGGGAATTGACACAGTTACTTTTTGCTGATGATACTGTGCTTATGGGAGATTCTAAAGAAAAATTGCAAAGGTTAGTGGATGAGTTTGAGAATGTGTGTAAAGGTAGAAAGTTAAAAATTAACATAGAAAAGAGTAAGGTGATGAGGGTATCAAATGATTTAGATAAAGAAAAATTGGATATCAAATTGGGGAGGAGGAGTATGGAAGAAGTGAATGTTTTCAGATACTTGGGAGTTGACGTGTCGGCGGATGGATTTATGAAGGATGAGGTTAATCATAGAATTGATGAGGGAAAAAAGGTGAGTGGTGCGTTGAGGTATATGTGAAGTCAAAAAACGTTATCTATGGAGGCAAAGAAGGGAATGTATGAAAGTATAGTAGTACCAACACTCATATATGGGTGTGAAGCTTGGGTGGTAAATGCAGCAGCGAGGAGACGGTTGGAGGCAGAGGAGATGTCCTGTTTAAGGGCAATGTGTGGTGTAAATATTATGCAGAAAATTCGGAGTGTGGAAATTAGGAAAAGGCGTGGAGTTAATAAAAGTATTAGTCAGAGGGCAGAAGAGGGGTTGTTGAGGTGGTTTGGTCATTTAGAGAGAATGGATCAAAGTAGAATGACATGGAAAGCATATAAATCTATAGGGGAAGGAAGGCGGGGTAGGGGTTGTCCTCAAAAGGGTTGGAGAGAGGGGGTAAAGGAGGTTTTGTGGGCAAGGGGCTTGGACTTCCAGCAAGCGTGCGTGAGCGTGTTAGATAGGAGTGAATGGAGACGAATGGTACTTGGGACCTGACGATCTGTTGGAGTGTGAGCAGGGTAATATTTAGTGAAGGGATTCAGGAAAACCAGTTATTTTCATATAGTCGGACTTGAGTCCTGGAAATGGGAAGTACAGTGCCTGCACTTTAAAGGAGGGGTTTGGGATATTGGCAGTTTGGAGGGATATGTTGTGTATCTCTATACGTATATACTTCTAAACTGTTGTATTCTGAGCACCTCTGCAAAAACAGTGATAATGTGTGAGTGTGGTGAAAGTGTTGAATGATGATGAAAGTATTTTCTTTTTGGGGATTTTCTTTCTTTTTTGGGTCACCCTTCCTCGGTGGGTCACCCTGCCTCGGTGGGTCACCCTGCCTCGGTGGGTCACCCTGCCTCGGTGGGTCACCCTGTCTCGGTGGGTCACCCTGCCTCGGTGGGTCACCCTGCCTCGGTGGGTCACCCTGCCTCGGTGGGTCACCCTGCCTTGGTGGGTCACCCTGCCTCGGTGGGTCACCCTGCCTCGGTGGATCACACTGCCTCGGTGGGTCACCCTGCCTCGGTGGGTCACCCTGCCTCGGTGGGTCACCCTGCCTCGGTGGGTCACCCTGCCTCGGTGGGTCACCCTGCCTCGGTGGGTCACCCTGCCTCGGTGGGTCACCCTGCCTCGGTGGGTCACCCTGCCTCGGTGGGTCACCCTGCCTCGGTGGATCACACTGCCTCGGTGGGTCACCCTGCCTCGGTGGATCACACTGCCTCGGTGGGTCACCCTGCCTCGGTGGGTCACCCTGCCTCGGTGGGTCACCCTGCCTCGGTGGGTCACCCTGCCTCGGTGGGTCACCCTGCCTCGGTGGGTCACCCTGCCTCGGTGGGTCACCCTGCCTCGGTGGGTCACCCTGCCTCGGTGGGTCACCCTGCCTCGGTGGGTCACCCTGCCTCGGTGGGTCACCCTGCCTCGGTGGGTCACCCTGCCTCGGTGGGTCACCCTGCCTCGGTGGGTCACCCTGCCTCGGTGGGTCACCCTGCCTCGGTGGGTCACCCTGCCTCGGTGGGTCACCCTGCCTCGGTGGGTCACCCTGCCTCGGTGGGTCACCCTGCCTCGGTGGGTCACCCTGCCTCGGTGGGTCACCCTGCCTCGGTGGGTCACCCTGCCTCGGTGGGTCACCCTGCCTCGGTGGGTCACCCTGCCTCGGTGGATCACACTGCCTCGGTGGGTCACCCTGCCTCGGTGGGTCACCCTGCCTCGGTGGGTCACCCTGCCTCGGTGGGTCACACTGCCTCGGTGGGTCACCCTGCCTCGGTGGGTCACCCTGCCTCGGTGGGTCACCCTGCCTCGGTGGGTCACCCTGCCTCGGTGGGTCACCCTGCCTCGGTGGGTCACACTGCCTCGGTGGGTCACCCTGCCTCGGTGGGTCACCCTGCCTCGGTGGGTCACCCTGCCTCGGTGGGTCACCCTGCCTCGGTGGGTCACCCTGCCTCGGTGGGTCACCCTGCCTCGGTGGGTCACACTGCCTCGGTGGGTCACACTGCCTCGGTGGGAGACGGCCGACTTGTTGAAAAAAAAAAATTGCTATAAAGTACGTATTATTATTATTATTATTATTATTATTATTATTATTATTATTATTATTATTATTAACACATTGTCCATCTCCCACTGAGGCAGAGCAACCTGGAAAAGAAGAAACACTTTCACCATCACTCACTCCATCACTGTCTTATTACAATCATATTGTCATTACCATTACAGATATGGGAAGGAAGACCGACTAGTAACTCTCTTTGGCCTGATGCAAGCCCTGGTGTCATTCGTGGCCGACAGTGATGATGTTATCCGTTGCATTGTGGCCGGAGAGCACAAGTTCGTGTTCCTGGTGAGGTCTCCACTGATTTTAGTCGCAGTTTCTCACTCGGTCGCCAGCATAGCGCAGCTCCTCATGCAACTCACGTGAGTCATTATTGTCAGCTTATTCTACATTCTGAGAAGCAGAAATATATACAGTGGACCCCCGCTTAACAATCACTTCCCAATGCGACCAGTTATATAAGTGTATTTATGTAAGTGCGTTTGTACGTGTATGTTTGGGGGTCTGAAATGGACTAATCTACTTCACAATATTCCTTATGGGAACAAATTCGGTCAGTACTGGCACCTGAACATACTTCTGGATTGAAAAAATATCGTTAACCGGGGATCCACTGTATTATAATTTTTTTTAGTTTCACTGCTTCCTCTTTATGGAGAAGAATGAGGCAAGCATTTGTGTTAAGAGTGAGTGGAGGCAAATGGTTTTTATGACTTGATGTGCTGTTGGAGTGTGAGAAAAGTAACATAGGTTGGTAAAAGGTCACAGATGCAACTAATGTGACATTTTTATTGTGGCAATGTTTTTCTCTCCAGGACAAAGTTCCTGGAGAGTGATACATTACCACAATAAAAGTCCCTTTTAGTTGTGCATGTGTCCTTTTATCGAACAAAAGCCACACTGCTAACAATATTGAAGAAAAGATACAAGTACTGAACAGGTTTTATTTGTGATGTGATAACCAGTTACAGCTTTACCATTCATGAATTTGACTAAGCTCTACTCAACTTAATCAAAACAAAAGCTTGTGATGAATGGCAGGTCCCACTGTGACCCCGCCTCCTCCTGCTTCAACTCATCTCACCGCAGTATATAAGCCACCTCTCTGGCCCTATGCTGCACTTCCTACAAGAGTGATGGACTGAACACATCGATTCCAGGTTGAGGGACTGATTACCTCAAACTTCTACTCTCCTTACCCATTTCTACTTTGTATTGGACTGATGAAGCCACTGTGTGGCGAAACGTTTCTTCAATAAAGATTCCCATGTGTTGCATAAGTGTCTCAGTTCTTCAAAACAAAAGCTTGATCTGCACCTGTCAATTTACTCTTTCTACAGTGGATTTTCCTTCTTGCTTTTACATTTGACTTATAATAATAAATAGTGTGCACCTCTGGAAAGACAGTGATAATGTGAATGATGGTGAAATTGTTTCCTTGTTTTGGGGTCACCCTGCTGTGGTGGGAGATGGCCAGTGTTTTAAAAAATAATAATAATAATAAACTTATTTCTTTTCTTGGGTGTATAGTTTACATGTAGTTTACATGTAATAAAATATTGTTAGGTGCAAAAAAAAGCCAGAAATTCCTATTGGCTATAATTATAACTGTAATTTTTAAAGGGGGTGGAGGGATAAGCCAGTGGAAGTCCTCAGTCAGATGACTAAATCCAGCTATGGACATCATATGACTGAGACCTGCATCAGGAAACACTTGTCCTGTTTCCTGACACACCTTACCTAGCCTAATCTACCTGACACACCTTACCTAGCCTAATCTACATGACACACCTTACCTAGCCTAATCTACCTGACACACTTTACCTAACCTAATCTAACCTGACACACTTTACCTAACCTAATCTAACCTGACACACTTTACCTAACCTAATCTAACCTGACACACTTTACCTAACCTAATCTAACCTGACACACTTTACCTAACCTAATCTAACCTGACACATTTTACCTAACCTAATCTAACCTGACACACTTTACCTAACCTAATCTAACCTGACACACTTAACCTAACCTAACACACCATACCTAATCAAATCTAACCATACCTTACCTAATCTAACCTAATTTAACCCAGCCTAACCTAGCTTGACAAAAGAAAGTCACTACCATGTGGTACATTTTGAAATGACTAATAGAATAATTATAATTTATGACTTTGGCATGAGTGATTAATTCAGTAAGTCATTGAAATTAGAATGCTGTATTGTGCCCCTGTAATTGTATCAATTGGTGCACTTCTCCCTGCTACTTTTCCACCCTTCCTCCACCATTAGTAGAGAAGTGTATCATTATAAATAGAGGGGTCTAGAAATCTAGCTTGAGTATGTTTGGAGTGAGTGGAGGCAAATGGTTTTTATGACTTGATGTGCTGTTGGAATGTGAGCAAAGTAACTTTTATGAAGGGATTCAGGGAAGCGGTTAGCCAGACTTGAGTCCAGGAGGTGGGAAGTACAGTGTCTGCACTCTGAAGGAATCATGGGGATATTTGCTGTTTGGAGTGACATCTAAACTGCTGTATCTAAGTGCCTCTGGCAAGACAGTGATAGTGTGAATGATGGTGAAAGTGTTTCTTTTTTGGGTTACCCTGCCTCAGTGGGAGACAGCTAGTGTGTGTATAAAAAAAATTGCCCTAGTGTTTGCATTGTCTTTCGACAGAAAAAGTGTAATTTCTGACATTTCTTAGCACTGAGGTTAACTAGCACTGGCCGGTGATAACGTTTGGTGATACATTAGACACATGTGCAACACTTGGGTATCTTTATTGTGGAAACATTTTGCCACACAGTGGCTTCATCAGTCCAGTACACCTGGAAAATCCTAGAGGGACTAGTACCGAACTTGCACACGAAAATCACCCACTACGAAAGCAAAAGACTTGGCAGATGATGCACCATCCCCCCAATGAAAAGCAGGGGTGTCACTAGCACGTTAAGAGACCATACAATAAGTGTCAGGGGCCCGAGACTGTTCAACTGCCTCCCAGCACACATAAGGGGGATTACCAACAGACCCCTGGCAGTCTTCAAGCTGGCACTGGACAAGCACCTAAAGTCAGTTCCTGATCAGCCGGGCTGTGGCTCGTATGTTGGTTTGCGTGCAGCCAGCAGCAACAGCCTGGTTGATCAGGCTCTGATCCACCAGGAGGCCTGGTCTCAGACCGGGCCGCGGGGGCGTTGACCCCCGGAACTCTCTCCAGGTAAACTCCAGGTAAAGGAGAATAGTGAAGATTAGGGGTTTGAGGAAATCAGTCCCTCAGCCTGGAGTTGATGTAATCAATCCATCAATCTTGATAATACAGCATATGCGCAAAGAGGTAGTTTATGTACTGCGGACAGGTGAGATGAAGCAGTAGTAGGAAGCGTCACCTTGGACAGATCGAGTGGTTTTACCTGGAGTTTACCTGGAGAGAGTTCTGGGGGTCAACGCCCCCGCGGTCCGGTCTGTGACCAGGCCTCCTGGTGGATCAGCGCCTGATCAACCAGGCTGTTGCTGCTGGCTGCACGCAAACCAACGTACGAGCCACAGCCCGGCTGATCAGGAACTGACTTTAGGTGCTTGTCCAGTGCCAGCTTGAAGACTGCCAGGGGTCTGTTGGTAATCCCCCTTATGTGTGCTGGGAGGCAGTTGAACAGTCTCGGGCCCCTGACACTTATTGTATGGTCTCTTAACGTGCTAGTGACACCCCTGCTTTTCATTGGGGGGATGGTGCATCGTCTGCCAAGTCTTTTGCTTTCGTAGTGAGTGATTTTCGTGTGCAAGTTCGGTACTAGTCCCTCTTGGATTTTCCTGGTGTATATAATCATGTATCTCTCCCTCCTGCGTTCCAGGGAATACAGGTTTAGGAACCTCAAGCGCTCCCAGTAATTGAGGTGTTTTATCTCCGTTATGCGCGCCGTGAAAGTTCTCTGTACATTTTCTAGGTCGGCAATTTCACCTGCCTTGAAAGGTGCTGTTAGTGTGCAGCAATATTCCAGCCTAGGTAGAACAAGTGACCTGAAGAGTGTCATCATGGGCTTGGCCTCCCTAGTTTTGAAGGTTCTCATTATCCATCCTGTCATTTTTCTAGCAGATGCGATTGATACAATGTTATGGTCCTTGAAGGTGAGATCCTCCGACATAATCACTCCCAGGTCTTTGACGTTGGTGTTTCGCTCTATTTTGTGGCCAGAATTTGTTTTGTACTCTGATGAAGATTTAATTTCCTCATGTTTACCATATCTGAGTAATTGAAATTTCTCATCGTTGAACTTCATATTGTTTTCTGCAGCCCACTGAAAGATTTGGTTGATGTCCACCTGGAGCCTTGCAGTGTCTGCAATGGAAGACACTGTCATGCAGATTCGGGTGTCATCTGCAAAGGAAGACACGGTGCTGTGGCTGACATCCTTGTCTATGTCGGATATGAGGATGAGGAACAAGATGGGAGCGAGTACTGTGCCTTGTGGAACAGAGCTTTTCACCGTAGCTGCCTCGGACTTTACTCTGTTGATGACTACTCTCTGTGTTCTGTTAGTGAGGAAATTATAGATCCATCGACCGACTTTTCCTGTTATTCCTTTAGCACGCATTTTGTGCGCTATTACGCCATGGTCACACTTGTCGAAGGCTTTTGCAAAGTCTGTATATATTACATCTGCATTCTTTTTGTCTTCTAGTGCATTTAGGACCTTGTTGTAGTGATCCAATAGTTGAGACAGACAGGAGCGACCTGTTCTAAACCCATGTTGCCCTGGGTTGTGTAACTGATGGGTTTCTAGATGGGTGGTGATCTTGCTTCTTAGGACCCTTTCAAAGATTTTTATGATATGGGATGTTAGTGCTATTGGTCTGTAGTTCTTTGCTGTTGCTTTACTGCCCCCTTTGTGGAGTGGGGCTATGTCTGTTGTTTTTAGTAACTGTGGGACGACCCCCGTGTCCATGCTCCCTCTCCATAGGATGGAAAAGGCTCGTGATAGGGGCTTCTTGCAGTTCTTGATGAACACAGAGTTCCATGAGTCTGGCCCTGGGGCAGAGTGCATGGGCATGTCATTTATCGCCTGTTCGAAGTCATTTGGCGTCAGGATAACATCGGATAGGCTTGTGTTAATCAAATTTTGTGGCTCTCTCATAAAAAATTCATTTTGATCTTCGACTCTCAGTCTGGTTAGCGGCTTGCTAAAAACTGAGTCATATTGGGACTTGAGTAGCTCACTCATTTCCTTGCTGTCATCTGTGTAGGACCCATCTTGTTTAAGTAGGGGCCCAATACTGGACGTTGTTCTCGATTTTGATTTGGCATAGGAGAAGAAATACTTTGGGTTTCTTTCGATTTCATTTATGGCTTTTAGTTCTTCCCGCCATTCCTGACTCCTAAAGGATTCTTTTAGCTTAAGTTCGATGCTTGCTATTTCTCTGACCAGTGTCTCCCTACGCATTTCAGATATATTGACCTCTTTTAGCCGCTCTGTTATTCTTTTCCATCGCCTGTAAAGGGAGCGCCTGTCTCTTTCTATTTTACATCTACTCCTCCTTTTTCTTAGAGGAATAAGCCTTGTGCATACATCGAGTGCCACCGAGTTAATCTGTTCTAGGCATAAGTTGGGGTCTGTGTTGCTTAGTATATCTTCCCAGCTTATATTTATTTATTTATTTATTTATTTATTTAAAAATTTGTGCACACATACAGAGGTACAAAAAATACAGAAAAGAGCAGTATGCCAAAGCCACTTATACTATGCATAGCATTACGGGCTGGCTTAAAATTAACTTAAGATGAACTAAGCAATGATGACATCGGTGATAAAACTTTAATGTAAACAGATTACTATAAAGCACAAGTGAGTATTAAAAAGACAGGTCATATGGTTGTATGCATTGTTGTACATTCAGTAGAATGGAGTATTCTGTTAGGTAGTGTATTTAAAAAATAATAAAGTTAGATTGGGTTTTAGGTTTAACATTTATGTGATATAATTGCGAGAAACATTTAAGATATACAATTTATAAGGTTCAGTTATTCAGTATTTATTTGGTTTTGGGTGAGTAAGTGATCTTTGAGAAGAGACTTGAATTTATAAACAGGTAGTGTTTCTTTTATATTTACAGGTAATGAGTTCCAGATTTTAGGGCCTTTTATGTGCATTGAGTTTTTGCATAGTGTGAGATGGACACGAGGAACATCAAAGAGTGATCTGTGCCTTGTGTTATGGTCATGTGTTCTGTTGAGGTTGGCAAGGAGATGTTTGAGGGGAGGGTTAATATCAGAGTTAAGTGTTCTATGTATGTAATAGGTGCAGTAATAAGTATGAATGTTTTGTATGGTGAATAGGTTTAGTGTATTGAATATTGGTGGAGTGTGCTGCCTATAGTGAGAATTTGTTATCATTCTAACTGCAGCCTTTTGTTGGGTAATTAGTGGTCTGAGATGGTTACTTGTTGTTGAGCCCCATGCACAAATTCCATAGGTGAGATAGGGGTAAATAAGAGAGTGATATAGGGCCAGGAGGGCTGACTGTGGAGCATAGTACCGTATCTTCGATAGTATGCCTACAGTCTTGGAAATTTTCTTAGAAATTTGTTGTATATGTGTATGAAATTTGAGTCTATTATCAAGGTGGATTCCTAAGAATTTTCCCTCTGTTAGCTTTATGATAGGTGATCCGTTTATCATTATGTTAAGAGGGACATCTGTAGCTCTGTTACCAAACTGAATGAAGTAGGTTTTGTCAATGTTTAGTGTAAGTTTGTTAGTCCTCATCCAGGTAGATATTTTCTGTAATTCTGTATTTACAGTATTTTCTAGCGTGACTGGGCTTGGGTGGGAGAAGACGTATGTAGTGTCATCTGCAAATAGTGTGGGTTTGAGTAATTGCGAAGCATTTGGTAGGTCATTTATGTATAGGAGAAAGAGAAGAGGGCCAAGGACTTGGTTTACTTGGTCCCACTTTATGTTTTTGTTATTGAAGTTGAATTTGGTGAATGCTCCCTCGTGACTAGTCTCATTTTGTCGGTCTGGGGCTCCACGCATACATGTCTGAACCTCAATTATGTTGTGATCTGAGTATATTGTTTTTGATATGGTGACATTTCTTATCAGATCATCATTGTTAGTGAAGATGAGGTCTAGTGTATTCTCCAGTCTAGTAGGCTCTATTATTTGCTGGTTTAAATTGAATTTTGTGCAGAGATTTAAAAGCTCGTGTGAGTGTGAGTTTTCATCAGAGCTGCCTCCTGGTGTTATTACTGCAACTATTATTTGCTATATTCCTCCATTTTAGGTGCCTTAAGTTGAAATCCCCCAGGAGCAAGATGTTGGGTGCAGGAGCTGGAAGATTTTCCAGACAGTGGTCAATTTTTAACAGCTGTTCCTGGAGTTGCTGGGATGTTGCATCCGGAGGCTTGTAGACTACCACAATGACTAGGTTTTGGTTCTCGACCTTTACTGCTAAAACTTCCACTACATCATTTGAGGCATTTAGCAGTTCTGTGCAAACAAGTGAGACTGCAATGTACAGGCCAACCCCCCCCTTTTGCCTGTTCACTCTGTCACATCTGTATAGGTTGTAACCTGGGATCTATATTTCGTTGTCCAAGTGATGCTTTATGTGGGTCTCAGTGAAAGCCGCGAACATTGCCTTTGCCTCTGCAAGCAGTCCACGGATGAAAGGTATTTTGTTGTTTGTTGCTGGCTTTAGACCCTGTATATTTGCAAAGAAGAATGTTATCGGACTGGTGGTATTGTTGGTACTGGGGGGGGATTTTTTTCCGGGATTAGTATCTGTATCTGTTGGTTTGGAGTGGAGGCCATCGACTGTGGTTCCACTCCAGGAATGACTGGATTTGGTGTACGATTTCTGCCATTTCCTGCCAGTTTTTTTTCCTTCCTGGCACTAAAAAACCTCTCCCTCTTGAGTGGCTGTGGCTACCCAGGTTTTCCCATGGCCTGGATGTTTTGTATCTTTTTGTCCCCTTTAGATGGTATGCCTGGCAATTTAAGTTATAGCACAGTCTTTCCTGTACTGAAGAGGTACACAGTTCAGGGTGAAAAAGCTTACAGGAAGGGAGTCTGCATTTTCCTGTTGTCATATGGGCATGGCATTTTCTAGGGTGGTCATAGTTGCACGTCCCATCTGTTTTTCCAGATTTCCCATGCCAGCAGATACCGAGTGCATAGTATGTGCACAGGCTTGGTTTCCGTTTGCCTTGGGTTTCTGTGACTGTATTCCCTGTTGGTGCATGTTTCCCTGTCTTACTTCTATCCTCCCTAGCACCAACAATGGAGCTCCCACCAGTTGTTTTTGGTAATATATCCTCACTATTGCTAGTGGAGTCCTCTTGTTTGCTATTTCCTGCAGTATTTCTAGTTTGCAATATTGGTTTTATCTTATCTTTGACTACACTTGTTTCCCTACTATGGCTCCTGTCCCCTATGAGGTCATTTATATGTATTCCTTCCTGCGTATAATTCCCGACTACCTGGACAAAATCTCCAGCTTCACCATTACTGTCTCCCAGGACAGCATCTCCAGCTTCCCCATTACTGTCTCCCAGGACAGCATCTCCAGCTTCCCCATTACTGTCTCCCAGGACAGCATCTCCAGCTTCACCATTACTGTCTCCCAGGACAGCACCTCCAGCTTCACCATTACTGTCTCCCAGGACAGCACTATCAGCCCCACATTTACTGACTACCAGGACATCATCTCCAGCCTTACAGTTTGTGACTACATGGCCAGTATCAAGGGCAGTACCATTCAGCCCAAACTTTTTATGTTCCCATCTGTTGTAGAAAGCTTCCAGGTTTTCTATGAAAGCAGCTTTGATGTTTTTTTTTTTATCACACTGGCCGATTCCCACCAAGGCAGGGTGGCCCGAAAAAAAAAAACTTTCACCATCATTCACTCCATCACTGTCTTGTCCTCTTTTAACCCTTTGAGGGTTTTGGTCGTACTAGTACGTCTTACGCGTAGGGGTTTTTGACGTACTAGTACTCATAAATTCTAGCGGCCTCAAATCTAGTGGGAGAAAGCTGGTAGGCCTTCATATGAAAGAATGGGTCTATGTGGTCAGTGTGCACAGTCTAAAAAAAATCCTGCAGCACACAGTGCATAATGAGAAAAAAAAAACTTTGACCATTTTTTTTTAATAAATCAGCGACTTTGCAGTGTATTTTCGTATGGTATTTATTGTTGTATTCTAGTTTTCTTGGTCTCATTTTATAGAATGGAAGACATATTACAGAAATTGAGATGATTTTGACTGGTTTTACAATGAAAGGTGCCTTGAAATTGAGCTCAAAGTAGCACAAATGTTCGATTTTTACCAAACTTCAAAAGTAAACAAATCGTGCCAAGCGTGCAATACACGTCAACTGGTGAGTCTAATATTCTTTCACAAGTGCACCAATAATATTTATACCATTTTTTACACTAATGCAGTAGTCTACATAACAGTAAATCTTATATTTTTTGTGAAAATAAAAATTCAAAGTGGAAAGCAAAAGAATATAAGAGGGGCCTTGAGACGTGACTAATGACTAGAGGAAATGTCATTTTAGTGCAAGGAATGTCTTTCTTGTTTATTCTGGACCCTATTCGGAAATTGGCATCTTTTGAAATTTGTGTGAAATTGGCAAAATTGCTAAATTCTGACCACTGTACTGGATAGTTGAATTTCATAAATGGGTGGTTTCTTGCACCCATTCGATAGAAAAAATGGAGTTCTAGCGAAATATTCATGTTTTTTTGTCGACTAGTACAGTGAAAATGGGGCTCAAAGTGAGCAAAATCGCCGATGCGTAAACATCACCGAGACCGCTAACTTTGCGAGAGCATAATTCCGTAAGTTTTCTATCAAATTTCAAACTTTTGGTGTCTTTATGATCGGGAAAAGATTCTCTATCTTTTCATAAGAGAAAATAATTTTTTTTTTTTTTTAAATTTGGCCGACCCTGAGAACGAGTTTCGGAGAGGGCCTGTCGACCCTCAAAGGGTTAATACCCTTGTGATTTTAGTCCACAGATTTTCCTCATTTGGGCATACCCAAAAACACTTCTCTGTTTTAATATTGCTTGTAGCTAGTTCTTGGATATCTGCACAAGGGGCGTGACACCAATTTCCACAAAAATGACAATTTATCCATGTGGAAGCCCGTTTGTTTGACTGACCACAGACTACACACAGCTTCATAATGATTTGAATGGTTGATTTACTGCAATTCTACTAGCAACCTCTTGAATATTCTATTAATAGCCTCCTTAAATGAAGCTCTAGCTATTTGTATTTCTGTTTCTAACTGTTTTTGTATATTGGACAGCTTACCGTCACGTTCCTGATTTTTTTATGTTTGTGTTTATAAGGGCGCCTACAACCCCATCCGTTTACAGTCTGCTTTATTGTCCAACGAAACCGTTTGAAACCAGTCAAGGGTTCGGACCATCAAGGGTTCGGACCAGTCAAGGGTTCGGACCAGTCAAGGGTTCAGACCAGTCAAGGGTTCGGACCAGTCAAGGGTTCGGACCAGTCGATCTGATCTGATCAGTGGGTCACTTATTTAAAACATACTGGTCGGTGAATTGAGCTAACACATGAAGGATCTACTGGAAATTATCTACCCGAGTAATATGTGATTTGTTTGATACGAGAGTATAACTTGCGTGTTGAAGAAATCGGTGACTGCTGGCAACTCCTACAGTGACGAACGGTCGACCTCAAGCTTTGTTTATCAATCGCTGTATCTAGCTTTTCTATTTTTTTTTTTTTTCCGTCTCCACCACAATAAATGCTATATTATCACTATAGTTGACTGGTGGAAATTTTGGAGGGAGGACGCTTTTTCTGTAGTAATAATTGCTTCTCGTAGTGTATATTGCGACCGCTGGTAACTACATGTTATATGAAATTCACAGTATATGTCTGGTATTTCAAGAAAAAAGAAACTAATGAAAGTCACTCCACTCCACTAAGTACCATTATAATACTGGTTAGTTGCTACTACAACACTGTATTCTGCTATTCACTGGTATCACTAGATTATATGCGAGTACACTAGCAAGCCAGGAAGATTATTAAAAACAGCTGACCAGTGGTAAGTTTCTGGCGACTTCTGGCACCTGCCTCTATAGGCTTATCACTTCATTTACAAATTCACCTGTTTTCAAATGACACTTTAGCCTTTATCATCAATATACTAGGGAGCCACTGTAGTATACACTATACACTATGTATACTCAATGTTATCAGGGAGACTTTCTTTCCTCTGACACGAAAAGTTCAATTATTATTTTTTTTTTTCCACACGGGACACAGGCCTATGATTCCCCTCTGGCAGTAAACTCTGGTACGATGTATCATATTCAAATAAAGTGTTATTATTATTATTTTAACATGATGGCCGTCTCCTGCCGAGGCAGGGTGACCCAAAAAAGAAAGACGCACTTTCACCATCATTCACACAGTATCACTGTCTTTGCAGAGGCACCCACATATGACAGTTTAGATGTCACTCCAAACAGCCAGTATCCAAACTCCTCCTTTAAAGTGCAGGCATTGTACTTCCACCTCCAGACTCAAGTCCAGCTAACCAGTTTCCATGAATCCCTTCACAAAATATTACCCTGCTCACATTCCAACAGGTCATGCATATAGGCAGTGCTGGATTAAGATTTTGTAGGCCCCTGGGCTGCAGGTGCTGTGAGGCCTCCCAGTGGTATTTTCAAAAGGAAAAACAGTTAAACATTCAATAAACAGTTGATCATGTACATGATTTGTTAACATACTGTGATTATAAACTTGGAGCAGCAACTGTGAATACTTTTCATGTAATACCTGGAGGCCCTCCAGCTGGTGGAGGACCCTGGGCTGCAGCACCTGGAGGCCCTCCAGCTGGCAGAGGACCCTGGGCTGCAGCACCTGGAGGCCCTTCATCTGGCGGAGGACTCTGGGCTGCAGCACCTGGAGGCCCTCCACCTGGCAGAGGACCCTGGGCTACAGCACCTGGAGGCCCTCCACCTGGCAGAGGACCCTGGGCTGCAGCACCTGGAGGCCCTCCACCTGGCAGAGGACCCTGGGCTGCAGCACCTAAAGCCCATGTCTTAATCCAGCCCTGCCTGTGACAACTATACACCACTGGTAAACACCAGTGTTGAGTGAAATACTGCAGCAATGTTGTACTGACAACACTGCACCAAGATCCTCTAAAGTGAGCTACAGTAAGTCCTCAACTTACAAACACATTGGGGACCTCCTGTATTGTGTATAATATTATAATATTCATAATAGTAATAATAATAGTAATAGGTTGGTTATAGGTAGTAGGTTGGTAGACAGCAACCATCCAGGGAGGTACTACCGTCCTGCCAAGTGAATGTAAAACAAAAGCCTGTAATTGTTTTACATGATGGTAGGATTGCTGATGTCTTTTGTCTGTCTCATAAATATGCAAGATTACAGGTATGTCTTGCTACTTCTACTTACACTTAGGTCACACTACACATACATGTACACGTTTATTTATACACACTCATCTGAGTTTTCTTTGATTTTATCTTAATAGTTCTTGGTCTTATTACTTTTCCTTTTATATCCATGGGGAAGTGGAATAAGAATCTTTCCTCCGTAAGCCATGCGTGTTGTAAAAGTCGACTAAAATGCCGGGAACAATGGGCTAGTAACCCCTTTTCCTGTAAAAATTACTAAAAAGAATAAGAAGAAGAAAATTGTCAAAGTGGGAAGTCTGAATGTGCGTGGATGTTGTGCAAATGATAAGAAAGAGATGATTGTGGATGTTATGAATGAGAAGAAGCTGGATGTCCTGGCTTTAAGTGAAACGAAGCTGAAGGGGGTGGGAGAGTTTCAATGGAGAGGAATAAATGGGGCTAGGTCAGGGGTTTCAAATAGAGTTAGAGCTAAAGAAGGAGTAGCAATAATGTTGAAGGATAAGCTATGGCAGGAAAAGAGGGACTATAAATGTATTAATTCAAGGATTATGTGGAGTAAAATAAAGATTGGATGTGAAAAGTGGGTTATAGTAAGCATGTATGCACCTGGAGAAGAAAGAAGTGTAGAGGAGAGAGAGAGATTTTGGGAAATGTTGAGTGAATGCGTGGGGAGTTTTGAATCAAGTGTGAGAGTAATGGTGGTTGGGGATTTCAATGCTAAAGTGGGTAAAAATGTTATGGAGGGAGTAGTAGGTAAATTTGGGGTGCCAGGGGTAAATGTAAATGGGGAGCCTTTAATTGAGCTATGTGTAGAAAGAGATTTGGTAATAAGTAATACATATTTTATGAAAAAGAGGATAAATAAATATACAAGGTATGATGTAGCACGTAATGAAAGTAGTTTGTTAGATTATGTATTGGTGGATAAAAGGTTGATGGGTAGGCTCCAGGATGTACATGTTTATAGAGGGGCAACTGATATATCGGATCATTATTTAGTTGTAGCTACAGTTAGAGTAAGAGGTAGATGGGAAAAGGGGAAGGTGGCAACAAGAAGTAAGAGGGAGGTGAAAGTGTATAAACTAAGAGAGAAGGAAGTTCGGGGGAGATATAAGCGACTGTTGGCAGAAAGGTGGGCTAGTGCAAAGATGAGTAGTTGGGGGGTTGAAGAGGGTTGGAATAGTTTTAAAAATGCAGTATTAGAATGTGGGGCAAAAGTTTGTGGTTATAGGAGGGTGGGGGCAGGTGGAAAGAGGAGTGATTGGTGGAATGATGAAGTAAAGGGTGTGATAAAAGAGAAAAAGTTAGCTTATGAGAGGTTTTTACAAAGCAGAAGTGTTATAAGAAAAGCTGAGTATATGGACAGTAAAAGAAAGGTGAAGAGAGTGGTGAGAGAGTGCAAAAGGAGAGCAGATGATAGAGTGGGAGAGGCACTGTCAAGAAATTTTAATGAAAATAAGAAAAAATTTTGGAGTTAAACAAGTTAAGAAAGGCTAGGGAAAGTATGGATTTGTCAGTTAAAAACAGAGTAGGGGAGTTAGTAGATGGGGAGAGGGAGGTATTAGGTAGATGGCGAGAATATTTTGAGGAACTTTTAAATGTTGAGGAAGAAAGGGAGGTGGTAATTTCATGCACTGGTCAGGGAGGTATACCATCTTTTAGGAGTGAAGAAGAGCAGAATGTAAGTGTGGGGGAGGTACGTGAGGCATTACGTAGAATGAAAGGGGGTAAAGCAGCTGGAACTGATGGGATCATGACAAAAATGTTAAAAGCAGGGGGGGATATAGTGTTGGAGTGGTTGGTACTTTTGTTTAATAAATGTATGAAAGAGGGGAAGGTACCTAGGGATTGGCAGAGAGCATGTATAGTCCCTTTATATAAAGGGAAAGGGGACAAAAGAGATTGTAAAAATTATAGAGGATAAGTTTATTGAGTATACCAGGAAAAGTGTATGGTAGGGTTATAATTGAAAGAATTAGAGGTAAGACAGAATGTAGGATTGTGGATGAGCAAGGAGGTTTCAGAGTGGGTAGGGGATGTGTAGATCAAGTGTTTACATTGAAGCATATATGTGAACAGTATTTAGATAAAGGTAGGGAAGTTTTTATTGCATTTATGGATTCAGAAAAGGCATGTGATAGAGTGGATAGAGGAGCAATGTGGCAGATGTTGCAAGTATATGGAATAGGTGGTAAGTTACTAAATGCTGTAAAGAGTTTTTATGAGGATAGTGAGGCTCAGGTTAGGGTGTGTAGAAGAGAGGGAGACTACTTCCCGGTAAAAGTAGGTCTTAGACAGGGATGTGTAATGTCACCTTGGTTGTTTAATATATTTATAGATGGGGTTGTAAAAGAAGTAAATGCTAGGGTGTTTGGGAGAGGGGTGGGATTAAATTATGGGGAATCAAATTCAAAATGGGAATTAACACAGTTACTTTTTGCTGATGATACTGTGCTTATGGGAGATTCTAAAGAAAAATTGCAAAGGTTAGTAGATGAGTTTGGGAATGTGTGTAAAGGTAGAAAGTTGAAAGTGAACATAGAAAAGAGTAAGGTGATGAGGGTATCAAATGATTTAGATAAAGAAAAATTGGATATCAAATTGGGAAGGAGGAGTATGGAAGAAGTAAATGTTTTCAGATACAGTGGACCCCCGGTTAACGATATTTTTTCACTCCAGAAGTATGTTCAGGTGCCAGTACTGACCGAATTTGTTCCCATAAGAAATATTGTGAAGTAGATTAGTCCATTTCAGACCCCCAAACATACACGTTCAAACGCACTTACATAAATACACTTACATAATTGGTCGCATTCGGAGGTAATCGTTATGCGGGGGTCCACTGTACTTGGGAGTTGACGTGTCGGCGGATGGATTTATGAAGGATGAGGTTAATCATAGAATTGATGAGGAAAAAAAGGTGAGTGGTGCGTTGAGGTATATGTGGAGTCAAAAAACGTTATCTATGGAGGCAAAGAAGGGAATGTATGAAAGTATAGTAGTACCAACACTCTTATATGGGTGTGAAGCTTGGGTGGTAAATGCAGCAATGAGGAGACGGTTGGAGGCAGTGGAGATGTCCTGTCTAAGGGCAATGTGTGGTGTAAATATTATGCAGAAAATTCGGAGTGTGGAAATTAGGAAAAGGTGTGGAGTTAATAAAAGTATTAGTCAGAGGGCAGAAGAGGGGTTGTTGAGGTGGTTTGGTCATTTAGAGAGAATGGCTCAAAGTAGAATGACATGGAAAGCATATAAATCTATAGGGGAAGGAAGGCGAGGTAGGGGTCGTCCTCGAAAGGGTTGGAGAGAGGGGGTAAAGGAGGTTTTGTGGGCAAGGGGCTTGGACTTCCAGCAAGCGTGCGTGAGCGTGTTAGATAGGAGTGAATGGAGACGAATGGTACTTGGGACCTGACGATCTGTTGGAGTGTGAGTAGGGTAATATTTAGTGAAGGGATTCAGGGAAACCGGTTATTTTCATATAGTCGGACTTGAGTCCTGGAAATGGGAAGTACAATGCCTGCACTTTAAAGGAGGGGTTTGGGATATTGGCAGTTTGGAGGGATATGTTGTGTATCTTTATACGTATATGCTTCTAAACTGTTGTATTCTGAGTACATCTGCAAAAACAGTGATTATGTGTGAGTGCGGTGAAAGTGTTGAATGATGATGAAAGCATTTTCTTTTTGGGGATTTTCTTTCTTTTTTGGGTCACCCTGCCTCGGTGGGAGACGACCGACTTGTTGAAAAAAAAAAAAAAAAATCATAGTACAAGAAGTCTTCAACTTGCGAACACTTTGGGGAGCTTCTGTATTGTGTATAGTAATGATGTAATGATATTATACACAATGATGATATAATAATGACATTATACACAATACAGAAGTTTCTCAACATGTTTGTAAGTTGAGGACATACTGTATCAAGATCCCAAGGTGTTGCTGTGTCTAACTGCAATGTAATTTATCTTCATAACATTTGGTAAATTGGGCATAGGAAATTTATAAATTCTGCACCTTTTAGGTACGTCCAGAACCAGATCGTCAGCGTGTTGACAGCATCAGCCCTCACACGGATGTTTGAGAAGCGACGGAATTACGACTTCCGCCACTTATTAGGAGGAACGGAACGCTTGCTAGACAACTTACTGAATATGTTGGACTCACACCCTTCTTTCCTCCTGGGGGCTATACAGTGTCTACCCCTGGCTACCTCTGTCCGAGACACTATCACACAGACCATCATCCAGTATTGCTCCAAAATTAAGGTAAATATAGTGCTAAGATGCAATAAGATCACAGTAAACAGGTGATATTACTATATGCAGAACTACTGTGAAAAATACACATATAACCCGCACATAGGAGAGAGGAGCTTAAGATGACTTTTCGATCTGACTTGGACCATTTACAAAGTCACACTGTGACTGTAAATGCTCCAAGTCAGACCGAAACATCATCGTAAGCTCCTCTCTCCTATGTGCGGGTTGTTTATGTATTGTTCCAGTCACGATATTGTGCCTTTTTGTTATCCACTGTGAAAAACAGTGAAATTCCAAGCATCGCAACGTGACCCTGTTGTAAGTTGAGGACCACCTGTGTATATCTCGTGGTAACTACTAAATATAATATAGCGCTGCAGTTTTTGAACTGTAGTGTAGGTGTGCCTCTGGCAAGACAGTGATGGAGTGATTGATGATGAAAGTATTTCTTCTTTTTGTGTGTTGGCAGAACCTGGTCTTCGGCCTGATCATCTGTCAAAATCAGCTGATCTCTCTCGTGCGCATGAAGAAATTCCTCCTGCATCCAGCGGATCTTCACTTGTTGTTTAATCTGGTTAACGCTACTGAGTCCTTAAAGACAAGCGAAAACTGGATGCCAATATGCTTGCCAAAGTTCGACCCAAAGTGAGTGCTTGATGTTGTGCTCTGGCGATTTGTAGTTGTTATGACCCGGCAGGTTCTTGCTGGTTGTGGTTATGACCCAGAAGGTTCTAGCTGGCTGTAGTTGTTATGGCCAAGCAGGTTCTAGCTGGCTGTAGTTGTTATGACCCAGCAGGTTCTAGCTGGCTGCAGTTGTTATGACCCAGCAGGTTCTAGCTGGCTGTAGTTGTTATGACCCAGCAGGTTCTAGCTGCCTGTAATCATGACCTGAGATATTACTAGCAATTGCCAAGTGAATTAGGGTCAGTTCTTTTATAAAGCTCCTCTATATACTGTCAGAAAGATATTGCAGGTTTTTAGTCATATAGAATAGAAAGTGTTATAATAGCTAAAAAGGGTTTTTAATATTTTTTTTTTTTTTTTTTCAACAAGTCGGCCGTTTCCCACCGAGGCAGGGTGACCCAAATAAAAGAAAGAAAATCCCCAAAAAGAAAATACTTTCATCATCATTCAACACTTTCACCACACTCGCACATTATCAATGTTTTTGCAGAGGTGCTCAGAATACAACAGTCCAGAAGCATACACATATAAAGACACACAACATATCCCTCCAAACTGCCAATATTGGCAGTTTTTAATAATGTCTTATAATAATTGATATAGAATAAAAAGTGTTATTGCGATTTCAATGCCTCTGGCAAGACAGTGATGGTGTGAATGATGAAAGTTTTTCTTTTTCTGGTCGCCCTGCCCTGGTGGGAAACGGCCGATGCGTTAATAATAAATACTATTTCAATTTCAGTGCCTTCTAATAATTGATTATAATTTTCAGTGGTTACCTGTACGGTCATGTTTCTTACCTGGCTGATGACTGTGAGGCTTGTCTCCTGTTGCTGTCTGTGGACCGAGAACAGTTCTTCACCTTGTCCGAAGCTAAACAGAAGATTGTCAGTGTGAGTCCAACTGATTTTCAATGTTTTATGAAGTGTGTGACTTTGTACAGTAAGTCTTGACTTACCAGTGCATTGCACACCTCCTGTATTGTGTATAATATTCATAATACAGGAAATTTTCAATTTACAAACACATTGGGGCCTTCTGTATTGTGTATAATAATGATATAATACAGTGGACCGCCGGTTCGCGATACTAATCCATTCCTGAGAGCTCATCGTAAACCAAAAATATCGGAAAGCGAATCAATTTTCCCCATAAGAAATAATGGACATCAAATTAATCCGTGCAAGACACCCAAAAGTATGAAAAAAAAAAACTTTTACCACATGAAATATTAAGTTTAATGCAATAGAATAGTAATTACAATAACAATAGATAACAATAAATAACGAAAGAATAATTGACACTTACCTTTAATGAAGATCTGGTGATGATTGATGGGATGGGAGGAGGGGAGAGTGTGGATTGTGTTAGCATTTAGAAGGGGAATCCCCCTCCATTAGGACTTGAGGTAGCAAGTCCTTTTCCCGGGTTACTTCCCTTCTTCTTTTAATGCCACTAGGACCAGCTTGAGAGTCACTGGACTTCTGTCGCACAACATAACTGGCAGCCTCACCATGCCTAATCACACTATGTATGCCACTACAATTCTTAAATCTTTCAAACCAACCTTTGCTGGCCTTAAATTCACTCACATCACCACTAGTTGCAGGCAATTTTTTTACCAAATCGTCATGCAACTGCCTAGCCTTTTCACAAATGATTGCTTGAGAGATGCTATCTCCTGCTATCTGTTTTTCATTTATCCACACCAATAACAGTCAACATTTTCTAACACTTGCGGTCGCTGTTTCATAATCACAGTTGCACCTTTTGCAAGAACAGCTTCCTTGATTGCCATTTTCTTGCTCACTATAGTAGAGATGGTTGATTGGGGTTTACTATACAACCTGACCAGCTCCGACACACGCACTCCACTTTCGTACTTTGCAATTATCTTCCTTCATTTCAACAGTCATTAGCACCCTTGGTCTCGAAGGGTTGGCACTGGGAGCTTTCTTGGGGCCCATGGTGACTTATTTTGCAAAAACAGGCACCAAAAACAGTGATAATATGGATAATATGGAATGTACCGAATGTATCCTTAGATGCGCGCACACTGGCTGGCTTGTAAACACTGGCACACACGGGGCAGTTCAGGCCACACATGGACACGGCTCGTACGAACCACATCGCATACTGGGTTTTGCATCGGGAAGCGAGGCAAATTTTCTGCGATATAATGCATCGGTTACCGGATTTATCGGATACTGATTGCATCGCGAACTGGGGGTCCACTGTAATGATATTATACACAGTAATGTTATAATAATGATATGAAATGGGAAGTACAATGCCTGCACTCTAAAGGAGGGGTTTTGGGATATTAACAGTTTGGAGGGATATGTTGTGTATCTTTATACATATATGCTTCTAAACTGTTGTGTTCTGAGCACCTCTGCAAAAACAGTGATTATGTGTGAGTGAGGTGAAAGTGTTGAATGATGAAAGTATTTTCTTTTTAGGGATTTTCTTTCTTTTTGGGTCACCCTGCCTCGGTGGGAGACGGCCGACTTGTTGAAAAAAAAAAATACACAATATAGAAGATTCTCAACATGTTTGTAAGTTGAAGACTTATTGTAAATAGTCCAAGTCGGATCAAAGCGTCATCATAAGCTCCTCTCTTCTATATGGGTTATTTGTAAATGTTATATAGATTAGAGGTGGGAGATGGCATTTCAGGCACTGCGACAAAGTCCAAATGAAAAACACAATGCTGTTTATTTTACCAAAAACTTTTCAAATTATTATAGTTAAAACCATAATTTTTGAAGGGGTAGAGTGGTAAGCCAGCGGAAGGCCTCGGTCAGATGACCAAAAGCTCCAGCTGTGGGTCATCATATGACTAAGACCCGCGTCAGGAATTATTTGTCCTGTTTCCTGATCGACCTAACCTAACTTAACCACCTCTAATTACTCAGTTTATATTTGTATTTTATGCACTGAATTAAAAGGAAGTAGAATGCATGCATTCTGAAGGAGGGGTGTTGGTGTTGCAGTTTTTAACTGTAGTATCAGCACCTCTGGCAAGACAGTGATGGAGTGAGTGATGATGAACATATTTCTTCTTTTTCTGGTCATCTTGCCTTGGCAGGATACAGCCGATGTGTTGAAATAAAAAATATGGATTAGACAATTTTTAAGGCTTTTTTTTTTTCTTGGATTTTTCATTTTGGTCAAAATGGTACACAGAGGTAATATTAATTCCATTTGAACAAATCATTCTTTGTGAATAAATGGCTTAAAAATGACAGGTTGCACAAGTGTATTATTTATCAAGTCAGACTTTGTGTAAGTGTTAGCCTAAATTTTCCCTGGTTGGGAAGTACAGTAGAACCCCCATATCCATGGATTTGGTTTACTGTGGCTCAAAAATCTCCCTTAATTTTACGTAATAATGACACTAAAGCACAAGTGATGGTGACAGTTGTTCATATTCTAAGAGAAGTTGTCAAGTTCTTTCCATCAGTGAAAAAGTGATAATTCTCCACTTATTGTATGTGATTTATGAATTAAACTTTTTGGTATCTATAGATGTTCTTGGAACATCACCAGCAGATACCAGGACACTACTGTATATTAAAATTATTTTCACCTGTTATTTAATTATTGAGCAGTTTACTGTAAACTCGTATGTTTTATGGCAAATTTTTTTAAACTTTTTGTAGAGATTGCGGAGACATCATTGCCTTGAAGGGATAAACACAGCAATACGCACATCGTCTTACACGGTCAAAGCCGTTGGGGCGCCCGAACTTCGGCATTTCCTCTACAAGTCGAAGACAACTGCGCAGTTTACCTGTCCCGAATACACCTCTCCGTAAGTCTCCAGGATTCTCTGCTTCTAGGATTTTACAGTATTCTTCAGATCGTAGCATTGTTAGACCTGATTGTGCCTCAAGAAAATGTAATCAGAATCAAAATTATATCTTTTCATATAGTATACGATGTGTAGTTTACATGTTACCAAATATTGTTAAGCACAAATAAAGCCAGTAGCATGCATGAATATTTCAGGCAGACTAGGCCTAAGGCTTATACACTACTTAAAACCAGACATAGATTATGGAGTGGTAAATTTTAATTGTGTATTATTACAAAAAAAAAAAAAAGTATCAAAAAGTCATATTTAGAAAAATTTATAGAGGTAGCCAAAAAAAAATATTACAATTAGTACAGTTTTCAATAGTACAATAGTTAAGTAACATTGATCACTGTCTGAAGCATTGTGCTAACTTATTTATGCCTAGTAATTGTGGTAACTTATTTAGGCATATTGTGGTAACTTACCTGACGAGGGTTTCGGGGGTCAGCGCCCCCGCAGCTTGGTCTGAGACCAGGTCTTTTGTCGTAACTTATTTAGGCCTAATAATTGTAGTAACTTATTTTGGCCTATTGTGGTAACATTTAGGCCTAGTAATTGTAGTAACTTAGGCCTGGAAATTGCAACTTATTTATGCCTGGAAATTGTGATAAATTTGGAAGTCTGCTAAGCACAACTTTGACCCTTGTGGGTTTAGTACATGGTTATGATTATAATAATAAGCACAACTTCCCCAGACAACAGCAGCAACGCTGCTATAATTATTATTTAATGTTTCTGTGTTACCATTGGTTGCTAAAAACAGCATCACTAATAATGTCTACCTGGTAAGATGAATTATGTATAAGTAATTGCAATAGTTGGTAAAGATGAATACATGTATTAGTGTCAGTAATAGTGTTTAGATGGTCAAGACGAATGTGTATGACCCTTGTGGGTTTAGCACTCAGTTTTGATTGTAATAAAGTAATATAGTGTCTTTTGTGGTCTGCCAGGTACCAGACAGTTGAAGGTCAGCGACACTTGTTCGGTATGTACCAACTGCTGCACCATCGTGTACACTCTGTCTCACGACCTCTCAAGATGGTCTACATGGTTATGGATACACAGACTCTGTTGGGATGGGTGAGTACATTGTATCAGAAAATTTTCTTTTTTTAGTGCAGGCGTTTCCCACATAGGCGGGGTGACTTGAAAAAGAAGAAACTCACCATCATTCACTCCATTGCTGCCTTGCCAGAGGTGTGCCAATACTACATTTCAAAAACTGCAAAATATCTCTACATATCCACAGATAAAGAAATTTGACAGGATTGCTTGATTGTGTGAATGATTTAAGACTATTTTTTTTTTTTTTTTTTTTAGGTATTATGAATGAGTGATAGTGTGAATGATGGTGAAAAATGTTTCTTATTTTTCGAGTTACCCTGCCTTGGTGGGAGACAATCAGCATGTTGGAAAAGAAAAAAATATTTTTGGAAGCAAAGTTAGAAGGTCAGAAGACCTGTCATGGGAAAAGATAAAGGGAATTAAGTCTTGTTTCAGAGAGAGAGAGAGAGAGAGAGAGAGATGAAGGTGGCAATGCAGTCGAGCCCCACTTACGGCATTTCACTTTACGGCATTTCACAGATTAAAATAAAGGTTGGATGCGAAAAGTGGGTCATAATAAGCATGTATGCACCTGGAGAAGAGAGGAATGTAGAGGAGAGAGAGAGATTTTGGGAGATGTTAAGTGAATGTATAGGAGCCTTTGTATCATGTGGGGTTCGAACACGTGGATAGGGTAAAGTAATACTCACGTAGGCTGGAAGTACGTATAATTACGGATAATGTGGGGAGCGCCCTAACAGCCGTAACCTTGTCTCCTTGCTCACTCTCGTAACACTGACTGGCCGCCCACAGTACCCATATGTGAGGGGGTCTTTGAATACTGCTGTGGTCAGCACAATATGAATACAGACAGTGACTCAGGCAGAGACGGTTGGTAGTGAGTCATCTACTGGTACACTGGTTACTGGTAACTGGTTACTACTACTGAGAGTTCGGCGACGCTAACGTATGTCGTCCCGACATACAACTAATACAAACTAGAGATGGCAGGTATACGGCTTGGGCTGATTCTATACAATGTCAAAGTACACAACAATTGAACATTATAACATACATAAGTAGAACATTGGAATGGAAGCTTACGTAACTGAAACTGTAATGCAATACAAGGTATAATATAGCACAACTCATCGAATGAAACTCATCAAATGAAACTCAATGTTGAGATTACACAATAGAAGTGATAAAAAAAAAATTGGATCGATTGATCTGTATTCATGTGATCTACGGATTCTGAGGAAGGAATATATACAAAGAAAGAGTGTTTAACAGAAAGGCAGATTCGGTGCACTCAAATCTAGACTGTTAACTCTCAGAATTCGGAGAGAACGTGAACACAAAAAAAAAAATTCTTGAATACTGATAAGTTGATACTGTAATTATTCATCTATACAGGTTATTTACATTTAACCCCAACTCTGCTAGGGTAAGATTGACATATGCAGAATGAGTGTCATCTCTGGGAGGATCAAACTCTGTTACATTTATTTATTTATTTATTATTTATTTATTTATTTTTATTTATTATAAATTTGTGCACACATACAGAGGTACAAAAAAAATACAGATAAGAGCAGTATGCCAAAGCCACTTATACTATGCATAGCATTACGGGCTGGCTTAAAATTAACTTAAGATTAATTAAGCAATGATGAAGTCAGTGATAAAACATTAATGTAAACAGATTACTATAAAGCACAAGTGAGTATTACAAAGACAGGTCATATGAAGGATTCTGTTAGGTAGTGTATTTAAAAAATAATAAAGTTAGATTGGGTTTTAGGTTTAACATTTATGTGATATAATTGTGAGAAACATTTAAGATATACAATTTATAAGGTTCAGTTATTCAGTATTTATTTGGTTTTGGGTGAGTAAGTGATCTTTGAGTAGAGACTTGAATTTATAAACAGGTAGTGTTTCTTTTATATTTACAGGTAATGAATTCCAGATTTTAGGGCCTTTTATGTGCATTGAGTTTTTGCATAGTGTGAGATGAACACGAGGAACATCAAAGAGTGATCTGTGCCTTGTGTTATGGTCATGTGTTCTGTTGAGGTTGGCAAGGAGATGTTTGAGGGGAGGGTTAATATCAGAGTTAAGTGTTCTATGTATGTAATAGGTGCAGTAATAAGTATGGATGTTTTGTATGGTGAGTAGGTTTAGTGTATTGAATATTGGTGGAGTGTGCTGCCTGTAGTGAGAATTTGTTATCATTCTAACTGCAGCCTTTTGTTGGGTAATTAGTGGTCTGAGATGGTTAACTGTTGTTGAGCCCCATGCACAAATTCCATAGGTGAGATAGGGGTAAATAAGAGAGTGATATAGGGCCAGGAGGGCTGACTGTGGAACATAGTACCGTATCTTCGATAGTATGCCTACAGTCTTGGAAATTTTCTTAGAAATTTGTTGTATATGTGTATGAAATTTGAGTCTATTATCAAGGTGGATTCCTAAGAATTTTCCCTCTGTTAGCTTTGTGATAGGTGATCCGTTTATCATTATGTTAAGAGGGACATCTGTAGCTCTGTTACCAAACTGAATGAAGTAGGTTTTGTCAATGTTTAGTGTAAGTTTGTTAGTCCTCATCCAGGTAGATATTTTCTGTAATTCGGTATTTACAGTATTGGCTAGTGTGACTGGGCTCGGGTGAGAGAAGACGTATGTAGTGTCATCTGCAAATAGTGTGGGTTTGAGTAATTGCGAAGCATTTGGAAGGTCATTTATGTATAGGAGAAAGAGAAGAGGGCCAAGGACACTTCCCTGTGGGACACCAACTGTAATTGGTTGCGCAGAAGAGTTTGCCCCATTTGCGTACACATATTGGCTTCTGTTGCTGAGGTATGACTTGAGGTAATTGAGGGAGTGCCCTCTTATACCATAGTGTGATAATTTTACGTGGAGCAAGTCATGGTCAACTGTATCAAAAGCTTTACGTAAGTCAATGAAGATCCCCAGTGGGACTTCTTTTTTCTCTATTGCAGTGTATATATGTTCTAGCATGTGTATAATAGCATCATTAGTATTTTTATTAGGCCTGAATCCAAATTGGCAGGGGTTGAGTATGTTCTGGGAGATAAGGTAGGAGTAGATTCGTTTATGAATTAGTTTTTCAAAGATTTTTGAGAGAGGGTGTAAGTTGGATATTGGCCTATAGTTATTCAACTCTGTTTGGTCTCCTCCTTTGTGGATCGGGGTGACCCTTGCTATTTTGAGTACTGTAGGGAAGGTGGAGGATTCAATGGATTTGTTAAAGAGTGTTGCAATGATTGGAGATAGCACTTGTGACACTTTTTTATATATAAAGGGTGGTAAGGTACTTAAATCTCCTGCCTTGTTTTTTAGTGCATTGATAATAAGGGAGACTTCGTATGGGTTAGTCGGAGCTAGGAACAGTGTGTTCGGGTAGTTGCCGGTGAGGTAGTTATTTGGTGGGGTATCTGAGCTTGGGATTTTATGGGCAAGGTTTTGTCCTATAGTGGAGAAGAAATCATTGAGTCTGTTTGCTGTTTCTGTTGGTGGGAGTTGGGGTTCATCTGATTTTGCTAATTTTATTTCGCTATTTCGTGATATCTTTTTTGTTCCCAGAATTTCAGATAGTGTTTTCCAGGTCTTTTTTATATCACCTCGTAAGTTGGATAATCTGTTCTCATAATACAATTTTTTTGCCCTTCTTATCAGGCTGGTTAGGATTGACGAGTAACGTTTTGTTTGGTCTCTGGTTATGTGACCCATTCTGTACTGTTTTTCATATTGGTGTTTTGTATTTATGGATTTGAGAAGGCTGGGTGTTAGCCAGGGACTGTTCAGTCTCTTTGCTGTCATCTGTTTAGTTTTTTTAGGGCAGTGCTTGTTATAGAGGTATTGGGTCTTTTTTAGAAAATTATTAATACATTCGTCAATATCTGTATAGATTTCTAGCTCAGTGTGCCAATCAATGTTTGCTAATGCTGTTGCGAAGTTATTAATGGCTGCCTCATTGTGAAGTCTGAAGGTGACTTTAGTAGTGTCTTGGGGTAGTTTACCAAGAGTTGTTATGAGGAAAGTAGGGTAGTGGTCTGTGGTATTATCTGTAATTATGCCTGATTTTAAAGGGGATATGGTGTTGGTCCAGATGTGGTCAAGTAGGGAAACACTAGTCTCTGTAACTCTTGTAGGTTTTGTTACTGTTGGTAGTAACATACAGTTACTCATTGTGTTTGTGAATTCAGTAACGTGTGGGTCCTGGTCTTGCAGGAGATTTATATTGAAGTCACCTGAGAGTAGTAAGTGATCTTTGTTCATGCGTGCATCAGTTATCATACTTCCTAGATTTTGACTAAATTGGCTAATGTTTGACTGTGGAACTCTGTAGATGTTTATCAATGTGAGAGGTTTTTGTAGGTATTTGGATTTGAATTTAGCTATTATATATTCCCCATGTTCATCCCTTGTGCAAGTATTAGTGATACATTCTAGTTGGTCTGAGTAGTATATGGCTGTGCCACCCCCTTGTTGGTCTGGCCTACAGTTGTGTATGGCTGTGTAACCAGGAATGGCATAGACATCTGTACTATCAGGCTTTAGCCAGGTTTCAGTTAGTGTAATGATGGACATATTGGCATGTAAGGAATTTAGTAATGCTATGAGGTCATCGTAATGCTTGCTTAAAGATCTGATATTGTAGTTAAAGATAGTTATGTTGTTGTTGGCACTGAGAAGTGCCTTTGATTGTTCTGCAGTGTAGTAATTACAGTAACTGTTTGATTCATTTAAGTCATTAAATAAGAGGTTGGTATCAGGATCAATGCTTGTAATCATAAGATTTGTAGTGAATCTATAGTTAGAATTAAGTATAAAACAAAGTAAATAGTCTTAAGCTAAAAAAATAGCACCTGAATTATTTAACAAATGTAAAATAATGAGCTAAGGGACTAATACAAATAAAGTGATGATCATATAATAGTGCTTGGGAATATGATAGTAGGTAGTACTATAAAGGTAATTTTTTAAAGTTATAATTATAGTTTAAAATTATAATAAAAAGGGACTAATATAGGTTGTGAATAAATGAGCTTTGGAATATAATGGCAAGATTGTGAGCTTATTCTACTTTAGCACCTGAGAATAGCACCTTGATTATTTTAACAGTTGTGGATATATAAACTAGGATAGTTATATAAAGCTAAAATAAAGGAGAAAATATAAAAGGGACTAAAATTAAGTAATGGTAAGCAAAGTTAAATGGACAGATGGTAGGAATTATAATATAAACTTATAATATAAAAATACAATTTGAAATGGTACTTGCAATTGCACTAGAGTCTGGTATGGGTTGTTGACAAGATCAAGGTTATAACTATAGATTTAAATTGACAAAATAAAATTCACAATTAAAGTACAAAAGAATAATAGTAAAAAATCACAATGGTAATGTCTTGGTTATAATATGATAGTAAGATGGTAGACAGGTACCCAGGTACACAGGTACAAAGGATAATACAAGGTTGGGGTTGAATATAAAAACTTGAAAATTTGGCAACAAAATGTTATGGGAAGTATAAAATAATGTTTAATGTACAAAAGTAAAATTGACTGGTAGTAAATATGGTGTTTAATAAAATTTTAGTAAGTAATAATGATTACAAAAAAGTGAAATAGTAATGTTTATTTCATTCAATATTGCACTGGTAGTTATACTTGAGGTTATATGGCAGTACAAGGTAATTAAGAGTAATCTAGGATAGTAAATGTGGTATTAAAACAGGTAAAGGTAATTAGTCAAGTAATGGTTATTAAATGTCAAAAATGTTAAGAGTAAATTGAAATTTTAGTAAAAATGATATTTATTAATTTTAGTAAGTAATATCAATTGTAGTATTTAAAAAAAATATGAGGTAGTAATATGGACAGAGAAAGTATCAATTCAGCTAATGTTCAAGCGAACAATAGTAAATAAGAAAATCACATAAGGTGATTTATGCTTACTAGTAAAATCACAAAATGAGGTAGTTGATTATTTAAATACTAAGAGATTGTACAATGAAATTTGAACAATAATGGAGCAAAACATACACTACACTACGTAGACTTTTAAGTTGGACATTGTTTAGTTATTCTCTGTAAGATTAGTATCCCTGAGAAATCGTGATAGATCATTCTCGTTCGTGATTGTGTACAGTTGACCTACATTTGTTTTCCTAACTAGAATTTTCCCATCCCGTGTGAAGCATTGGTGTATTGTGTCATTATTCTCCCGCTTAAGTTTTCTGACTCTATACAGGAGGTTCTGACGTTTTTTGGTAAGACACTCGTTTATGTATACCTCTTTCTTTACTTTAATAGATGCAATAATTAAGTCTTTTTTCCTATCATGTGAGTTGAATCTAAGCATAACACTTTTTCTACCATGGGATCCTAGTAATCTGGCTTCTTTTATTTCAGACTCTGGTACAATAACACTTGTTTGGTCCTTTATGATCTGCAGAGTAATTTCTTTACTGTTTGTTTGGTTCATATCACTGGGAAAAAGTGGACTGTTAACTATTACTGCGTCCGATAGTTTTTCTTGCTCAGTTTTATCTTCTTGGAGAGCAAAGTAGTCACTGAACTGGTTATCTAAGTTGATGCTGTATTTGAGGCAAATCTGAATTGGAAGTTACAAATGATACTTGAGGATTTCTCAATACCTGTCGTGTACGTAGGGAATAACGACATTCAGGTTGATCGTCTGACTGAGTATCAGAGGAAGAGAGTACAGGATCAGGAGGATTGTTAGTCTGTCACATTAGTCTGGGTTGGAACATCATTATCATCACATACTAACTTCATATGATCTAAATGCGATTCTTTATACTGACCAGTACTAATCTCTCTAACCTTATACTTATTACCAGTGATATGTTCAACTACTCGATAAGGACCAACAAACTTTTGATCAAGCTTTGGCATTGCAGACGTTTTGTTAAAGTTAGTCAGCATAACTCTCGAACCTGCTTTGATTTTGGATGGCTTTGCTCGAGTGTTTGCGACTCTTGTAAATTCTGCTGTTGATTTATGAAGTGTTTCACGGATTCTTCTAAAAACACTTTGAGCTAAGCTGGTACGAGTTGCTATGAAATCATCAGGGTTGTAATTTGGTTTCGGATTAGAATATAGCAACTCATAAGGCAAACGTTTATCTACACCATACAATGCATAATGTGGAGTGTCACCTATAGAAACATTGTAAGCAGAATTTATAGCACACTGCACATCAGGTATAACTTCATCCCAAGTTTCACTGTTGGGATTGATAGTGGCTCTCAAGACATCAAGTACTTTCTTATTGGTTCGTTCCGCTAACCCATTGCTGGCAGGATGATGAGGAACAATGGTGGATTTAGAGATCTTGTACAAGGTACACAAATTTTCAAGAATCTCATTACAGAATTCACCTCCATTATCTGTTACTAGGGACTTAGGGGTGGTATGCCTGCAGATAATGCGTTCTTTAAACGCTTTAGCTACTGTCTCGGCAGTCTTATCTGCAATAGGAACTAACTCACAATATCTGGTGAAATGGTCTACCATAACACACAGATGTTTGTTGCCTTGGAGGGAACATTGGAAATTAGTTAACAAATCTAGCGCAACTCTTTCCCACGGTTCGCTAGTAGTTGGATATACTTGGATTGGATTAGGACCATTAGCATTACCTTTATGTTGCATGCAGACACTACATTTCTTAACATACTCAGAAATATCAGTTGCCATACGAGGCCAAAAGTATTTCAATCTGGCTTGTTTTACTGAACGATCCATACCAGGGTGTGCAACACCTGGTACATCGTGAACTAGCTGTAAGGCTACATTCACTAGTGACTGTGGAATTACTAACTGGTATACTCTTCTGCTAGGAGTACCCAACTCGGCTGTTCGATACAGTAATTCTTGGTTCATGACAAAGTCACTGATGGGTGCTGGTGGCTTCACAGTCAGAATAAGATCTTCCTGGAGCAGGAATCGAATCACACCAGACCACATGGGATCTGTTCGTTGAGCATTCTTTACTTCTTCAGCACTAAATGGAGGGTCTGCAGTTACTATACTAACATGTCGCGATAAGGCATCTGCGACTACATTTGACTTGCCAGGTAAAAGCTCAAAGGTGGGATTGAACTCTTGGATAGTCAAGGTCCATCTGGCTAACCTTCCAGTAGGTTGTTTGTTCTGGAATAAAGGTATCAGTTCTTTCTTACTGGAGGAATGAACAAACTCGGTGGAGTGGATGACTCCCCCCGATTGTGGTAGGGGACCTGAATGCTAAAGTAGGAGAAACTTTTAGAGAGGGTGTGGTAGGTAAGTTTGGGGTGCCAGGTGTAAATGATAATGGGAGCCCTTTGGTTGAACTTTGTATAGAAAGGGGTTTAGTTATAGGTAATAAATATTTTAAGAAAAAGAGGATAAATAAGTATACAAGATATGATGTAGGGCGAAATGACAGTAGTTTGTTGGATTATGTATTGGTAGATAAAAGACTGTTGAGTAGACTTCAGGATGTACATGTTTATAGAGGGGCCACAGATATATCAGATCACTTTCTAGTTGTAGCTACACTGAGAGTAAAAGGTAGATGGGATACAAGGAGAATAGAAGCATCAGGGAAGAGAGAGGTGAAGGTTTATAAACTAAAAGAGGAGGCAGTTAGGGTAAGATATAAACAGCTATTGGAGGATAGATGGGCTAATGAGAGCATAGGCAATGGGGTCGAAGAGGTATTGGGTAGGTTTAAAAATGTAGTGTTAGAGTGTTCAGCAGAAGTTTGTGGTTACAGGAAAGTGGGTGCGGGAGGGAAGAGGAGCGATTGGTGGAATGATGATGTAAAGAGAGTAGTAAGGGAGAAAAAGTTAGCATATGAGAAGTTTTTACAAAGTACAAGTGATGCAAGGAGGGAAGAGTATATGGAGAAAAAGAGAGAGGTTAAGAGAGTGGTGAAGCAATGTAAAAAGAGAGCAAATGAGAGAGTGGGTGAGATGTTATCAACAAATTTTGTTGAAAATAAGAAAAAGTTTTGGAGTGAGATTAACAAGTTAAGAAAGCCTAGAGAACAAATGGATTTGTCAGTTAAAAATAGGAGAGGAGAGTTATTAAATGGAGAGTTAGAGGTATTGGGAAGATGGAGGGAATATTTTGAGGAATTGTTAAATGTTGATGAAGATAGGGAAGCTGTGATTTCGTGTATAGGGCAAGGAGGAATAACATCTTGTAGGAGTGAGGAAGAGCCAGTTGTGAGTGTGGGGGAAGTTCGTGAGGCAGTAGGTAAAATGAAAGGGGGTAAGGCAGCTGGGATTGATGGGATAAAGATAGAAATGTTAAAAGCAGGTGGGGATATAGTTTTGGAGTGGTTGGTGCAATTATTTAATAAATGTATGGAAGAGGGTAAGGTACCTAGGGATTGGCAGAGAGCATGCATAGTTCCTTTGTATAAAGGCAAAGGGGACAAAAGAGAGTGCAAAAATTATAGGGGGATAAGTCTGTTGAGTATACCTGGTAAAGTATATGGTAGAGTTATTATTGAAAGAATTAAGAGTAAGATGGAGAATAGGATAGCAGATGAACAAGGAGGCTTTAGGAAAGGTAGGGGGTGTGTGGACCAGGCGTTTACAGTGAAACATATAAGTGAACAGTATTTAGATAAGGCTAAAGAGGTCTTTGTGGCATTTATGGATTTGGAAAAGGCATATGACAGGGTGGATAGGGGGGCAATGTGGCAGATGTTGCAGGTGTATGGTGTAGGAGGTAGGTTACTGAAAGCAATGAAGAGTTTTTACGAGGATAGTGAGTCTCAAGTTAGAGTATGTAGGAAAGAGGGAAATTATTTCCCAGTAAAAGTAGGCCTTAGACAAGGATGTGTGATGTCACCGTGGTTGTTTAATATATTTATAGATTGGGTTGTAAGAGAAGTAAATGTGAGGGTCTTGGCAAGAGGCGTGGAGTTAAAAGATAAAGAATCACACATAAAGTGGGAGTTGTCACAGTTGCTCTTTGCTGATGACACTGTGCTCTTGGGAGATTCTGAAGAGAAGTTGCAGAGATTGGTGGATGAATTTGGTAGGGTATGCAAAAGAAGAAAATTAAAAGTGAATACAGGAAAGAGTAAGGTTATGAGGATAACAAAAAGATTAGGTGATGAAAGATTGGATATCAGATTGGAGGGAGAGAGTATGGAGGAGGTGAATGTATTCAGATATTTGGGAGTGGACGTGTCAGCGGATGGGTCTATGAAAGATGAGGTGAATCATAGAATTGATGAGGGGAAAAGGGTGAGTGGTGCACTTAGGAGTCTGTGGAGACAAAGAACTTTGTCCTTGGAGGCAAAGAGGGGAATGTATGAGAGTATAGTTTTACCAACGCTCTTATATGGGTGTGAAGCATGGGTGATGAATGTTGCAGCGAGGAGAAGGCTGGAGGCAGAGGAGATGTCATGTCTGAGGGCAATGTGTGGTGTGAATATAATGCAGAGAATTCGTAGTTTGGAAGTTAGGAGGAGGTGCGGGATTACCAAAACTGTTGTCCAGAGGGCTGAGGAAGGGTTGTTGTGGTGGTTCGGACATGTAGAGAGAATGGAGCGAAACAGAGTGACTTCAAGAGTGTATCAGTCTGTAGTGGAAGGAAGGCGGGGTAGGGGTCGGCCTAGGAAAGGTTGGAGGGAGGGGGTAAAGGAGGTTTTGTGTGCGAGGGGCTTGGACTTCCAGCAGGCATGCGTGAGCGTGTTTGATAGGAGTGAATGGAGACAGATGGTTTTTAATACTTGACGTGCTGTTGGAGTGTGAGCAAAGTAACATTTATGAAGGGGTTCAGGGAAACCAGCAGGCTGGACTTGAGTCCTGGAGATGGGAAGTACAGTGCCTGCACTCTGAAGGAGGGGTGTTAATATTGCAGTTTAAAAACTGTAGTGTAAAGCACCCTTCTGGCAAGACAGTGATGGAGTGAATGATGGTGAAAGTTTTTCTTTTTCGGGCCACCCTGCCTTGGTGGGAATCGGCCAGTGTGATAATAATAAAAAATAAAAAAAAATAAATATACTGACATTTCAAATTAAGACCAAAATTTTTTATACATCTCCCCTGTATATGAGATATGGTAGCTGAGTGGCTTGTAGGAGAGACAGAAAATGTGTACACACTAGTACATGTATTACTGTAAAAAATTATTCATTTCGTATGCCTTCACTCGTAGTTGTTTATTTATTCTCCTGCGCTAACATGTATACAGATTGTACACAACATGTATTTGTTAAATGCTTTGCAGACTCGTGCCACTGTACGTGTGTGAACAAAAGTTGGTCAGGTATTAATATGCGATTATTCTGATCCAGTGACTGCACCCAGTTGTCTGACCTCTGCATTAGTAAGTTTATTCAGGTACAGGTACATACAAATACATTTACCTAAATAATCATACATAGCAGTATGTGTAGAGTACCCACCAGGGTAACCCAAAAAAGTCAAAGTGACTTACTTCCATTGGCATCTAAGGGTGGTTATTAGAAATGATTAAACTCGGTGAATAAGGTATGTCGATGGTAATAGTACATGTAATAATAATTGCTCTGGGATGCTTTAAATTTAAGTCATATATTTGGTGTAGGTATGGTAGGTGGCAGGCTACCACACCTGACTTCCTACAATAAATATTATTCACCTTTCACCCTACATTGAATCTACAAATATTTTAAGGCAAGTAATGAATGTACTGTGTATGTGTTTTACTTTTTATTGTTTTTAAATGCCTAGTTCTACTGTTAATATATGTTAGTGTAAAAGTGTAAACTTTTATCTGATATTTATATGCATTTATGAGTGGAAAAAACGGCATTCAGCTTTATGGCGATTTCCACTTTATGGTGGTGCTTCGGAACCTAACCTGTTGTGTAAGTGGGGTCTTACTGTACTGTTGTTAAGTGAATGTAAAGTTAGATAAGTAGCAGTCTTCTTAATTCAAAACACACTTTTTTTTTTTTGTTCTAAATTTTAATTTTAATACTGTGGTTTAGTTGTCATATATAAAAATCTTAGCACATTCTTGAATTAAAAATTAAAAAGTCACAATACTGTGACAAACAATACACAAATAACTCACATGTAGGAGAATGAAACTTGTGATGACGTTTCCGTCCAACTTGGACTAGTTAGGACCGAACTTGGACCAGTTAGGATCGAACTTGGATCAGTTAAGACCAAACTTGGACCAGTTATGACCAAACTTGGACCAGTTAGGATCAAACGTGGACCAGTTAGGACTGAAGTAGGACCGAACTTGGACCAGTTAGGACCAAGTAGGACAAAACGTTGTTGTGTAACGTGGACCAGTTAGGACCAAGTAGGACCAAAACATCGTTGTGTAACGTGGACCAGTTAGGACTGAAGTAGGACCGAACTTGGACCAGTTAGGACCAAAATGTCGTTGTGTTTCAGTCTCGTACATGCGAGTCATGTATTGTTCCAGTCACGGTGTTGTTCCTTTTTCCATTTTAATTCAAGAATACGCTAAGATCTTCGTGTATGACGACTAAAACACAGTATCAAATAAGATTACACTTTAGGACATAAAACAAGCGGGTTAATCTTGGAAAATGTTTTCAGGTGACAAAGGAGTTTGAGTTGTACGCAGCTCTGGAACCCCTCGTGACCAAGAACAATGCAATTATCTACATCAACAAACTACTTCGATGGATCAAATGTGATGAACACAGATTGTTTATATTGAGCTCACCAACATTTTAGTATTAAGTGTATCTTTTTATATACGTACATTATTGTACCTATGTACAAAGTTGATCTCTTTACCAGTATCTTTTTATATTCCATAAGTCCCCATTGAATTTGTGCTACCGTATTCTCTGGCATATAAGGCACGCCTCTTTCCCACAAATTATATAATTATAACTAAGCGCTAAACCCACCATACAGCACTTTTTTTCCCACAGAAAGTCTTGGAAAATCAGCCTGCACCTTATGGTCAAGGTCGAGGGTAGTCTGTTATGCTTTAACGTAAAGTACAAGGGTAATTAACCCTGGAATATAATTACTGATTTACTGTTACAATATTTGTATCGTGCATTTTATATGCCAGAAAATATTGTTCCTTTAAAAGTTTAGTGTGTGCTGTAAATATTTTTATTTATTGCATGAAAGATTTTATGATAGAATAAACATTCCAGAATGGTTAAATACACTAGTATTTTTTTTTATTAACTACCTCGTTGAGTATAAATAACAAAAAGTCACAATACACAAATGGTCCAAGTCAGACCAAAACATCGTCATAAGCTCCTCTCTCCTACGTCCGGGTTATTTGTGTACTTAATTATAACCTCATTTTGTATATAGGCACAAATCTTCTTCATAAATCGTGTGTATAATCTGTACTACTTTTTGAGGGACAATAGATTATTATACCCATCAAGGGAGGTTCCTTGATGCTGGTGAGGGGCTCTTGATCCAGGGAATTGGATCTGTGCTCCAGTTCCCTGAATACCTCCATCCCTTCCCCCCCAGGTGCTGTATAATCCCTATGGGTTTAGCACTCCCCCATGATTGTAATAATTACAATCAGAACTAAGAGCTAAACTCACAAGGGTCATACAGCGCTGATGGAGGGACAGTAGAACAACATTCGAGATTTAAACCACTATGGGTGTTGGTATAGTTTTGAACAAAGGATTTCCAAATCTATGTACAAGAGAGTTGTTGTATTGCTATGATCTCAAGATCAAGTTTAAATAACCCATTATTGTGACACAAGGCAGTGCAGTATGACCCTGGTGGGTTAAGAGCTTAGTATATTTTTAACCTGTAAACGGTCCAAGCAGATCTACGTTCACGTGTAGTACTACAAAAGTAGATCTACGTTTTTTTTTTTTTTCATATTTTCAAATATAACAAAAAAAAAGTAGATCAAAGTTTTTTTTACACGTTTTCAAATGTAAAAAAAAAACAAAAAGAAGATCTACTTCTTTTACATACTTTCAAATGTTGAAAAAACGTATATATACGTTTGGACCGTTTATGGGTTAAATACATCAATCATCTCCCACCAAGGCAGGGTGACCCAAAAAAGAAACACACCATCATTCAACACTTTCACCATCATTCAACACTCACCATCATTCAACACTCACCATCATTCAACACTTTCACCATCATTCAACACTCACCATCATTCGCACAATCACTGTCTTGACAGAGGCGTCCCGATACGACAGTTTAAATGTCACTCTAAACAGCTATGATTATAATAATATCGTTCCACAATTACCCGGTTTAATAAGTGTTCAGGCTATTAAAACAAAATTACTTTTTTTGTCTTTAAATTATACAAACTAAGTGGTAAACCCATAAGGATCATATTATCATGGGAGAGCGCTAAACCCGTAGGGACTATACAGCACCTGTGGGGGGGGGGGAATGGAAGGCATTCAGGGTCAATTCAGTTAAGTGGAGCACAGATCCAATTCCCTAAATCAAGAGCCCCTCACCAGCATCAAGGAACCTCCCCTGAGCGTCATTAGGTCGTTACGTCTATAAGACAAAGGAAAACAAACGAGAGTAGTGAAGCATTACATTATATTTGTACAAAGTTTACACACAAAGCCAAATAAATGATAAAATGCATATTTAGTAATGATATACGTATTGATCAAAGTGGAAAATAAATTGCAAAAACATAATGTATAGAAAAATCAATGTATGTATTTATTGAATTTAAAAACTTGTCAGTTACGGAGGAATGTTTATGTAAAATAATAAGCAAATATGCATAAAAAAATGGTGACTGGTCAGGACCTATGCTTCAAAAAGATATTTTTTTTTTTTTTCAAATAAAAAAATATTGACTCTTATGCACAGTACATAATTCCTGGTATTATGGCCAATATTACCTCCGGTACACAATACAAACACAAAGTATCCAACAGTTGCAGAGAAGCGATTTGTGACTCAAAACAACCGCAGGGGAGTTGAATGATAACTCTAGGCCTTTCGTGTTGCAATCAACATATCTTCAGGAGCTTGCAATGTTGCAGAAATAAGTAGGAAGTTCAGGTAGATTTGTTCTAGGAACAACTCTAGCTAGTCATTCCTGGACTTCCTGCTCATTTCTGCAACACTGCAAGCTCCTGAAGACATGGTGATTGCAACATGAAAGACCTAGAGCTATCATTCAACTCCCCCCATGGCTGTTTTGCACACAAAGTATATAGTATAATACTGACCGTGACTTGCACCACATTACAAGATGCAAGTCAGAGAACATTTAAAGAAAATATAATTGATACAATTCATTGCCTCGTTCATCCTTAAATTCCACCTGGCAGGAATGTTGCAGAAATAAATACATGTATTCAGATTCAATGTTGCACATATCAATTGCAAAACTTTTAGAGGTTCAGCACTTTCCATGACTATTATTATAATCGTAACTAAGTGTTAAACCCACAAGGGTCATACAGCTTTCCACGGCTATAAGAGTGATATTAAATTATTGTAATTATTGTTACTCTTAAGGGAAGAACTAAAATTGTATGGGCCATTTATTTTGACAATCATAAGTGCTAAACCCAGTGGGGTCATATAGCACCTGGGGAATGGATGGCACTCAGATCTGATCCAAGGCAGGGGAGGTTAGCTTCAATTCTTTGGATCAAGAGCCCTCCACTGAATAACATATTAATAGATAAAAATGTTTTAGGTCACAACGACCCTTCAGGGAGAGTCCTTGATGACAGGTCTTTATGACTTATGGGTTTAGCACGTAGTTACGACTGTATTAGTGCAAGGCTCTTGGTCCAGGTAACAAACGAAACCTTTCGTTACGTCAACCTGATTACTTCCCATTTCCCCCCGAGCTCTGACCATACGAGTTTAGAGCTTCACCATGATTATAACAAAGCCACAAGATAAATCCAGATTTAATAATTGGACTAAGATTATTTTGTACAAAACAATCATCTTCGAAAAAATATTTTTCTTCACATTAGCATTATTTACCTGCATAAAGCAGGTAAATAAATAATATATTTTATCAATAGTTCTAAATTAGGCAGCAAGGGGCTAGTAATACATTTTCCTGTATAAATTACTAAATGTAAAAAGAATAAAAACTTTATTTTTTCTTTTCTGGTCACCCAGCCTTGGTGGGAGACCACCAGCGGTATTAATAAAAAATATTCTAACTTAACATCTTGTAATGCAAATACCAATCAAATACATTGTAAGTAATGTTAAAATGGCTGTAAAAAAGTATCAGAATAAACAAACATACTGCTTGAACACCAGCCATGTCTTCAATTAAAATATCAAAAATAACTGAACAAGAGACAGGCTTCTAGACGTAGTTAAATTTAATACAAGAAACCCCTGATTGTGAATAAAAAACAATCAAGAGTGTCGTTGAAGGAAATTTCACCTCTAGCGGCTGTATTATTATTCTTGCTATATGACCCTTGTCGGTTTACTGCTTTTTCTGATTGTAATACTATTATTATTACTACTACAATCAAAGCTAAGTGTTAAACCCACAAGGGTCCTCTTGTGACTTTTATCAATTATAATTAGTTACTGAAGACATTTTGCCAGAGGTGAAAGTCAACCTCAATAAATGTCTCGCTTGTGCACATGAATCTTAGTTCCACAATCTGTCAGCATTAACAAATCTGTCATTGTACAAGAACTCCAAAAGTTTTATATAACACACGTGGAATAATGCAAAAATAACACCACATTCACAATTACTGTAACTTGGAATAATATTCAACTTTTAAAATCATGTTTAGTAAACAATGCTAAAAGTAATTGAAGATACAAAGTCAGGAAGAGATGTACAGTGGACCCCCGGTTAACGATATTTTTTCACTCCATAAGTATGTTCAGGTGCCAGTACTGACCGAATTTATTCCCCTAAGGAATTTTGTGAAGTAGATTAGTCCATTTCAGACCCCCAAACATACACATACAAACGCACTTACATAAATACACTTACATAACTGGTCGCATTCAGAGGTAATCGTTATGCGGGGGTCCACTGTATTTGACAACACATAGTCAAACTTTGAGTCATATCTCCGGTAAACACCAGCAGCGTATATTGTGTGTGCGCTGCACACCCACCAAAGATGGCACATTCATCGTAAATATTAAGCTCACTGAATAGTATAATCATGGATCATGATGAGAAACTAGTTTTTCTGTCTCGTGTTATGAAATATTTTGGAAGTTCTGAGTAATGCTTATGTGAGAGTAGTAGGTTCAGCATGGTAGCACAGTGCATTCTCTGTGACCAGAGATAAGATTTTGTAGGCCCCTGGGCTATAGGTATTGTGAGTCCCCTGGCTTACAGGTGCTATGAGGCCCCTGGGCTACAGATACTGTGTGGACCTTGGGCTACAGGCAATGTGAGGCCCCTGGGCTACAGATACTGTGAAGCCCCTGGGCTACAGGCACTGTGAGGCCCCTGGGCTACAGATACTGTGAAGCCCCTGGGCTACAGGCACTGTGAGACCCCTGGGCTACAGGCACTGCGAGACCCCTGGGCTACACGTACTGCGAGGCCCCCAGTGATATTTTGAAAATGAAAAAAATTAATGACAACAGTCAAAACTTGATCATATATGTGATGTAATAACATACTACAATTATATACTTCTCCATGGGGAAGTGGAACAGAATTCTTCCTCTGTAAGTCATGTGTATTGTAAGAGGCGACTAAAATGCCGGGAGCAAGGGACTAGTAACCCCTTCTCCTGTATACATTACTAAAGTTAAAAAGAAAAGCTTTTGTTTTTCTTTTCGGGCTACCTTGCCTCGGTGGGATACAGCCGGTGTATGTTGAATGGAGGAGAATTATAAACTTAGAGCATGAACACCACTGGTAAATACCAGTGTTGAGTGAAATACTGCAGCAATGTTGTACTGACAACACTACACCAACCTCCTCTAAAGTGAGCTACAGCAAGTCTTCAACTTACGAACGCTTTGGGGACCTCCTGTATTGTGTATAATATTCATAATACAGGAAGTCTTCAACTTACGAACACATTGGGGACCTTCTGTATTTTGTATAATAATGATATTATACACAATACAGTAAATTCTCAACGTGTTCGTAAGTCAAGGACTTACTGTATATCAATGTCAGCGATGGGTTCTTGCTTTGGGCATTTGGATGCATCATCCATTTCCTTCTATTGTATCTCATTACCTCCCATTCCCCAGGCACTGTATGACCCCTACAGGTTTAGCTCCATCAAATGAGTGTAATAATAATTCCAGCAAACTGAGTAAGCATATTTGTCATTTTTTTAATGACTATGAACTGTGGTGTTTACTCTGTGCTGAGTGAAGAAGTGTTGCAAGAAAAACAAAAATAGGCAAGGAATATACAGAGAAATGAAAAAAAGGAGAGAGAGAGAGAGAGAAAAAAAAATTAAAACAAATATATACAGATTGACTGGTAGGTCCGCCTTTATTAGCGTTCCACGTTACGTTCTCCATTAACCTCAAAGCTTCACCTGCCATATTTTAAACTATTTTAAACTATCTTCCTTACTATTACCGTTTTTACTATTTTCCTTGCTAAGCTAACACTATTTAAAAACTATTAGCAATAATATAAAAATTGAAAGTCCTGTTTATATATGCGAGAACTGAAGGAATGTCTAACTTATGACTTACTAGTAACCTTCCAGTAACTTACTAGTGGAATGTGCAATGCAAGTATGATGAGAAAAATAATGCAATGAGCAATAGTTACCTGGAATGCTCATCATTCCTTGGATCAAGAGTCCCTTACCTCATCAAGGGAAGAGGGCTGATATAATGAACATGATACACAGCAATGCAAAAATCTGTTCACTATAGCAAGAGGTGTGACTGAACAAGTATAAGTGTACTCCATCATGACTTATGAAATCGTAATGATACAAATAAAAACAAACCAAGAAATGAGTTGGTTTGAACTTATGGTGAGTGGGCCATAAAACTCCAAGCCAGTGTGTAAGCCACTCGATGTGGCTTACGCACCGGCCTGGAGTTTTACCACTCACCTGCCGTAGGTTCTAACCTTGCCCGTACCCTGGTAGTGTAACTGTATATTGTATCTCACTTCAAATGAGAAATTTCTTTATATAACAAAATCTTACTGGTTATTTAATGACATTTTATTTGGCTATTACATTATTTACTACCCATTTTAGAATACAGTAGAACCCCCGTATCCACAGATTCGGTATCTGCGGTTTCAGTTATCCACAGTTTACTGTAGCCCAAAAATGACCCTTAATTTTGCATAATAATGACTCCAAAACACAAAAGTAGTGATGGTGACAGTTGTTCAGAGTCTAAGAGAAGTTGTGAAGTTCTTCCCATCAGTGAAAAAGTGTTAATTCTAGACTTACTGTGCATAATTTATCAATTAAACTTGATCACAGGTATGTATGTAAACCAAAAGTGACTTGTATGTATAGTGTTCACTACTATCCAGGGTTGAAGGTATTCCCTGTAGATACAGGGGGACTACTGTATATTGCACAGGGTGTTTTACTCATAGGAGGCCCCTAGTTGGTACTGCCATAGTTGCAACCGTCTTGTTTACAACTACAGAAGTACCAACGGAAGGCCTCCTACAAGTGAGAAACCCTGTACTTCGAGTGTGACGGATGTACCTAACTCCATTGTCCGTGCAGCTACCACTAATATAGTTAACAAAAAGGAGGGGAGGGGAGGGATGATTTAACCTAGTTGGTATATACAGAAATTTATATTATGAAATTATTTAATGGAATGCTCAAGATAAGAATGTAATTATAGAAGGAAAATGCAGAAAATTTCAGTTTAACCTAACATCAATGTTTCAAGATTTGCCTAAGAATGTCAAATGCCTAACCACAATGAAGAATTCAGGGAAACTTTTTTTCACGTATGCTGGGCCTCCATATACAGCTTTTTTTTTTTAGTGTTCGACATTTTTATAAGCTTCAAATCGAGCCATTGTTCATTATGTTTCACCTGACGGCAATTTTTGCTGCTGGGTGCAACATAATGAACACTGGCTCAACTGAAAGCCAATGAACACATGGAACATCAAAAAGAGGAGTTGTATATGTGGGCCCCTCCTCTACTGTATGAATATTAACCCTTAAACGGTCCAAACGTATATATACGTTCACTGGCGTAGCGCCCCAAATTTTTTGAGGAAAAAAAAAAAATTTTTTTAAAAGGTAAAAAGAGCATATTGTGCCCAGGCATCCCCAATTATTTTAATATGGCGCACAGTGAGTGCACACACCCATTCTCTCATGTCTAGGTGACTCAGGCTTATTGTGGCAATGTTGAATGAATGACAAAGAAAACGTATATATACGTTTGGGGCACTACGCGTGTGAACGTATATATACGTTTGGACTGTTTAAGGGTTAAGAACCTAGAAAAATCAGGCAATACAAACAAAATGGTGGTATTAACACGACCATACTGGAACACCAGATATGGCTGTACATAAGCACACAAGTATCACACTGTTCAATGATCACAGACTCTGGCTGTGCCTTGATTATTGACAAGGACCAGTATTGTGGCAAGAAGGTACCCAAGGCTCCTTCAAAGACAAGTGGTTGGCAGAAGACAGCTGATGACAATGTACATAGGTTAGCAGGCAAAAACAGTGGTGTTATAAGAAAGCTACGAAGAGATTAGGCAAAAAAGTAGGCATCAATCTTTACAAATATAAAAAACAGACTTAAAAAAAAAGCTAAGAATCCTGAATGAAGTACAGGTGCTCCTCGACTTACAATGGTTCAACTTTACGATGGTGTACCTTTACAGTGGTGGGGCAGCAATTACTTTGTTTCTTCACCCCACTTTTCAATACTGGTATTTACAGTAATTATTTATTTAGTGACAGCAGTTATTTATTTACTTACTTATCACATATTTGACTTACGATGGGTTCGTCAGAACTTAACCCCACTGAACATTGAGGACCACCTGTATTATAAACACTACGACATTGTTTACTGGGGTCGAGCAAAAAACTTGCTACATAGGCTTGAAGACCAAAATACATTACGAAGAAACCAATGCATCATACACACTAGGAACTGAAGCCTTAATATTCAAATTACCTTCACAATGACTGTCACAACATAACTGAAATACAGTGTACCCCCGGTTAACGATATTTTTTCATTCCAGAAGTATGTTCAGGTGCCAGTACTGACCGAATTTGTTCCCGTAAGGAATATTGTGAAGTAGGTTAGTCCATTTCAGACCCCCAAACATACACGTACAAACGCACTTACATAAATACACTTACATAATTGGTCGCATTGGGAGGTGATCGTTAAGCGGGGGTCCACTGTATAATACAAGTCGACCGTCACTAATCCAACATCACAGGAAACTGTCATACCTTTGAAAGCCCTGGGGTGTAAACTTTTACCAATGATGCCAGCCAAAATTAGTGCCGAATTAGTGATGGAATCGGATTAGCAATGGAACCAGATTAGTGATGGTACCAAATTGGCGACTGCTTATCAGTAATGGCCGACCTGTATTAACCTATATAAGTAAAATTATGGTATGTACTTTTAACCAATTTAGATTTAAAGAAATGGATTGCATTAAGAATACTTCCTGAAAATTAAAAACTAGAGCTAATGGAGTAAATTTATAGTTTACAATCAATGTGTGACAATTGAACAATATATAACGTAATCAGAAATAAAGATTAACGTGCATTATTTATCTATTTTCTCTTGGCTTATTACAGCTTCTTCACTTTATTCATTGAAGAATGGAATATGGTTAGACATTCTATAACTAGTCACTACTACTGACTAGAAGCAATCAATTGCTACTAAGGTATCAACCAGGTACATGTGCACTGACAAATCGGTTGGAACTTAATGGTATACTCAATTATTTTTAGTAATGTTCATAGCATCAAAACGCAAAAACAAAGTAAAAAAAATAATATATAAAATATCGTTGTAATAATGTTGGCAGAATTACCGACGATATGTTAGGTAAAAGGGCACAAGTGCAACTAATGTGACATTTTATTGTGGCAACGTTTCGCTCTACAGGAAGTTAAACGTTGCCACAATGAAATGTTGCATTAATTGTGCTTGTGTCCTCTTTACCTAATTTACAATATCATTACTATTAAAAATGCTACTATTCTAAGTACATACTGTATTCCACTTTCATAGAATAGCAAGGAATGGCTCACAGGATGAGTTGATTGTTTAAATTAAGTGGTAACATAGCTGTGTGTATGTGGGTGACGGCAAGAGTAGAGGACATGTGAAAAATGGCATGGTGATACTGACATGTGGAAAAAGGCACTTACGTACAGTTCAGGACATTTAAACCACTGTACGGGTTGGAACTGAACTTGCGGCAAGTGAGTGGTTAAACTCCAGGCTGGCGCATAAGCCACTGCGTCAGCTCACTTGCCGAGTTCAATCCCACCCCCGTACCTTGGTTTGTTTGCTACTCATGGTATAACATTGCTTTAATAAATGTCCTAAGCTATAATGGTATGAACTTTGGTAATTAATACCAAGAAGTTGTTTTAAAAAAGATGTGATCAAACATTCGGACATATTTATAAGAAAACATTTCAGTTCTAGGACCTTGATCACTTCTAACCTCTGTATGTTAGAAGTGATCAAGGTCCCAGGACAAACGTTTTCTAATGTCTTTCCTGGTACAGTGGTACCTCGGGATACGAACTTAATTCATTCCAGAAGGCTGTTCGAGTGCCAATACCAAAACAAGTTTGTTCCCATAAGGAATAATGTAAATTAGATTAATCCATTTCAGACCCCCAAAAATACACTTACAAAAGCACTTACATAAATACACTTTAATAACTGTACGAGTTTTGAGCTGTTCGTATCCCGAGGTACCACTGTACGTATTTGCTTATGTGTCTTTCTAAACCGTTTATTTTTTTATTTAACATGCTGGCTGTTTCCCACCAAGGCAGGATGACCCGAAAAAGAAACACTTTCACCATCATTCACACCATCACTGTCTTACCAAACAGTAAATATCTCAATTTATTGGTATTAATTACAAAGTTTATACTACCACAGTTCAGGCCATTTATTAGAGGAAACACCATGTTTCAGTCCTCTAATAAATGTCCTAAACTGTACATAAATGCCTTTTTTTCACACAGGACATAAATTTTAGATCTGCCTTAAGGGGCACTATTTAGAGCAAGACAGATAATGAATATGGGATGATATGCACTTTATTCTACATCTAAATGAAGGCTTTATTCTGCACACTGGCTGACTGTTTATTAGTTCCACATTGTGTGGAACTAGAATGATCACACTATGTGGAACAAAATACGATGTCAACAGCCAGAACAACAGTGCAAGTCTTGAAATGATCTCTATGGCAACCAAGGTGAATATTATCAGTACTATAACTTGACAGTGCCTGGGGGTAGACTAGTGTTGCAGGTGCGGTAGTATCGCAGATCATTGATGAACCGTTGAACGTTTTGTGTAAAAGTTGGAAGGTCCTGTAAAGAAGAAAGAAAAACAGTTAAGATGGGTCGTCATCAACTTATGGTAGTTCAACTTAGGATATTTCAAGAACTTTGAAACAGCCTGACAAAGTTCCTGGAGAGTGAAGCATTATCATAATAAAATGTCACATTACAGCCTCTCCTCACTTAACGATGGAGTTCCATTCCTGAGACCATGTCGTTAAACATCACTTAACGATGTTGTGTACGAATGGTATATAATACCGACAAGATGAGAGTAAGACACATGTGCAACATCTGGGTATCTTTATTGTAGACGTTTCGCCATCCAGTGGCTTTATCAATACAAATTCTAGGACATAACTTGAAGACAGTAGAACTATGTACAGAAGATGAGGTAATCATTCCCTCAACCTAGGAGTAGGTGCGAACAGCACCATAGTCGTGGAGATTCTGAAGCAACTACAACTAACCCATCTCTTTGGGAAGGACCTACTTCCACTGGGGAATCCCACCTACCAGTGAATTTGCCCTCGTCTGCTTCACCTGACGTTACTATATAAGCGCCAGGATTCTTTCTTCTGCTTCAGAATCTCCACGACTATGGTGCTGTTCGCACCTACTCCTAGGTTGAGGGACTGATTACCTCATCTTCTGTACATAGTTCTACTGTCTTCAAGTTATGTCCTAGAATTTGTATTGATAAAGCCACTGGATGGCGAAACGTCTACAATAAAGATACCCAGATGTTGCACATGTGTCTTACTCTCATCACTTAACGATGGAGTTCCATTCCTGAGACCATGTCGTTAAACATCACTAAGTGAGGACCATACTATAAATAGTGAATTTGTGTCAACCATCTATGACATTGCTTTAATGTCACTTTTGCACCATTTATAACATTTCTGATATATTTTTAAATTTTTATACAGTAGTGTACTGTATATTGAAATAAACAGAATAGAGGAAATCAGCTCTAATATACATTATTTAGGTATGAATATGGGTCAGAGAGCACGACATAAGTCCGAGGCATCAGTAAACAAGGACGTCGCTAATTGAGGAGAGGCTGTAGTTGAATCTGTGTCCATTTACCTGACATTTTGTTAGTAATAAATCCCACATCACATTTTAATTTCTACGCTCTGAATACCCTTCACAATAATCACACCACACACTGATCTCAAATCCATGCCTCACACCCATACAAGCAAATAAACAAGATGTAAATAACATGCTAAAAATATCTAACCAAGAGAGGACTTGCAGTGGTTTGGCAAGAGAGTTGTGGATGAGTGGAACAGAAACTCCCAAGTAATGTAATCGAAGCTAAAACCTTGTGTAATTTTAAATAAAGGTTACATGAGTGGGTGTTGGTGGGTGTGAGCTGGTCCTGCCTAGCTTGGGCCAGTGGGTCTGATGTAGTGTTCTTAGCATGGGCCAGTAGGTGATTTGGGCCTGCCCAGCATGGGCCAGTAGGTAACTTGGACCTGCCTAGCATGGGCCAATAGGTGACTTGGACCTGCCTAGCATGGACCAGTAGACCTGCAGCAGTGCTCCTTCTTTATGTTCTTTAACCCGTAAACGGTCCACACGTATATATACGTTTTTACCGCTAGTGCCCCAAACGTATATATACGTTTTGTGTGTCATATGTTTAACACTGCCACGATAAGCCTGAGTCACCTAGACATGAGAGAATGGGTGTGAGCACTCACTGTGCGCCATATTAAAATAATTGGGGATGCCTGGGTACCATATGCTCTTTTTTCCTATTAAAAAAAAACAATTTTTTTTTTCTCAGAAAAGTTGGGGCAGTACGGTAGTGAACGTATATACAGTGGACCCCCGGTTAACGATTTTAATCCGTGCAAGAGGGGTAATTGTTATGCGAAATAATCGTTATGTGAATGAATTTTCCCCATAAGAAATAATGGAAATAAAATTAATCCGTGCAAGACACCCAAAAGTATGAAAAAAAAAATTTTTTACCACATGAAATGTTAATTTTAATACACACAAACTGAAAAAGGCATGCACACTTACATGACACTTACTTTTATTGAAGATCTGGTGATGATTGATGGGATGGGAGGAGGGGAGAGAGAGTGTTATTGTTTAGAAGGGGAATCCCCTTCCATTAGGACTTGAGGTAGCAAGTCCTTTTCTGGGGTTACTTCCCTTCTTCTTTTAATGCCACTAGGGCCAGCTTCAGAGTCACTGGACTTCTTTCGCACAAGATATCTGTCCATAGTGGCCTGTACCTCTCGTTCCTTTATGACTTGCCTAAAGTGTTTCACAACATTGTCAGTGTACAGGTTGCCAACACGGCTTGTAATAGCTGTGTGAGGGTGATTTTCATCAAAAAAGGTTTGCACTTCAAGCCACTTTGCACACATTTCCTTAATCTTTGTAGTAGGCAACTTCTTCAATTTCTCTCTCCCCTCCTCTGAACCAGTTTTCTCAGGTCTGGCCTCTTGCTCTTGAAGTTGATCTATCAGCTCATCAGTGGTTAGTTCTTCATTGTCCTCCTCCACCAACTCTTCCACATCCTCCCCACTAACCTCCAACCCCAAGGACTTTCCCAATGCCACAATGGATTCCTCAACTGGCATAATCCTCTCAGGGTTAGCCTCAAACCCTTCAAAATCCCTTTTGTCTACACATTCTGGCCACAGTTTCTTCCAAGCAGAGTTCAAGGTCTTCTTAGTCACTCCCTCCCAAGCCTTACCTATAAGGTTTACACAATTGAGGATATTAAAGTGATCTCTCCAAAACTCTCTTAGAGTCAGTTGAGTTTCTGAGGTCACTACAAAGCACCTTTCAAACAGAGCTTTTGTGTACAGTTTCTTGAAGTTGGAAATAACCTGCTGGTCCATGGGCTGCAGGAGAGGAGTGGTATTAGGAGGCAAAAACTTCACCTTAATGAAGCTCATGTCCCCATAAAGTCGCTCTGCCACGTCTGTAGGATGACCAGGGGCATTGTCTAACACCAGGAGGCACTTAAGTTCTAATTTCTTTTCAGTTAGGTAATCTTTCACATTGGGGGCAAATGCATGGTGTAACCAGTTATAGAAAAATTCCCTAGTGACCCATGCCTTACTGTTTGCCCTCCACAGCACACACAAATTATCCTTGAGGATATTCTTTTGCCTGAACGCTCTGGGAGTTTCAGAGTGATACACTAATAAAGGCTTCACTTTGCAATCACCAGTAGCATTGGCACACATGAGAAGAGTAAGCCTGTCTTTCATAGGCTTATGTCCTGGGAGTGCCTTTTCCTCCTGAGTAATGTAGGTCCTGCTTGGCATTTTCTTCCAGAACAGGCCTGTTTCATCACAATTAAACACTTGTTCAGGTTTCAGTCCTTCACTGTCTATGTACTCCTTGAATTCCTGCACATATTTTTCAGCCGCTTTGTGGTCCGAACTGGCAGCCTCACCATGCCTTATCACACTATGGATGCCACTACGCTTCTTAAATCTCTCAAACCAACCTTTGCTGGCCTTAAATTCACTCACATCATCACTAGTTGCAGGCATTTTTTTAATTAAATCCTCATGCAACTTCCTAGCCTTTTCACATATGATCGCTTGAGAGACGCTATCTCCTGCTAGCTGTTTTTCATTTATCCACACCAATAAGAGTCTCTCAACATCTTCCATCACTTGCGATCTTTGTTTCGAAAACACAGTTAAACCTTTGGCAAGAACAGCTTCCTTGATTGTCTTTCTGGTGCCCACAATAGTAGCGATGGTTGATTGGGGTTTCTTGTACAACTTGACTAGGTCGGCGATACGCACTCCACTTTCATACTTATCAATGATCTCTTTCTTCATTTCAATGGGAATTCTCACCCTTATTGGTGTACGGTTGGCACTAGAAGCTTTCTTGGGGCCCATGGTCACTTATTTTCCAGAAACAGCACCGAAAACACTGTAATAATACGAAATATTCCGATTGTATGCTTGGATGTTACCGCGGAGGCTGGCTGGTAAACAATGGCACGGGCGGCACATGTGAGGCTGGCTGAGGGCGCACATTGGACGTGTCTCGGACGAAAATCGGTGAGCGGGTTTTTAATCGGTATGCGCGGCAAAAATTTTGCGATTAAAGTAAGCGGTATGCGGAATAATCGCTATGTGATGCCATCGTTATGCGGGGGTCCACTGTATATGCTTGGACCGTTTACAGGTTAAAGTGTTGGTACCATTAAACTCTGGTACTGTCCATATCCTTGCTTGTCTGCATAGACGAATTTCTTTCTTGCCATAGATGCCTCGACAAACCACTCATCTTTTCTATGATTCACCTCATCTTTCGTAAGCCTACCTGCTGACTTATCTACTCCCACATACTGAATCTAAATACATCCACTATATATGGTTGTGTGCGAGCATGTTAGGTAGAAGTGAGTGGAGGCAAATGGTTTGTATGAATTGACATGTCGTTGAGTGCGAGCAAGGTAACATTTATGAAAGGATTCAGGGAAACCAATTAGCTGAACTTAATCCTGGAGGTGAGTAGTACAGTGCCTGCAGTCTGATGGACGGGGGGTGGTGGTGGTGGGAAGTATGGTGCCTTCACTCTGAAGCATGAGTGAGGATGTTACAGTTCTGGAGGTGGGAAGTACAGTGCCTGTACTCTGAAGGATGGGTAGTACAGTGCCTGTACTCTGAAGGATGGGTAGTACAGTGCCTGTACTCTGAAGGATGGGTAGTACAGTGCCTGTACTCTGAAGGATGGGTAGTATAGTGCCTGTACTCTGAAGGATGGGTAGTATAGTGCCTGTACTCTGAAGGATGGGTAGTACAGTGCCTGTACTCTGAAGGATGGGTAGTACAGTGCCTGTACTCTGAAGGATGGGTAGTACAGTGCCTGTACTCTGAAGGATGGGTAGTACAGTGCCTGTACTCTGAAGGATGGGTAGTACAGTGCCTGTACTCTGAAGGCTGGGTAGTAGTGGGTAGTACAGTGCCTGTACTCTGAAGGATGGATGGGTGGTAACTTACCGTGTCAGTTTTAAAGTTTTGTTTCAATGTAGTTCTTTGGTCATTATCCAGGCCATCCATATTTTGAAGAAAATGGGGCACAAACGCTGCAAAAAATGTAGTGAAATCCACCGATGCCATATTATATACTGTAATGGTGATCTGCCAAGTAAAAAAATTCAATGATTAACGTCTAGTTCAAAGTTATGTTAAATGTCCCTTTTATATACACCTACCATCTGACTTACGACCTACTCGACTTATGACCGTGTTTTTTTATGCCAAATTTCTGGGAAATAAACAAGTGTTTGTGTTGCACACAGTGTTTATCCTAAACCTTACAGTATAAAATACAGTACTAACAGCATAAAAAGTAAAGTAAAACATGAAATACCAAAATAAAACAATAAAGTCATTACAAAAAGGTTTTATTGATATTCAGTAGTAAAGTTCGACTTTCATCCATTTCGACTTACGGCCGGTTTCTCGGAACCGAACTTGGCTGTAAGTCGGATGGTAGGTGTATTTTGTACCATGCCACTAGGTTGGTGCTGCCATCTGGTGGGTGCTAGGCCAAGCCTGGCTGACCAGGCAAGCACCAGACGAGCCTGGCCTAAGGTCGTGCAACTCATCCAAGGTCAATGTATATATCCCAACAATGGTTACAAAAGTTAGTGGGTCAAATAATACCTAATAATACACACTGTCAGCATCATACACTGATAGCATTACTAACAAACTCGTAACTGTTTTAATACATGTTGCCAGTGATATACAAGTGACTACTGACACTAGTAACTAGGAATCCTGGTTCAAGACCATATCCTACCCAACCTCTCTCCACACAAGGAGGCCTGGTCACAGACCGGGCCGCGGGGGCGTTGACCCCCGAAACTCTCTCCAGGTAAACTCCAGGTAAACACTTCCCTCTCTCCTTCCATTCCTACCTACTTACCTCCCTCCCTGCCTGCCTGCCTCTCAATGTAAATCTTCAGCATGTGAAACGCTCTGGAATATATGACAAATGACAATACGTACTGTATATATAACCATTTTACCTAGAAAGGGAAGTTCCTAGTACAAACTATTCTCAGAGACAAAAGACGCGATAAACAAGCATTCTTCCATATTGCGTAAGTTTAATAACATATACGACTACGTCTTCAATAACATAATATTACTTCTTTAATGACCTATACCTATAAGACTACTTGTTTAACCCGTAAACGGTCCAAACGTATATATACGTTTGGACCGTTTTTGTTTTTTTACATTTGAAAATATGTAAAAAAAAACGTAGATCTACTTTTGTAGCACTACACATGTGAACGTAGATCTGCTTGGACCGTTTACGGGTTAATAATAATTTTTTTTTTTTCAACAAGTTGGCCGTCTCCCACCGAGGCTGGGTGACCCAAAAAGAAAGAAAATCCCCAAAAAGAAAATACTTTCACCATCATTCAACACTTTCACCTCACTCGCACATTATCACTGTTTTTGGAAATAAATGGTATAAAATACCGACACAATGGAAATATAAACACACATGCAGTATAATGTGATCCTTTATTGACTACGTTTCGCCCACACAGTGAGTTTTGTGACTTGAAAAAGCTCACTGTGTGGGCGAAACGTAGTCAATAAAGGATCACATTATACTGCATATGTGTTTATATTTCCATCACTGTTTTTGCAGAGGTGCTCAGAACACAACAGTTTAGAAGCATATACATATCCCTCAACATATCCCTCCAAACTGCTAATATCCTGAACCCCTCCTTTAGAGTGCAGGCATTGTATGTAGTACTTCCCATTTCCAGGACTCAAGTCTGGCTATACAAAAATAACCAGTTTCCCTGAATCCCCTCACTAAATATTACCCTGCTCACACTCCAACAGATCGTCAGGTCCCAAATACCATTCGTCTCCATTCACTCCTATCGAACACGCTCACACGCCTGCTGGAAGTCCAAGTCCCTCACCCACAAAACCTCCCTTACCCCTTCCTTCCAACCTTTTCAAGGACAACCCCTACCCCGCCTTCCTTCCCCTACAGATTTATACGCTCTTCATGTCATTCTACTTTGATTCATTCTCTCTAAATGACCAAACCACCTCAACAACCCCTCTTCAGCCCTCTGACTAATACTTTTATTAACTCCACACCTTCTCCTAATTTCCACACTCTGATTTTTCTGCATAATATTTACACCACGCATTGCCCTTAGACAGGACATCTCCACTGCCTCCAACCGTCTCCTCGCTGCTGCATTTACCACCCAAGCTTCACACCCATATAAGAGTGTTGGTACTACTATACTTTCATACATTCCCTTCTTTGCCTTCATAGATAACGTTTTTTGTCTCCACATATACCTCAACGCACCACTCATCTTTTTTCCCTCATCAATTCTATGATTAACCTCATCCTTCATAAATCCATCCGCCGACACGTCAACTCCCAAGTATATCTGAAAACATTCACTTCTTCCATACTCCTCCTTCCCAATTTAATATCCAATTTTTCTTTATCTAAATCATTTGATACCCTCATCACCTTACTCTTTTCTATGTTCACTTTCAACTTTCTACCTTTACACACATATAAACAATAAATCAATGTGTTAATAAAAGTCTTACCTCTTCCTGCAAGAGATCTTGAGAACGGTGAACCAACACTTGCAACAACACAGTGATGAACTGCCCCAGCATAGAGTTACGGAACACTCCCTGTTGTGTAAAGATCGAGGCACGGCAATATTAATTAAGGTCTTTCTTTATTTTTTAATACATCTTAATACAATGAATAATGTTCAATAATAACCCAAATGGAAACAGAAACTCAGAAGATTAATTGATCTATATACAGTAGTGGCCTGGTATCCATGGGGGATATGTTCCAAGAACAATCATGAATGCCCAAAACTGTGGATAGTAGCGACCCCTATACATGTATACAGTGGAACCTCGGTTGTCGACTGCATTACTTGTTGAATAAACTGGATTTTGAATGAGGCGTTTGAGAAAAAAATGTCCTGGTTTTCACATTAACTCTTGGTTGTTGATGGTCAAGTTTTTGTATGTACAGAACAGGACAAAGCAGCTCAGGTCACTTGCTCACAGAATGCGCACTGGACAATGGGTCAACAGTGTGGGTATGAGTCAGTTTAGCTGCTAACTTGAATGCTGGAAACACCTCTTGAGCTTTTGTTGTGTATCTTGTGAACTTTTTTTTTTGTTATTTTGCAGTTTTGGTGCAATTTTTTTGTGAGTGAATATTGTGTCCCTGTGGAAGACCTTGGGCCTAGAGGTGACTGAAGATGATGTGGAGGAGTTGGTGGAGCACAGAACTGAACTCATCACAGAACTTGTAGACCTTCAGAAAGAGCAGCAACAGATTACAGCAGAGGAGCTGTCATAGGAAGAAGAGTAGGGTTTGCATACTGGTTGGAGAGCCGGTCGTAAGTCTAAGTGGCTGGTAAACAAGTACGTCACTAAATGAGGAGAGGCTGTATTTATCTGTATATCGTATCATATTTACATTTAGCTTATGATGGGTCGCAACATAACCCCATCATAAGCCAAGGAGTATGTGTATGTCATTTTTGTGCACAATCTGAAGAGTTATGAGAAAAAACTAGCATTAATTGATTTGACAATAAATCAAAATTCGCACTATTCAAACTGTGTGTACTTTTTGTGCACAACTTGAAAAGATTGAGGGAAAAACTAAAATTAATTAATTTTGCACTAAATCAAAATTTGCACTAGTTAAGACCTGGTTGTACTCTAAATTTTGATTTATCAAGAAAATTAAAATACATACCTTATGATATAACTTATACTTGGAATTAAGGGACTCAAGAGCTTCCAGATTATGCTTAAATATTGTTATATCTGGCTGCATGAACGACTGACCAAAGGCTTGCATGATCTGGATGAACTGGGCTTCATTCTCTATAGAATCCCAGTTTCCAGCTCCCAGTGATATATGCACAGATGGTCTGAAAAAGACAAAATATTCACTGCAAAATAGTTACTGCAGAATATTCTCAGCAAAATATTCTCTGCATTAGCAAAATATATTAACTAATACATTCTCAAGAATAATACTCCTTTGAAAATACGCCAATATGTCAAAGGATAATAGTCAGCAAAATATATAGTCTAAAGATTAGTAATTATCCAAGTGGAAAAGAATCCTTCCTCCATAAGTCAAGAGTGTCGTAAGAGGCGACTAAAACACCGGGAGTAAGGGGTTAGTACCCCTTTCCACTGTATAAATTACCAAAGAATAAAAAGTCACTGGAACAATACACAAATAACCCAGACATAGAAGAAACTTATGACGACATTTCAGTGCAGTTTGGTCCATTAACTAGTCACACTAACACACAAAGGTGAGGGAGACAGTACATACAGGAGAGGACAAAGATGAGACAAGAGAGGAACAGGTAAGTGGAGAAGTAGTGGTAGAGGTATTGCGTTAGTGGACCGAAACATCGTTATAGCCTCTTTCTCCTATGCACGTGTTATGTGTATATATTACTAAATGTGAATAGAAAAAACTTTTGTTTTTCTTTTTAGGTCACCTGCCTTGGTGGGAGGCAGCTGGCATGTTTAATCAATCACAGTGGAACCTGGGTGTTGGAACTTAATTGGTTCCTAGGTGGTGTTTGAACTTAATTGGTTCATTAGTGGTGTTGGAAATGGGAAAAGCTTAATGTGGGAAAGAGTATCTGCCAGGTTTTAATTACGAGTCCTACACACTGAAGGATGCTGAACTGACTCTTGCAAAAGTCTCTTAGAGTTAGGTCAGTGTCAAAGGTCACTTCAAATCACTTTTGAAATGGGGCTTTCCTGTAAAGTTTTCTTACAAGCAAATTGTAAACAGGTCAGCACGTTTGGACTCCACGAAAATCTTCAAAGACCGGCTCAATTTTTCTGGACCAAAACTGTTCGGACTCCAGTTCGTTTGAGGTGCAGTATGTTCAAACACCGAGGTTTCACTGTATGTTCAGTGTTAGAAATACTCACTTGAAGAAATACTTCCAGTTATGTTCTAGAAGGCAGCGAAGCAGCTCAAACAAGGGACCCTTAACTTCTGGAGAGACTCGCTCCGACACCACAGGATAGATGTGTTCCATGCACAGTGTGATGGTGTTTGGGATAAACTGCCTGAACGACTGTCCAGGTTCACTTACTATCAACTCCAGCAGTTTGAGAAATCTAGGAATAATTAAAAATGAGAAACTGAATTGACCTGTCAATGCTCAGTAATACCCCACATGTAGACAGAAAGTCAGAAGATTAATGGATCTGTCTATTTCAACCCACTTCTGGGGTCCTCTTCAGAGGGTTGCAATATAGAGATCAATTAACCTCCTGTGTTTCTGTCTCCATGTGGGTTATTATTCAGTACAGTTAAGTCCTCAACTTACAAACACAAGGTACAAACACTTTTTCTTTTTTATTCAACACATCGGCCACTTCCCACCGAGGCAGGGTGACCCAAAAAGAAAGAAAAAGCTTTCGCCATCATTCAACACTTTCACCATCACTCATACATAATCATTGTCTTTGCAGAGGCGCTCAGATACGACAGCTTAGATGTCCCTCCAAACCCCTCCTTGAAAGTGCAGTCATTGTACTTCCCATTTCCAGGACTCAAATCCAGCTAACTGGTTTCCCTGAATCCCTTCATAAAATAAAATTATTATACAGGTGGTCCTCGACTTACAATGGTTTGACTTTGGATATTTCAACTTTACAATGGTGTGGCAACAATTACTTTGGATGAAATTACCCAGCATGAAGGTGGCAAGTCCCTAACTTGTATTCATTTACTGACCTTTCAATACTGGTATTTAGTTAGTTACAGTAATTATTTGTTTATTGACTTATTCAGTGACAGTAGTTATAAATTATTTATTTAGCATATTATATTCATATTCGACTTACAATATTTTTGACCTGCAATACAGTGGTACCTTGACTTACAAGTTTAATTCATTCTGTGACTGAGCTCATAACTCAATCTGCTTGTATATCAAATCAATTTTCCTCACTGAAATTAACTGAAATGCCATTAATCCATTCCAGCCCCCAAAAAACCACCCCAATTTTTTTGTTACGGGTTTTTAAATAAGAAAAATGTATTCATAAATCCACCACACTCACTACTCCATCCACCACCCTCACTACTACACCCACCACCCTCACTACTCCATCCACCACCCTCACTACTACACCCACCACCCTCACTACTACACCCACCACCCTCACTACTCCATCCACCACCCTCACTACTACACCCACCACCCTCACTACTCCATCCACCACCCTCACTACTACACCCACCACCCTCACTACTACACCCACCACCCTCACTACTACACCCACCACCCTCACTACTCCATCCACCACCCTCACTACTACACCCACCACCCTCACTACTACACCCACCACCCTCACTACTACACCCACCACCCTCACTACTACACCCACCACCCTCACTACTCCACCCACCACCCTCACTACTACACCCACCACCCTCACTACTCCATCCACCACCCTCACTACTACACCCACCACCCTCACTACTCCATCCACCACCCTCACTACTACACCCACCACCCTCACTACTCCATCCACCACCATCACTACTACACCCACCACCCTCACTACTACACCCACCACCCTCACTACTACACCCACCACCCTCACTACTCCACCACCCTCACTACTACACCCACCACCCTCACTACTCCATCCACCACCATCACTACTACACCCACCACCATCACTACTACACCCACCACCCTCACTACTACACCCACCACCCTCACTACTCCATCCATCACCATCACTACTACACCCACCACCCTCACTACTACACCCACCACCCTCACTACTACACCCACCACCCTCACTACTACACCCACCACCCTCACTACTCCATCCACCACCATCACTACTACACCCACCACCCTCACTACTCCATCCACCACCATCACTACTACACCCACCACCCTCACTACTACACCCACCACCCTCACTACTACACCCACCACCCTCACTACTACACCCACCACACTCACTACTCCATCCACCACCCTCACTACTACACCCACCACCCTCACTACTACACCCACCACCCTCACTACTACACCCACCACCCTCATTACTACACCCACCACCCTCACTACTACACCCACCACCCTCACTACTACACCCACCACCCTCACTACTACACCCACCACACTCACTACTTTTTACACCCACCAAATAAGAAAAATGACTACACCCACCACCCTCACTACTACACCCACCACCCTCACTACTACACCCACCACCCTCACTACTACACCCACCACACTCACTACTCCATCCACCACCCTCACTACTACACCCACCACCCTCACTACTACACCCACCACCCTCACTACTACACCCACCACACTCACTACTCCATCCACCACCCTCACTACTACACCCACCACCCTCACTACTACACCCACCACCCTCACTACTACACCCACCACACTCACTACTCCATCCACCACCCTCACTACTCCATCCACCACCCTCACTACTACACCCACCACCCTCACTACTCCATCCACCACCCTCACTACTACACCCACCACCCTCACTACTACACCCACCACCATATCTACTCCATCCACCACCCTCACTACTACACCCACCACCCTCACTACTACACCCACCACACTCACTACTCCATCCACCACCCTCACTACTACACCCACCACCATATCTACTCCATCCACCACCCTCACTACTACACCCACCACCCTCACTACTCCATCCACCACACTCACTACTACACCCACCACCCTCACTACTACACCCACCACCATATCTACTACATCCACCACCCTCACTACTCCACCCACCACCCTCACTACTACACCCACCACCATATCTACTCCATCCACCACCCTCACTACTACACCCACCACCCTCACTACTACACCCACCACCATATCTACTCCATCCACCACCCTCACTACTACACCCACCACCCTCACTACTCCATCCACCACCCTCACTACTCCACCCACCACCCTCACTACTACACCCACCACCATATCTACTCCATCCACCAACTACTCCACCCTCACACTCACTACTCCATCCACCACCCTCACTACTACACCCACCACCCTCACTACTCCACCCACCACCCTCACTACTACACCCACCACCCTCACTACTACACCCACCACCCTCACGACTACACCCACCACCATATCTACTCCATCTATCATTATTACTACTCCATCCACCACCATCACTACTCCATCCACCACCATCACTACTCCATCCACCACCATCACTACTCCATCCACCACCATCACTACTCCATCCACCACCATCACTACTACATCCACCACCATATCTACTCCATCTACCATTATTACTACTCCATCCACCACCATCACTACTCCATCCACCACCATCACTACTCCATCCACCACCATCACTACTCCATCCACCACCATCACTACTCCATCCACCACCATCACTACTCCATCCACCACCATCTCTACTTCACCCACCACCATGACTACTCCACTGACCACTATAAGTACTCCACCCACCACTATCAGTTCTCTGTCCACCTTAATGTTTCTGGAAAAACTGTGAGTGTTAAAATGGAGGTTACCTCTTTCCCGAATTTATACGAGAACCAAACAAGGGTCGAGGTGCCTCACTACAATCTGGGATTAACGTGGGAGTATTATCCTTCCGATTATGTCTTGGACGAGCATGTGGGATGGGATGAAGTACCTGACATTCCTTTGGGTACAGAGTTGGATTTGACTTCAGATACACCGCCAACTAGTGGCTGCGTATCTGAAGCTCGATCGTAACTCAGATTTTGGCTTGAAACTCAGAGCAAAATAGCGACTGAGTAACGGCTCGTAAGTTGGGGCACTTGTAAGCCAAGGTACCACTGTATTTTCAACTTACAATGGGTTTGTCAGAACGTAATCCCATCATAAGTCAAGGACTACCTGTAATATGCAAATGTGGAATTTCTTATACACATCTTACCTGAGGGCATTCCGGGAGTCAACACCCCCGCAGCCCAGTCCATGAACATATCCCTGACAATTCCCATTGAAAGCGTGTAATACACAAGATTCTTACTTGTCAACGACCCTGACAGCAGCGGGATTGTCAGCACTGATAGCCAGCTGAAGGTGATGTCTGGTAGTGAAGACATCAAGGAATGTCTGTATGGTGGCTTCCACTCTGCCAGGACCCAGTTGAACTCTCAGCACCTGCATCACTACCACCATCAGTGATAAGATCTCCTCACATACACCTGATGGGTAGACAGTACTATATTACACCACCACCATCAGTAACATATCACACACATCTAATGGACAGACAGAACTATATTATTCCCAGCATTCTTCATCTCTCTTAACCCTCTGAGTGTTTTGGTTGTATAAAAACGTCTTACGAGCCAATGTGTTTGACGTATATATACTGAAAAATTCTGGCGGGAGAAGGCTGGTAGGCCCACATTTGAGAGAATGGGTTTGTGTGGTCAGTGTGCACAGTATAAAAAAATCCTGCAGCAAGCAGTGCATGATGAGGAAAAAAAAAACTCCGACCGTGTTTTTGGATTAAAACGCCGACTTTGAGGTGTATTTTCATATAGTATTTATGGTTGTATTCTCATTTTCTTGGTCTCATTTGACAGAATGCAAGATATGTTACAGAAATAGAGATGATTTTGATTGGTTTCAAGATGAAAAGTACCTTGAAGTTGAGCTCAAAGTAACAGCAATATTAAATTTTTGCCAATACAGTGGACCCCCGGTTAACGATATTTTTTCACTCCATAAGTATGTTCAGGTGCCAGTACTGACCGAATTTATTCCCATAAGGAATATTGTGAAGTAGATTAGTCCATTTCAGACCCCCAAACATACACGTACAAACACACTTACATAAATACACTAACATAATTGGTCGCATTCGGAGGTAATCGTTATGCGGGGGTCCACTGTATTCCAGAGTACACAAATGACATCACTCGTCCAATACGCATCCAACTGGCTAATCTAATACGCATTTGGGAATGTACTGATGTTATTTATACAATTATTACAATAATGCAGTAGTCTGCATAACAGTAAATCTTCTATTCTTTGTGTGAATAAAAATTCAATATATAAAGCAAGAGTAATGTAAGAGGGACCTGGAGACGTGGTTGATGAACAGAAATTTTTTTTATTTTAGTGCCAGGAATGTCTGCATTGTTTATTCTGGGCCCTATTTTGAAATTGGCATCTTTTTTAGTTTGCATGAAATTGTCCAAATTGCCAATTTCTGACCACTTTATTGGGTAGTTGAAATCAGTAAATGGGTGGTTTCTTGTACTCAATTGATAGAACAAATGGAGTTCTAAAGAAATAGCTATGAGTTTGGTCGACTGGAACAATGGAACTGGCCAAAAACAGGGCTCAAATTGGGTGAAATTGCTGATGCGTAAATATCGCAAGCTTCGTGAGAGCGTAATTCCGTAACTTTTCCCTCAAATTTTGTATTTTTGGTGTCATAACCATCGGGAAAAGATTCTCTATCATTTCATAAGAAAAAAAAAATTATTTTTTTCTTTTTCAAATATTTTGTGACACTGAGACACACTAGGATTTTGGGTTAATATGCATAAAAAATGAAAAGTCTTCATAGAAAACAAATGCCACTCAGGTTTATAAATATACAGACAGGAGATACAACCCCATGTTTACACTACAGGAGGAACCTAAATTGTTCGTATACACACATACATGAGGAGCCTCACATGAAGGGAGTCAGGGAAACATGAGGAGCTTCACATGAAGGGAGTCAGGGAAACATGAGGAGCCTCACATGAAGGGATTCCATGAGGAGCCTCACATGAAGGGAGTCAGGGAAACATGAGGAGCCTCACATGAAGGGAGTCAGGGAAACATGAGGAGCCTCACATGAAGGGATTCAGGGAAACATGAGGAGCCTCACATGAAGGGATTCAGGGAAACATGAGGAGCCTCACATGAAGGGATTCAGGGAAACATGAGGAGCCTCACATGAAGGGATTCAGGGAAACATGAGGAGCCTCACATGAAGGGATTCAGGGAAACATGAGGAGCCTCACATGAAGGGATTCAGGAAACTGGAGATTTTCCTGACTCTCTTCACAAAATGTTACCTTCCTTACACTTCAACAGCATGTCAAGTCCCAAAAACAACTTGTCTCCAATCACTTCTATCTGACACGCTAACATGCCTGCACAGCACTCCATATTTATCATCAAAAAATATTTATGATGCAGGAAATGTGTAGATTTCAGAGAATGTGACAAATGGTGAAAAAAATGGAAGGTGTGTATAGGAGGCCATGGACGAGTAAAATAGAATGAACGATGGTGAAAAACCCATCATATTTACAACATCAAATGGAGAACTCAAACAGCCTTTAAGCCCTTTTAATAAGGGATTTAAACAGCCTTTCATATGTGTAAATCCCTCATTGAAAAAACGAGAGGAAGCTGAAATTCATATTCAAGTTTAGTGTTAAGGATTCTTGAAGACTACAGTGTTCCTCACCAACTTCAAGGCTGAGGGACTGATTACCTCATCTTTTGTACTGCAGGGACCCACATATACAGCACCTACATTCAGTGTTCCATGTTTTTGTTGGCTTTCAATTGAGTCATTGTTCCATCTGCCAATGACAATCTATGGTGGGTGGAACATATTGAACAAAGGCTCATTTTGAACCCATCGATAACCTGGAATACTGAAAAGGTGCTGTATACGTGGGGCTCTGCTGTGTATGTGGGGTTCTGCTGTATATGTGGGGCTCTGCTGTGTATGTGGGGTTCTGCTGTGTATGTGGGGCTCTGCTGTGTATGTGGGGTTCTGCTGTATATGTGGGGTTCTGCTGTATATGTGGGGTTCTGCTGTATATGTGGGGTTCTGCTGTATACGTGGGGCTCTGCTGTGTATGTGGGGTTCTGCTGTATATGTGGGGTTCTGCTGTATATGTGGGGTTCTGCTGTATACGTGGGGCTCTGCTGTGTATGTGGGGTTCTGCTGTATATGTGGGGCTCTGCTGTGTATGTGGGGTTCTGCTGTATATGTGGGGTTCTGCTGTATATGTGGGGTTCTGCTGTATATGCAGGGCCCTGCTGTATATAGTTCTATAGTCTTCCTATCAAGTCCCTGAATTTATATTGATAAAGCCCCTGGATGGCAAAACGTCTACAAATTAAAGATACCCACATGTTGCACATGTCTAATTCTTAATCAAAGATTAGAGTGTCCTGTAGCTCAATTTGTATTGCACTCAGCTCACACACAGATCCATGCTTCAATACCTGATACAGGTGAAAACATAAGGACGTGTTTCCTTATGACACCTGCTGTCACTGTTCACCTAGCAGTAAAATAGGTACCTGGGTGTTAGTCACCTTACACCTGCAGCGTGGGGTTGCATCCTGGGACAAAACTGACCTAATTTGCGGGAAATACTCTGCATAACAAGGGGCTTTCTATATAGTAGTATGTTACTGATGTCAGCTATGGTCTGTATACCTTATACATGTACTTGTAGAAATAAATATTATTATTATTATTTTTTTTTTAACAAGTTGGCCGTCTCCCACCAAGGCAGGGTGACCCGAAAAGAAAGAAAATTCCCAAAGAGAAAATATTTTCATCATTCAACACTTTCACCTCACTCATACATAATCACTGTTTTTGCAGAGGTACCCAGAACACGACAGTTTAGAAGCATATACGTATAAAGATATACAACATATCCTTCCAAACTGCCAATATCCCAAACCCTTACAATAATTAGATAAAAGAGTGAAGGAGAATGCATCTATGAGAGCTGAGAGCACACTGCAAGTACAAACTCTTGAAAGTTACCAAGACTTACTGGAATGCTGGACATAGATGGGGAACAGTAGTATGGCTTGGTGAATGATGTCTTGAACACAGTGGTAGTATAGTTCCCGGCTAGCCTTATCTGTGTTGTTGAGTTCCTCCACCTGGTAACGGATCACCGACAGTGTGTCGCACAGCTTTGGAGCCACTGAGACCAATGGGAATTTTAATGTGATGCATGCAATACAGGTGCTCGACTTACGATGGAGTTACGTTCCAACGAACCCATTGTAAGTTGAAAATATCAGAAGTCGAATATGAATATACGATAAATATGTAAATACAGATGGTCCTCGACTTACAATGGTTCGAATAACAATATTTCAACTTTATGATGGTGTGGCAACAATTACCAGATAAAATTTAAGATAATTACCCAGCATGAAGGCATCAAGTCCCTAACTTGTATTCATATATTAACATTTCAATACAAGTATTTAATTATTTGTTTACTGACTTATTCAGTGACTAGTTATTTATTTACGTACTTACTTATTTAGCATATCATATTCATATTCGACTTACGGTAATTTTGACTTACGATGGATTCACAGGAACGCAACCTCATCAGAAGTCGAGGACCACCTGTAAATAATTACTGTCACTGAATAAGTAAATAAACAAATAATTACTGTAACTAACTAAATACCAGTACTTAAAAGTCAATAAATGAATACAAGTTTATTTTATCAATAAATTGTACTGTACTGTACAGCATCATTATCAAACCATCGTAAAGTCAAAATACTGCAAGTCAAACCACCGTACAGCAAGGAGCATCTCTATTTAGACACAAAATTGTAACAGTACAGTTGCAAACAAACCACAGAACAGGTAGGAATTTTACCCATGACGAGTATAAATATACGTAGCTGGATAAATCTTATTCCAGTCAGCTGGCTCATTTAACACACTGGCCTGGGTTCAAACCCCACCCATTCTGTGGTTTTCTATGCAATATCTAGCATGGCTTTACAAAAAAATATACAGTAAAACTCCCATATCCACAGATTCCGTATCAGTGGTTTTAGTTATCCATGGTTTACTGTGGCCCAAAAATAACCCTTAATTCTGCTTAATAATAATGGCCCCAAAGTGCAAAATAGCGATGGTGACAGTTCAAGTCTAAGAGAAGTTGTGAAGTGTTTCCCATAAGTGAAAAAGTGATAATTCTCCACTTATTTTGCATAATTTATCAATTAAACTTTATCATAGGTATGTATGTACACCAAAAATGACTATATAGTGTTCAGTGGTATCCAGGGTTTCTGACATCCATGGTAGTTCTTGGAAGGTATCCCCCACAGATACGAGGGAGACTACTGTAATATGGCTGAAGCGATAACTAAAATACTTTTGAAAGTAAAACCTAACAGTTGAAATAAGTGTTGTGTAACTTGAAGGAGCAAGTATCTGACACTTGAAATTTAGTACATTATAAAATACAGATTTTTTTTCTTACATTTTAAAATTTACAAACTATGAGATGTTATCTTACTTGTGTTTGTTTCAAAGCCTAGCTCTACGTAAGGTATTGTACCACTTCCTAGGAAGTGACCTAGATGAACAGGGGCAACAGACGTCAGGAAAAACACCCAACATCTCTACCCACCCCAGGATTAAAGCCAGTTTCTTTGGCTGTCAGCTGAAGGTGCCACAATTAGTCTATGAGCCACTTTTTTATAAATTAAGAAGGCCATCTCAGAAAATTAATTCTGCAAAAAAAAAAAAAAGCAAGCAAAAGTGCACTTACTAGTTTCCTGAAGAGTTTTGTCATCTACCAATGCCTGCACGTCAATTTTCCGCACTTCACACGTAAATGAGTTGATGAAAGATGTGAGGTGGTGTTTACGTGTCTCTAGCCTATGATCAACCACAAAGCTGGGCCAGGGTAGCAGAAGAAAGTTGACTAAAGCGCGCAGAATTAATCCTCGCACCTGAAGTGGAATACCCAAGAATAAACTATTTTATTCATTATAAACTATGCAAAACACAAATTAGCCAATATATTTATTTTTTTTATTAACACAACAGCTGTTTCCCACCTGAAAAAGAAGAAACACTTTCATCATCATTCACACCATCACTGTTTTGCCAGGTGTGTCTACACTATAGTTAGAAAACTGCAACACAACAACACCCTTCCTTCAGAGTACAGACACTGTACTTCCCATCTCCAGGACTCAAGTCCTGGAGGCGCAAGACACAAATTAGCCCGTGTTGGAAAGAAAATCATTGCCACAGAAATTGTAAAATCAAACTTCATAAATAACAAAAAAGGCACAATACCGTGACTGGAACGATACACAAATAACCCGCACATAAAAGAGAGAAGCTTACAACGACGTTTCGGTCCGACTTGGACCTTCATGTTACTAAAGAAGAAAAAGTCAGTACTGTAACAAGAACAATACACAGATAACTCGCACACAGGAGAGAGAAACTCATGACGACATTTTGGTCTGACTTGGACCATTAACCCTTTCAGGGTCCGTCCCATAGATCTACGGCTTTACGGTGAGTGTCCAAACCGTAGATCTACGCCATGAGCTCAGCTCACTCGGATAAACTGTGAGTGGTACATTTGGGCCTAGATATGAGAGAATACATCTATGTGGTATGTGTGCACCACATAAAACAGAT
>NC_091388.1:5334152-5416652 GCF_038502225.1 Cherax quadricarinatus | reverse complement strand
AAGACCATACCATCAACGCAGTATTTTTTATAATACAGTTGACCCTCGAATTTCGTCATCCCTTTTCTGTATATAAAACTATAGTTATTCTCTATAAAATGTGGTGTTTGTTAATATTTTTGGGTGTCTGGAATGGATTAATTGGATTTACATTATGTCTTATGGGAAATATTAACAAAAAATGCATTTTATAAAGAATATCTATAGTTTTACATACAGAAAAGGGTTGAAATTTGAGGGTGTACTTTACTTGTAAAACAAGACTTTAAACGTGTGCAATACCTGGGTTTGTTTATTTGAAGATGTTGCACCGACCAGCAGCTTTTTGGGTTAAAAGATACCGAGGTGTTGCACACGAGTATTATTCCTCAAATTGTCGTATGAATTATAGTCAAATGATAGATAATAATGGTAGAATTACCAGCAAAGTGGCAGGTAAATGGACACAGGTGCAACTCATTTTATTGTGGCAACGTTTTGCTCTTCAGGAGCTGTGTCGAGCCAACAAGGTTTATGGAGAGTGAAACATCGCCACAGTGAAATGTCGCATTACAGGTACTCCTCAACTTACGATGGTTTGACTTGTGATATTTTAACTTTTCAATATTTTTTCGACTTATATTTTGACTTAGGATGGTTTGACTTGGGATATTTCTACTGTATGATGGTTTGACTTTACTATACAGTGGACCCTCGGCTAACGATATTAATCCGTTCCTGAGAGCTCATCGTTAGATGAAATTATCGTTAGGCGAATTAATTTTCCCCATAAGAAATAATGGAAATCCAATTAATCCGTTCCAGACAGCCAAAAGTATTAAATTTTTTTTTTTTTTCATGAAATATACATTTCCCTACAAAGAAAACAATGAGAATGCACAATAACTATATAAATAAATGTTAAAATGACACTTACCTTTATTGAAGAGTATTGATGAGTGATGAGACACTGTTTTTCTTGAACACTCTGGGATTTTCAGAGTGATACATGAGTAAAGGCTTCCACTAGCAATGCCCACTAGCATTACAACAAAACATGAAAGTTAGCCTGTCTTTCATAGGCTTGTGTCCTGGGAGTGCCTCTTCCTCCTGAGTAATGTAGGTCCTGTTTGGCATTTTCTTCCAGAACAGGTCTGTTTCCTCACAACTGAACACTTGTTGGGGTTGGAATTTTTCAGCTTTGCCATGCCTTATCACACTGTGTATGCCACTACGATTCTTAAATCAAACCAACCTTTGCTGGCCTTAAATTCACCAATGTGAGTGCTAGTTCCAGGCATTTTTTCCTGTTCACCTGGGTGTTAGTCAACTGGTGTGGGTCGCATCCTGGGGGACGAGAGGGGAGATTGAGGGTTCCCGCGCGCGGAGCAAAAAAAAATTCGAAAATATATGAAAACTGAGTTATTGTTACCAAAAAATAGCTGAACTTTCTGGCTACATGCTGGTATAATTATTATCCTTGTACGATGTTTCTAAAAGGAATTACAGCCATTTATAACAGGCATGGTGACAGCGCTGACGCAACATATTGCGTAAGAAGCGCTGACTCAGCTTTGTTGACGTTTTTGTTACGTTTTTCCCCGTGTTATTTTTATCGTTTTCGTATATCTTTGTGTAAAATATAATACAAATTCACCATCCGAGATCATTCCCGAGTGGGCGGAGCTACTATGGTTGCGGTACCAATCGGGATCCCCTGGGAATAGTGCACAAAATGGCCGACACCTCCAGCCAACAAAATATTCCATACCCACGCTAATATCAATTATAAGGCTTATTTATCTATCATAATTGATCTATTATGATATAATGCAATATAATAATAGCATATAAACATAAAAAGTACACCTCAAAAAAAAATATATAGCATATGACGCCCCAAGGAATAAATTTCTATCGATATTTCCCCTGAAGGTGAAGAGAGGGTCCGACCTCTCTCATCAGTGATGAGAGAAAACGGATTTACAATGGTTAACTGTAATAAACACTCGTAGGCCGCGGAAAAAGTGTAAAATAAAGCGAATTTTTCGGGGGGAAAAATTGTTCCCGGGCAGCGGGGGTGCCGCGCGCTGCGGCCTATATCTCGAAAGTAACTTATTTACCTATTTATTGGAACAGCACCTTTATTTATGATTGAATTGACTTTATTTCTCACAACAAACATGGGAGAATGATTGTTTTACGGGGTAGCGATTCTGTTTCCGAACTATCCAAAATATTTTTAGATTTATGTGGACAACAAGGCCGACATCTTCCAATATATCAAAAAAGTTATGAAACTTTATTTTTTTTTAGCAAGAAGATAAGGTTTATTTTAGAATTCACATCGATAAGTGATGGAATTAGAGTTGTTCTAGCAGCAGCAAGTGTCAAAACCACTTGTCCAAGTACCACTGAGAAATTGTGCCCTGCCAAATGCAATTTTTCGTAAATTTTGCATATTTCATTTCCTTTTTGGCCGATATGATTGAAACTTCAGCACAGCATACTCGATATAACCTTCTAATAGTACACCAAAAATGAACGTAATCGGTCCATAAAAAATTGTCGTTAAAATTCTGACCGCAATGGAAATAAGTTAGACAGTCCTCGATGACGCACTGACTGTCTTGGGTTATCCTTGGTGGCTAACCCTCCTTGGTTAATTGTCTCTCGTTAAACCACACCAACAACAGTCTCTCCACATCTTCGAGTAGTACAGCTGACTGTGGTGCAGCAACAGCTGACGGTGGTATGATAGTATTTCTCACCCTTTTTACCACAGGGTTGACACTAGAAGGCTTTTTTTGGGCCCATGATGGCTTATTTAGCAGTTAAAAGCACTATAAACAATGGAATAATACAAAATTTATCGAATGTATGCATGAAACTGGCCACCCTGGCTTGTAAACAATGACGGCAGGGCAGCTGAGAGGCGCTTAGGCTGGACGAACAGGTTCGGGACGAATCACATTGGGCGAGTTTTTTATCGTTAGGCAGGCCAAAATTTTTACGCTCAAACACTTCGTTAGGCGGATTTAATATTATGCGATGCGTTTGTTAGCCGAGGGTCCACTGTATTTCAACTTTACGATGGTTCAGTTTACAACATTTTAACTTAATGATGGTTCAGATTATTTATTTAGCATATCGTATTCAACATACGATATTTTTTACTTATGATATTTTCAACTTGCCACATTTTCGACGTGTCATATTTTAAACTTGTCAAGTTTTTGACTTCTTATATTTTTAACTTGCCATATTTTCAACTTACAATAGGTTTGTTGGAATGTAACCCACAGCAAGTGGAGGACCACCCATAGTTGCATCTGCATCCGTTTGACTAATAAACTATAGATGACAGGTTATGAAGTGACCAATTGAAACTAATCTACGTTTTCCAATTTGCATGCCAAGGGTCCAAACTATTTTTCGATACAGTGATCAGATTATCTTCCAACTTTAGTGGGTAAGAGTAGTTATAATATGCTTTAGCCTCGATGCAGACGTGGCAAAATATAAATTTCTAAACATTTTTTAAGAAATTTTGTGTAAAAAAAATTGATGTCACGTTTGAACCCATATAACATTTTACAATTTAACGAATTGTGTCTCATGTTTATTATTGAATAAATCATCTGTTTTATTGATCGATGTTTTATTTTCCCTTGAGGTGTATAGGTTAACTCATTACAATTGTTTCAACGATGTACAGGTGGACTTAATGCCAGTGAAAGGTTCTTGATCCTGGGAATCGAAGCTGCTGCTCTCATGAGTTGAACCCGATTGCCTCCCACACAAGCCCATGTGGGTTTAGTGCTTCTACATAAGTATTACACTTGAAGAGCTTACCTTATATTCTTATGAAGAACGTTAGTTTATTATGATGAGTTAGAGCACCCCGGTGACCCTTATGGGTTTACCGCTTACTTTTGATCAGGATAGCATTTTAATTGTAATAGTAATGGCATATTATTGTAATAATAATGGCATATTATTGTAATAATAATAACCAGGGTAAAGTCTAGACTTCAGTCTTATTAAGAATGTCTGGAATATCATGTAGAAAATGATGGATTCATTCTATGTTTTATCTATGTTCTGCAGCATGATGATGGATCAACCAGTCACACCTGCAGCATGGTGTTGGATCAACCAGTCACACCTGCAGCATGATGTTGGATCAACCAGTCACACCTGCAGCATGGTGTTGGATCAACCAGTCACACCTGCAGCATGGTGTTGGATCAACCAGTCACACCTGCAGCATGGTGTTAGATCAACCAGTCACACCTGCAGCATGGTGTTGGATCAACCAGTCACACCTGCAGCATGATGTTGGATCAACCAGTCACACCTGCAGCATGATGTTGGATCAACCAGTCACACCTGCAGCATGATGTTGGATCAACCAGTCACACCTGCAGCATGATGTTGGATCAACCAGTCACACCTGCAGCATGATGTTGGGACAGGCACCTAAAGTCAGTACCTGACCAACCGGGCTGTGGTTCATATGTCACCTTGCATGCAGCCAGCAGTAACAGCCTGGTTGATCAGACCCTGATCCACCATGAGGCCTGGTCTCAGACTGAGCCACAGGGGTGTTGATCCCCCGAAACCCCCTCCAGGTAAACTCCAAGTAAACCAATCACACCTGCAGCATGATGTCCAGACATCTTCAACTGACCAAGGTACAGGCGGGGATTGAACTAGCGGCAAGTGAATTGTAAAACTTCAGTCCAGCGTATAAGCGTTGGCAGATATAAAAACGTAAAGGTCTTGATGCTTCTGTCCTCCTTTAGCACAGCGTTGTACAACCCTTATGAGTTTAGCACTTCGTTTTTTTACGATACGGCATCTCCTACTGAGACAGAGTGACCTACAAAGAAGTTATTCTTTTTAAATTTATTAATTTATATAGTAAAAGGTGTTACTAACCTCTTGTTGCCAGCATTTAGCATTTTATACTTGTAGAAATAAATATTTTTATTATAAGTGGGAATGTATTCTGGTAGACTGTCCAGAGAAACAAGATAATAAACTAAAGTTGGATGAACCAAAGAATCCATGAGAGATTGACAGTCAAAACCTATTAATAAAATTGAAAGAAACCCAAATTACCTCGGTGTACAAAAAGTACATCCAGTATTGCCCCCTCCCCCCCCCCCCCTTTGCCCACCATGACAAAGTTTACATACAAAATAAGGATGGAGGAACACTGTAGGAGGCCTACTGGCCCAGCCTAGTCCCTCAAGGGAGGTTCCTTGATGCTAGGGAGGGGCTCCTGATCTAAGGAATTGGATCTGTGCTCCAGTTCCCTGAATTAAGCCTGGATACCACCCATTCCCCCCACAGGCACTGTATAATCCAACGGGTTTAACGATTCCCCCTTTACAATAACAATAATGGCCCATGCTAGGCAGGTCTACTATAAGCCTCAGGCCTAGTCTGCCAGAACTGTTCATGTAAGCGATGTTATTTGTACTTAATATTGCGTGGGATTCTTTTTTTATTATATTATACGGGAACTACATTGTATACTATGCACAGAAATCAAAATTTTGAGTTGTTGGAATTTCAATGTCTGTCTCAAAAATGTGATAAAAATATTGGAAACACACCAAGGGACTGGCAGGGGATTGAACCCTTGGTGAGTAGTGACCCATGCTAACCTTTCTATGGGGTATAAGTACACCTAGTTGGATGAATATTGTAGCCAGCTGGTACAGTTGTTAATGCACTGTCCTGCAGTTTTACCACTTGCCATGGGTTTGAACCCCACCTGTACCCTGGTTTATGACTGTTACCCCTTAAGGGAGGTTTTTTTTGACACTGAGCCCCTCAAGGAAGGTTCCTTGATGATGGTGAGGGGCTCTTGATTTAGGGAATTGGATCTGTGCTCCAGTTCCCCGAATTAAGCCTGAATGCCTTCCACATCCCCCCCCCCCCGGGCGCTGTATAATCCTCCGGGTTTAGCGCTTCCCTCTTGCTTATAATAATAATAATAATAATAATTTTGACACTGATTAGGGGCTTTTGATCTAGGGAATTGCATCTGTCCTCCAGTTCCCTGAATTGAGGCTGAATACCTTCCACATCCCCTCACAGGCACTGTATAATCCCTACAGATTGAGCACTCCCCCATGATAATGTATACCCATGTACTCTGTTTCAGACACAATGGTCATCCCTCAACTGGAAGCTGAAAACTCGGATGAGTCACAGGGATGTTAGGAAGTATTTCTTCAGTCACAGAGTTGTCAGGAAGTGGAATAATCTGGAGAGTGATGTAGTGGAGGCAGGATCCATACATAGTTTTAAGAAAAGGTATGACAAAGCTCATGGAGCAGGGAGTGAGTGACCAGTGAAGAGGCGGGGCCAGGAGCTATGATTCGACCCCTACAACCACATTTAGGTGAGTTATTTAAAACAATATATAGTAGATCACTGTGCTTGACTATTTCCTCAATTCAAGAACCACAGTGGAAATAAGTAGACACCTATTTGTAGTTGCAGAGTCGAGTCACAGCTCCTGGCCCTGTCTCTTCTGTGGACAATGCTGAATGACCTTTGTGGATTTAGTGCTTATTTATGATTAAAGTAAGTTTTCTGGGCAATTGGTGAATGGGTCATGCATCAGCACCTCACAGGTCTTAAAAAGGTCTGTTTTCGTTGACTCAGGTGGAGTAAATTCTCTTATAATTCTTAATAAAACAACTATTTCTTTCCTATGGTATACAGTACACTACAGTACAACTGTATTTCTTTCCTATGGTATACAGTACACTACAGTACAACTGTATTTTCATTATGGTCCTTGACTTATTATCATTGTGGTCCTGGATGTATTACCATTGTGGTCCTTGACTAATTTCCATTGTGGTCCTTGACTTATTACCATTGTGGTCCTTGACTTATTACCATTGTGGTCCTTGACTAATTTCCATTGTGGTCCTTGACTTTTTATCATTGTGGTTCTGGACTTATTACCATTGTGGTCCTTGACTAATTTCCATTGTGGTCCTTGACTTATTAGCATTGTGGTCCTTGATTAATTTCCATTGTGGTCCTTGACTTATTAACATTGTGGTCCTTGATTAATTTCCATTGTGGTCCTTGACTTATTACCATTATGGTCCTTGACTAATTTCCATTGTGGTCTTTGTAATGTTAAAACAAATAAGTAATTCAGCTTTGTGAAAAATTCAGTCACAACTGTAGAGTTTCCAGTTTCTTTGCCATTACCAGTCTTTATAACTTCACACTCCCTGGGGTTGAAGTCTAACAGCCACTTGTCAGGGTGTCTGGCCCTACCAGGGGTTGAGACAAGGTCTTCAACTTATTTTAACTGGCACCCTATTAATCCTGTTTCTCATACAAGAAGACACTGTATTTCGTTATAATTCCTATTCGTATTTAGACATATTTTACCTGGACTTCTGGAAGGTTAAGTACTGTAGTATTGGTAGGCCCTAACAACCCCTAAATAAGGAAAGATTGTAGGTAGTCCCTAATGACCCTTAAATATGGAGAGACAGTAAGTAGCCCCTAAGAAACCAAAATAATGACTTGATAGTCCCTAACAACCCTTAAATAAGGAAAGATCTTAGTCCCTAACAACCATAAATAAGGAAAGACCTTAGGTACTCCCTAACAACCCTTAAATAAGGAAAGATTGTAGGTACTCCCTAAAAGCCCCTAAAGAGGGACTGATGTTAGATAGTCCCTAATCTGTAAATATGGACTGACCTATTCCCTATCAATCCCTAAATAAAGACTGACCTAGCCCCTAACAACCCTTAAATAATGACTGACCCTAGTCCCTAACAACCCTAAATAAGACTGACCTTAGTCCTTAACAACCTCTAAATAAGCAACTAGTTTCAACATCCCTTAACACATCCAAGAACCGAGTTTTAGTGACCCTTAACAACCAGTAAACAAAACCGGTGAGTGTCAGCAGCCCTTAACAACCACAACAAGGAGTGAACAACTCCCAACCTCGTTAACAACCACCACTGAGAACTTCGTTAACAAGCTAACAGCTTCATTAACCAGATGAGTGAACTACGTAAACAAGAAAGTGTTGATGATACTAAGAAAATTGTCCACACTTATCCTTTATTGAGGGTAATATTGTCCAGTCTCTTTATTGAGGGTAATATTGTCCAGTCTCTTTATTGAGGGTAATATTGTCCAGTCTCTTTATTGAGGGTAATATTGTCCAGTCTCTTTATTGAAGGTAATATTGTCCAGTCTATTGAGGGTAATATTGTCCAGTCTCTTTATTGAGGGTAATATTGTCTAGTCTCTTTATTGAGGGTAATATTGTCCAGTCTCTTTATTGAGGGTAATATTGTCCAGTCTCTTTATTGAGGGTAATATTGTCCAGTCTCTATTGAGGGTAATATTGTCGAGTCTCTTTATTGAGGGTAATATTGTCCAGTCTCTATTGAGGGTAATATTGTCCAGTCTCTTTATTGAGGGTAATATTGTCCAGTCTATTGAGGGTAATATTGTCCAGTCTCTTTATTGAGGGTAATATTGTCCAGTCTCTTTATTGAGGGTAATATTGTCCAGTCTGAGGGTAATATTGTCTAGTCTCTTTATTGAGGGTAATATTTTCCAGTCTCTTTATTGAGGGTAATATTGTCCAGTCTCTTTGAGGGTAATATTGTCCAGTCTATTGAAGGTAATATTGTCCAGTCTATTGAGGGTAATATTGTCCAGTCTCTTTATTGAGGGTAATATTGTCCAGTCTATTGAAGGTAATATTGTCCAGTCTATTGAGGGTAATATTGTCCAGTCTATTGAGGGTAATATTGTCCAGTCTATTGAGGGTAATATTGTCCAGTCTATTGAAGGTAATATTGTCCAGTCTATTGAGGGTAATATTGTCCAGTCTCTTTATTGAGGGTAATATTGTCCAGTCTCTTTATTGAGGGCAATATTGTCCAGTCTCTATTGAGGGTAATATTGTCCAGTCTCTTTATTGAGGGTAATATTTTCCAGTCTCTTTATTGAGGGTAATATTGTCCAGTCTCTTTATTGAGGGTAATATTGTCCACTCTCTATTGAGGGTAATATTGTCCAGTCTCTTTATTGAAGGTAATATTGTTCAGTCTATTGAGGGTAATATTGTCCAGTCTCTTTATTGAGGGTAATATTATCTCGTCTCTTTATTGAGGGTAATATTGTCCAGTCTCTTTATTGAGGGTAATATTGTCCAGTCTCTTTATTGAGGGTAATATTGTCCAGTCTCTATTGAGGGTAATATTGTCGAGTCTCTTTATTGAGGGTAATATTGTCCAGTCTCTTTATTGAGGGTATTATTGTCCAGTCTCTTTATTGAGGGTAATATTGTCCAGTCTATTGAGGGTAATATTGTCCAGTCTCTTTATTGAGGGTAATATTGTCCAGTCTCTTTATTGAGGGTAATATTGCCCAGTCTCTTTATTGAGGGTAATATTGTCCAGTCTCTTTATTGAGGGTAATATTGTCCAGTCTATTGAGGGTAATATTGTCTAGTCTCTTTATTGAGGGTAATATTGTCCAGTCTCATTATTGAGGGTAATATTGTCCAGTCTCTTTGAGGGTAATATTGTCCAGTCTCTTTATTGAGGGTAATATTGTCCAGTCTCTTTATTGAAGGTAATTTGTCCAGTCTTTATTGAGGGTAATATTGTCCAGTCTCTTTATTGAGGGTAATATTGTCCAGTCTCTTTGAGGGTAATATTGTCCAGTCTCTTTATTGAGGGTAATATTGTCCAGTCTCTTTATTGAGGGTAATATTGTCCAGTCTATTGAAGGTAATTTGTCCAGTCTCTTTATTGAGGGTAATATTGTCCAGTCTCTTTGAGGGTAATATTGTCTAGTCTCTTTATTGAGGGTAATATTGTCCAGTCTCTTTATTGAGGGTAATATTGTCCAGTCTCTTTATTGAGGGTAATATTGTCCAGTCTCTTTATTGAGGGTAATATTGTCCAGTCTCTTTATTGAGGGTAATATTGTCTAGTCTCTTTATTGAGGGTAATATTGTCCAGTCTATTGAGGGTAATATTGTCTAGTCTCTTTATTGAGGGTAATATTGTCCAGCCTCTTTATTGAGGGTAATATTGTCTAGTCTCTTTATTGAGGGTAATATTGTCCAGTCTATTGAGGGTAATATTGTCCAGTCTCTTTATTGAGGGTAATATTGTCCAGCCTCTTTATTGAGGGTAATATTGTCTAGTCTCTTTATTGAGGGTAATATTGTCCAGTCTATTGAGGGTAATATTGTCCAGTCTCTTTATTGAGGGTAATATTGTCCAGTCTCTTTATTGAGGGTAATATTGTCCAGTCTATTGAGGGTAATATTGTCCAGTCTCTTTATTGTTTACTAGCTTTACTGAGATCTGTTATATCAAAGGTTTACTGTATTGTAATATTTGGGTACAGTGTACCTGGTATAACACACCAGGTACAGTGTACCAGGGTCTCATTGAACCCTGGAAAAATTCCAGGTATATCCCAGGCATATCCCAAGTATATCCCAGGTATGTCAGGTATATCCCAAGTATAACCCAAGTATACCTCAAGCATATGGAGCTTGCTTCCCCAGGAGGAGATTAGGAGGCTGAAGGTCCACCTCAATGGGCCTGGGAGAGAGTGTGAGGTGGTTGGAGATGTGGGGAATGAGGCTTCTAGCAGTGAGGTGCAGTCTGTCTCTCACTGTGAGGAGGCTGTAGGTGGGGAGGTAGCAACAGCTACCAGCGGTGAGGTGCAGTCCAGCACCTGCTACAAGTGGCGAGTGGTAACCAGTAATGGGAGGAGAATCAGAATAAGGAAAGTTAAGAGTAAAGATTTGAAGGTAGGAAATTGCTTCTCTGTTCTTCAGGATGAATGTACTTCAGTGGCCAGTGAAGGTAAGGGTACTACTGCCCCTGCTAACAGAGGTAAGCACATTCTTGTGGTTGGTGACTCTCAGGTAAGATATATTGACTGTGCTTTTTGTAATAGGAATAAGAAAATGAGAGATAGAGTGTGCTTCCCTGGAGCTGGTGTTGGGGACATAGTTAACAGGCTGGATAATATCATGTCAGGTAATGGGAACAAGCCCATTATTTGTCTCAGTACCGGTGGAAATGATATTGGGAAGGGTAGGAGAGAAGAGCTGCTAGGTAAGTACAGGTCAGCTATAGATTTCATTAAGTCTAAGGGAGGGGTCCCAATCATATGTAGCATCTTGCCTAGAAGGGGAGTAGGAAATGAATGGTTGTCTAGGGCAATTGGTGTAAATTTCTGGCTAGACAGATACTGCAAGGAACTTGCAATCCCATTCATTGACAACTGGAACAACTTTTATGGAAAACATGATATGTATGCAAGGGATGGGGTACATCTCTCTGGGGCTGGGGTGGTAGCACTTGCAAACTCAATTGAGAAGGCCATTGGTGAAATGCCTATGATTTTAAACTGATAGAAGATAGAGGTATGGGTGTGTGTGGGAAACAAGCAAGTTGCAACACTAGGGTTGGAAACAGTAAATGTATAAAAGGCATTCAGCATGAAGTTATAAATAAAGACAATAGATCAGGTCAGCAAACAAAGGGGGACAGCAAGGGACTAGCTCTCTTAAGGTTTACTATACTAATAGCAGGAGTGTAAGAAATAAGATAGATGAGCTAAGATTAATTGCAAGTGCAGGAAACATAGATATTATTGCTATAACAGAGACCTGGCTCAATCTGAAAGATAGAGAGATGCCCTCTGAATGTCACATACAAGGCTATAAATTATTCCACACTGACAGGGTCAACAGGAAGGGTGGTGGAGTAGCGATGTACGTCAGAGACAATTTAAATTGTTGTGTTAGACAAGATATAAAAGTAGAAGGGTCAGCCACTGAATCTGTTTGGTTACAGCTTCTCGAGGGCCGAGAAAAACTAATTTTGGGAGTGATTTACAGGGCCCCAAATCTTGATAGGGAGTGCAGTAAACTTCTATGGGACGAAATTCGTAAGGCATCTACACATGAAAATGTTGTGCTAATGGGAGATTTCAACTATAGACAGATTGACTGGAGCAATTTGACAGGAAATTTAGAGTCAGGTGACTTTCTTGATACGATCCAGGATTGTTTTTTAAAACAGTTTGTGACAGAGCCAACTAGGGGAAATAACCTCCTTGACTTGGTTCTTGCCAGTAGGGAAACACTAATTAATAATCTTGAGGTTAATGATGAGCTTGGGGAAAGTGATCACAAATCACTCAGTTTTAATATATCATGGAATTCCCCTAATAATGGCAATCAAGTCTCCATCCCTGACTTTCGCTTGGCTTACTATTTCATAGGACTGAAAAATTACTTAGGTGGGCTGAACTGGAATGACCTGACTAAGGGTCAGGTAGGTGGTGATGGTTGCCGATATGATGCTTTCCAGGGCATAGTTCTAGCTGCTCAGTCAAATTATGTTCCAAATAGGGAAATCAGATCAAACAAAAATGATCCTAATTGGATGAACAATAGATTAAAATATCTGATTGGTCAAAAGAGAGGCATATATAGGCAAATCAAAAGAGGAGAGGGGCAATTAAGAAATCGATATATTCAGTTAAAGAGAGAAATAAAAAAGGGAATTAGAAAAGCAAAAAGAGATTATGAGGTTAAAGTTGCAAGAGAATCGAAGACTAACCCAAAAGGATTCTTTCAGGTATACAGAAGTAAGATCAGGGACAAGATAGGCCCACTCAAAAGTTCCTCGGGCCAGCTCACTGACAGTGATAAGGAAATGTGTAGAATTTTTAACACATACTTCCTCTCAGTTTTTACACAGGAGGATACCAGCGATATTCCAGAAATGATAAATTATGTAGAACAGGACGATAATAAACTGTGCACGATTAGGGTCACAAGTGACATGGTCCTTAGGCAAATAGATAAATTAAAACCTAACAAATCCCCAGGCCCTGATGAACTGTATGCAAGGGTTCTAAAGGAATGTAAAGAGGAGCTTAGCAAACCTTTGGCTAATCTTTTCAACATATCGCTACAAACTGGCATGGTGCCAGATAAGTGGAAAATGGCAAATGTGATACCTATTTTTAAAGCATGTGACAGGTCCTTAGCTTCGAACTATAGACCAATAAGCCTAACCTCCATAGTGGGAAAATTTATGGAATCAATAATTGCCGAGGCAGTTCGTAGCCACCTTGAAAAGCATAAATTAATCAACGAATCTCAGCATGGTTTTACAAAGGGGCGTTCCTGCCTTACGAATTTATTAACTTTTTTCACTAAGGTATTTGAGGAGGTAGATCATGGTAATGAATATGATATTGTGTATATGGACTTCAGTAAGGCTTTTGACAGGGTCCCACATCAGAGACTATTGAGGAAAATTAAGGCACATGGAATAGGAGGAGAAATTTTTTCCTGGATAGAGGCATGGTTGACAAATAGGCAGCAGAGAGTTTGCATAAATGGGGAGAAATCAGAGTGGGGAAGCATCACGAGCGGTGTTCCACAGGGGTCAGTGTTGGGCCCCCTGCTGTTCACAATCTACATAAACGACATAGATGAGGGCATAAAGAGCGACATCGGCAAGTTTGCCGATGACACCAAAATAGGCCATCGAATTCATTCTGACGAGGACATTCGAGCACTCCAGGAAGATTTGAATAGTCTGATGCAGTGATCGGAGAAGTGGCAGATGCAGTTTAATATAGACAAATGCAAAGTTCTAAATGTTGGACAGGACAATAACCATGCCACATATAAACTAAATAATGTAGATCTTAATATTACAGATTGCGAAAAAGATTTAGGAGTTCTGGTTAGCAGTAATCTGAAACCAACACAACAGTGCATAAGTGTTCGCAATAAAGCTAATAGAATCCTTGGCTTCATATCAAGAAGCATAAATAATAGGAGTCCTCAGGTTATTCTTCAACTCTATACATCCTTGGTTAGGCCTCATTTAGATTATGCTGCACAGTTTTGGTCACCGTATTACAGAATGGATATAAATGCTCTGGAAAATGTACAAAGGAGGATGACAAAGTTGATCCCATGTATCAGAAACCTTCCCTATGAGGATAGACTAAGGGCCCTGAATCTGCACTCTCTAGAAAGACGTAGAAAACCCTTTGACTGTTTCAGGCCCCTCTCTGAAACTGTCATTCTATGTCGCCAAATATTCGAAAAAAAAAAAATTATTTTTTCTTATGAAAATGTTAGGAATATTTTTACTAGTGTTTTAAGCCTAAAAAAAAATTTTTGCCATCAGTACTTACCGAGATATAGAGCCGCAAAGTTTGCAGAAATTGACGTGCGTACGGCAACAGCGGCGACTGCCGCCCACCCGGTATTCTTTTATTTACTCTAATTCAAAGGTTTCTTGCATTTTTCAATATTTTTCTTTTCCAGGTAACTTATGTGGCCTGTGAGACCAATGTAAGGTGCATTGTTCAAATATACACTCATTATTTACAACACAATAACAGAACAAACTTTATCACTATTAGTTTGTGTATACACTTTGTTTACACAAACAAACAATACAAAACAATGTTTATTACTATTGTTCCATAATATATATACATATGTACAGTCACTAACCACGTTCCTAGAACTGCTGCAGCTTGTGGAACTCTTTGAAACATGGGTATATGCAGAGGGGCACTTCACACTCCTCACACATAAAACGAGTGTCTCTGCGTGTTTGTGGGCGTTTTGTGGTATGCATACATACATAACACCTCTTCTGAGCATTTTTCTTGGCAGTAGTAGGAGGCAGTTGTATGGGGTAGTGATCACCAGGCCTCATACGAGATGACGTCTGTGGGCGCTGGTCTATTGCAGGAGTTGCTCCTTGGTACTTTGCAATTATTTGTCTGATTACTGACAGGCAAAATTCACCATATTTTGGTGTTTTGTTGGTCTTCAACTTGTATATGTTATAAGCATTTAGCATAGAGATATCAACAAGATGGAAAAAAAGTTTGATATACCACTTATAACTCTTGCGTACACAGTCTGCAAACCCAATCTGCATGTCACATTTGTCCACTAAGCGCATATTGAGGTTGTAGTCCATGACAGCTGCAGGCTTTAGAATGGGTTCATTGGTCTCTCTGTTGTCCCTGCCACTGGGTACCATTTCGTTTGTGTGAACTGATGTCAACAATGTGACATCACGTTTGTCATGCCACCGAAATGCCATGATGTCATTGGCAGCAAAGGCTTGCACCTCACCTCTGCGAGTGCCAGCGTCGAACCTTGGCATATGTTTGCGATTACCACGCACTGTGCCACACACGTCTGTCAAGTTCACTCGCAAGAAATCACTGAGTAAGGGGCTTGTGTACCAGTTATCAGTAAATAACATATGCCCCTTACCAAGATATGGTTCCATCATTGTTCGAACCACATCACCAGAGATACCCAATAACTTCATGGTATCTCTCAAAGTATTACTGCCAGTGTACACAATAATATCTAAAACAAGACCACTTCTGCAATCACACAGTACAAATAGCTTTATACCAAAGCGTTTCCTCTTGCTTGGTATATATTGCTTGAATGAGAGTCTTCCTTTGAATAAAATCAAGGACTCATCAATAACAAGCTTCCTGAAGGGATAAAAATACATGCAGCACTTTTGTTTCAGGTACATAAACACATTTCTTATCTTATATAACCTGTCGCTTCTGTCAGGCCTGGTTTTGTCTGAAAAGTGTAACATACGTAACAGTATCAGGAAACGATTGACACCTATAATGTCACTAAAACCTGGAGTTGAAATCAGGCGATCTGTTGTCCAGTATGTGGTGACAGTGTGCTTATACACATGTGGCATAAGCATTATTGTGGCAAAAAACAGGTACATCTCTGCCACAGTTGTCTCCTTCCACTTGTGTAGCCGTGATTTTGGTGAGAGAATTGTATTTGCCATGGTGTAATCACAGTATGTATTTGTTTCCCTGACAATGATGTCCATCAGGGGTTCATCGAAAAATAACTCAAAGCAGTCCAGTTCACTGGCATTGTTCCCAAGTGGACAAGATGGCTTTATTCCACTTTGTGTTTCATCAAAGTCATGGGGACTGGGAACAAACTCGTCACCGTCCTGCCAATCCCAGATGCGGTCTGCTGGTGGGGTCTGGATATTGTACCGTGGTTGTGGCTGTGCAGGTTGTGGTGGTGCAGGTTGTGGCAGTGTGGGGTAGGGTGAGGCTGGTTGTTCTGCTGAGTCAGCCGCGTGGGTAGTAGCGTGGCCCGGTGATGGTGCCACATGGGCCGTGCCACCCTCACTATCACCACCACTGCCTCCTCCCTCACTGTCACCATTCATACCCATCGTTACAATATCGTCATCTTCACTATCAGGTCGTGGTGTAGGGCCACGGGATGTGCTCCCAGAGTTTCTCCTTCCCCTTGGAACAACATATGAAACACTACCAGACCGCATACTACGTCGTACATACTGGCGCTTCACTGGGGAATATTCACTCTCACTGTCACTAGAACTGCTTTCAATGACCTTGAAATCACTATCACTATCACTGCTATCATCAGGGTGTTGTACACGACCAAATAGTTTCCTCTTTCGTCCTGGTACAGGCGAACGTGAACGTGAACAAGCCGGCACAGCACCAGAGGTCGAAGGTTGTGGGTCATCTGGGTTTTCGTCACTATTTACGTTATCCTGGGCACTTTTTTCGGTAACACTCACTTGAAAACCCTTGAATTCACTGTCACTGACATTTTCATCGCTGTTAGAGCTATCACTTGGGAACAAAAGACCTCCAATCCGCCGAGGAGTGAGGAACTTCTTACCGAGAGGCATGGTGAAAATGGACTGACAACATGGCGTTCCCACAATGCACCGCTGGGTCCCAGATTTTTTTCACAGGGTGCACACCGACCACTGAGACCCATTCTCTCCCGTGTAGGCCTACCAGGCCTTTGGCGCTCGATTTGAAGCCGCTAGAATTTGTGCGTATAAATACGTCAGAAACATTGGCTCGTAAGACGTATTTATACGTCGGAAACAGTCAAAGGGTTAGATATATCTCAGCTATAACCCAGGTATGTCCCAGGTATATGTCAGGTATGTCCCAAGTATAACCCAGGTATATCCCAGGCATATCTCATTTATAACCCAGGTATATCCCAGGTATAAACCCAAATATAACTCAGGTATATCCCAGGTAGTAGTAATAAGAGTAATAAAGAAGAAATAATAAAAAAAAAAATGGACCCAGGATACTGCCTTGTGGAACTTTTATTTTGACTTGTTCGTAAAATAGTATTTTGTACCATGTGAAATAACCGCAGTGGAAAAAATGGCGAATTTTGAAGCACTTTCATGGAATTTTGCTAATTTTTTTCACTGTAGTTCTTGACTGTATTACATGTTAATTACTTTACACATGAATTAATTTACACGTGATTTGCATTACGCTAAATCTTGTAGGTTTAGCACTTCTTTTTGACTACATATAATTTCATTACATGTCTTAAATGTGAATTACACATCTTACACATGAATTACATTAATTTTGTACCTGTAAGAGACAGAGGATTTGAATTTGAAATAGAGGTATTGATTCTCCGGTGTTTCCAGCACACCGACATGTCGGAGGAGATGAAAACGGAGACAATGGAACTGATAGTGACGGCGTGCGAAAAACACCAGACCAATAATGAGGTGAGTACAGGAGGACCCTGCTTCACGGCACTCTGGTTTATAGCGCTTCACTTTATGGAGCTTTGCTTTACGGTGTTTCATAAATACAGCAGTTTTCAGTTCTAGCCATTCTTCATGTGTTCAGACTTGCTACAACATTCACCACTCGTTATAAGCTATGGATGAAAATATTGTGAGGTAAGTAATGTGTGTTCTGTATATTCATTTTTTTAGGCCTAGTTCTATTCCTTGCTTAATATATGATAGTGTAAACATGTTATCAGGCTTTTATATGCATTTGAAAGTTAAAAAAAAGGGCATGTTTCACTTTACAGCAGTAACCTGGAACCTAACCTGGTGTATAAGTGAGGCCCTCCTGTGTACATACTGGGGCCCTCCTGTGTACATACTGGGGCCCTCCTGTGTACATACTGGGGCCCTCCTGTATACATACTGGGGCCCTCCTGTATACATACTGGGGCCCTCCTGTATACATACTGGGGCCCTCCTGTATACATACTGGGGCCCTCCTGTACACATACTGGGGCCCTCCTTTGTACATACTGGGGCCCTCCTGTATACATACTGGGGCCCTCCTGTATACATACTATGTATATACACATCCATACATTCCTTTGGCAAAACAAAATGTAATAATCTTGATAGAAATAAAAAGACTTGCAGAAAACTATCATTATGGGTTGTCCAGTAGCCATTTATTAACAAAGAGCGATGTAGAATTTCTTGAAATGTGGTTCTGGTTCTTTTAAACACTTGCTACTGTACACATACATAATCGTATGAGGTAAATGACACTTGTAACGAGCATTACTGGGATTGCAACCCATGGTTATTACAGTCACTGACTACCTCGCCTACCATCAACCCAACACTTACTATTACCAAGACACCTACAATGATCAAGTCATAATAATACCATTGATGGATATAACACATCCTACCTTATTGGTACACTTGACTTATTAACACTGTGGTCCTAGACTTATTACCATTGTGGTCCTGGACTTATTACCATTGTGGTCCTGGACTTATTACCATTGTGGTCCTGGACTTACTACCATTGTGGTCCTGGACTTATTACCATTGTGGTCCTGGACTTATTACCATTGTGGTCCTGGACTTATTACCATTGTGGTCCTGGACTTATTACCATTGTGGTCCTGGACTTATTACCATTGTGGTCCTGGACTTATTACCATTGTGGTCCTGGACTTATTACCATTGTGGTCCTGGACTTATTACCATTGTGGTCCTTGACATACTACCATTGTGGTTCTGGACTTATTACCATTGTGGTCCTGGACTTGTTACCATTGTGGTCCTTGACTTACTACCATTGTGGTTCTGGACTTATTACCATTGTGGTCCTGGACTTGTTACCATTGTGGTCCTTGACTTATTACCACTGTGGTCCTAGACTTATTACCATTGTGGTTCTGGACTTGTTACCATTGTGGTCCTTGACTTACTACCATTGTGGTCCTTGACTTACTACCATTGTGGTCCTGGATTATTACTATTCTTAATATATCACTGACTATTTTTTATTTCCAGAATTTGTTCAATATGACCAAAATTATACATTTTTATTCTCTTATACAATCATGATTTAGTTTTATGGCTGTCCAAAATTCCTCACATAAGGATCTTCCTATAAAGTATTTTGTATATGTTATTCACCTTAATTTTATAATATGCTGTATTTCAGTTTATAGAGATAAACTTGCTTTATTGCTGTAAACTACAGTTTCTATACTATAGAAAGTGTGTTGTACAGTAGAACCTTGGTTTTCGTGGTTTTAATTATCCAGTTATTCAGTTATCCAGTCATTCAGTTATCCGTGGTTTACCGTGGCCTGAGAATAACTCTTAATTTTCCTTAATAATGACACTAAAGCACAAAAGTAGTGATGGTGGCAGTTGTTCAAAGTAGTGATGGTGACAGTTGTTCACAGTAGTGATGGTGACAGTTGTTCAAAGTAGTGATGGTGACAGTTGTTCAAAGTAGTGATGGTGACAGTTGTTCAAAGTAGTGATGGTGACAGTTGTTCACAGTAGTGATGGTGACAGTTGTTCACAGTAGTGATGGTGACAGTTGTTCACAGTAGTGATGGTGACAGTTGTTCAAAGTAGTGATGGTGACAGTTGTTCACAGTAGTGATGGTGACAGTTGTTCAAAGTAGTGATGGTGACAGTTGTTCAAAGTCTAAGAGAAGTTGTGAAGTTCTTCCCATCACTGAAAGTCATAAAGTATAATTGATAAATCACACATAATAAGTTGAGAATTATCACTTTTTCACTGATGGGAAGAACTTCACAACTTCTCTCAGACTTTGAACAACTGTCACCATCACTACTGTGAACAACTGTCACCATCACTACTGTGAACAACTGTCACCATCACTACTTTGAACAACTGTCACCATCACTACTGTGAACAACTGTCACCATCACTACTTTGAACAACTGTCACCATCACTACTTTGAACAACTGTCACCATCACTACTTTGAACAACTGTCACCATCACTACTTTGAACAACTGTCACCATCACTACTTTGAACAACTGTCACCATCACTACTTTGAACAACTGTCACCATCACTACTTTGAACAACTGTCACCATCACTACTTTGAACAACTGTCACCATCACTACTTTGAACAACTGTCACCATCACTACTTTGAACAACTGTCACCATCACTACTTTGAACAGCTGTCACCATCACTACTTTTGTGCTTTGTCTCCATTATTATTAAGCAAAATTAAGGCTTATTTTCAGGCCAGGGTAAACCATGGATAACTGAAACCAAAATCATGGATATGTGGGTTCTACTGCATTGCATTTTTGTTATTCACAAACATTTTCACTACATAAATTGTCTCTGCTGTCAGAGTGCCGCCCGGGTCATCAAGGAGACAATGGATAAGCGTTATGGAGCAACCTGGCATTGTGTCGTCGGAGAAGCGTTTGGTTTTGAAGTTTCTTACGAAGTCAAAAATCTTCTCTACATGTTCTTCGCTGGAAATTTGGCCATTGCTGTGTGGAAATGCTGTTAATGGAATTTAGGCTAGTGCTGTGTGAAAATGCTCTTAATGCGGTCAAAAACGCTTAAGATAATTCATTAAGTTCGGAGCCAAGAATCGACTACTGGTACGATAAGATTTTTTTGTTGCATATTTGTAATGAGTAAATCTTCGAAAAAAGCATTAGTTTGCTATTTTTTCTATAGTTTTTAATAGTCAAAACTAAGCTCTAAACCCACAAGGGTCATACAGAGCTGTATATAGACTTTGAACATTGTATAAAATTCTTCTGTATAGAGCAGGAACATAAGACCCTTTATATAGGGTGTTTCATCACTGGTAAAAGGTTCTTCATCCAGGGAGTTTGAGCTACTCTCTGCTTCCTTGGATCAAGCCTGATTACCTTCAATTCTTAAGGTGGTATATGTACCCCCTATGGGCTTACAGCTTCCCTATGGGGTTAAACACTGACACATTAGTAAAACACTCACAAACACAATATAACAATATTAAAACACTCACAAACACAATATAACAATATTAAAACACTCACAAACACAATATAACAATATTAAAACACTCACAAACACAATATAACAATATTAAAACATCACAAACACAATATAACAATGTTAAAACATCAGAAACAATATAACAATATTAAAACATCACAAACACAATATAACAATGTTAAAACATCACAAACACAATATAACAATATTAAAACATCACAAACACAATATAACAATGTTAAAACATCAGAAACACAATATAACAATATTAAAACATCACAAACACAATATAACAATGTTAAAACATCACAAACACAATATAACAATGTTAAAACATCACAAACACAATATAACAATATTAAAACACTCACAAACACAATATAACAATATTAAAACATCACAAACACAATATAACAATATTAAAACATCACAAACACAATATAACAATATTAAAACATCAGAAACACAATATAACGAGTGAAAGAGAAACAAACGCGGTATAATGCAAAGCATGATCGACGGTGTTTTACCCACACAAATGGTACACTTCATCAATTTACAAACACAAATGTTTTTTTATATTCAAATTCAAAATTGATTTTCATATTGTACAGAAATATAGAAAATTCAAAATTCTTCAAGGCATTTCAGCCAAACTTAAACCTGCAATGCAATAAACAGATCCACGAATATGGGGGTCCTATTGTATACACGTGTACATAAGGACATTACCATATTTTGCGACGAACAAGATCCTAATTCTGATTGGCTAAATTTGGGGAAAAAAAAAAAGATAAACGGTACTTCGGTCTCCACGACACTGGGTAAATTTACAGTATTTAAGGTATTTTACAGTACAGTATTTGTGGTATTTTGCAATACAATATTTATGGTGCGTATTTTACAATACAGTGTTTCACAGTACAGTGGACCCCCGGTATTCGATATTAATCCATTCCTGAGAGCTCATCGAATACCGAAAATATCGAAAAGCGAATCAATTTTCCTCATAAGAAATAATGGAAATCAAATTAATCCGTGCAAGACACCCAAAAGTATGAAAAACAAAAATTTTACTACATGAAATATTAAGTTTAATGCAATAGAATAATTACAATAACAATAGAATAATCGACACTTACCTTTAATGAAGATCTGGTGATGATTGATGGGATGGGAGGAAGGGAGAGGTGTTAGTGTTTAGAAGGGGAATCCCCTTCCATTAGGACTTGAGGTAGCAAGTCCTTTTCTGGGGTTACTTCCCTTCTTCTTGCTGTATAGTCCTTGTGGCTTAGCGCTTCTTTTTGATTATAATAATAATAAATTCCCTTCTTCTTTTAATGCCACTAGGACCAGCTTGAGAGTCACTGGACTTCTATCGCACAACATATCTGTCCATAGTGGCCTGTACCTCCCGTTCCTTTATGACATTCCTAGAGTGTTTCACAACAGTGTCAGTGTAATAGTCACCAGCATGGCTTGCAATAGCTGTGTTAGGGTGATTGTCATCAAAAAAGGTTTGCACTTTAAGCCACATTGCACACATTTCCTTAATCTTTGAAGTAGGCAACTTCTTCAATTTCTCTATCCCCTCCTCTGAAGCAGTTTCCTCAGGTGTGGCCTCTTGCTCTTGAAGATGATCTTGCAGCTCATCAGTGGTTAGTTCTTCACTGTCCTCCTCCACCAACTCTTCCACATCCTCCCCACTAACCTCCAACCCCAAGGACTTCCCCAATGCCACAACGGATTCCTCAACTGGCATAGGATTCTCAGGGTTAGCCTTAAATCCTTCAAAATCCCTTTTGTCTACACATTCTGGCCACAGTTTTTTCCAAGCAGAGTTCAAGGTCCTCTTAGTCACTCCCTCCCAAGCTGTACCTATAAGGTTTATACAATTGAGGATATTAAAGTGATCTCTCCAAAACTCTTTTAGGGTCAGTTGAGTTTCTGTGGTCACTACAAAGCACTTTTGAAACATAGCTTTTGTGTACAGTTTCTTGAAGTTGGAAATGACCTGCTGGTCCATGGGCTGCAGGAAAGCAGTGGTATTAGAAGGCAAAAACTTGACCTTAATGAAGCTCATGTCCCCAGAAAGTCGCTCTGCCACGTCTGTAGGATGACCAGGGGCATTGTCTAATACCAGGAGGCACTTAAGGTCTAATTTCTTTTCAATTAGGTAATTTTTCACAGTGGGGGCAAATGCATGGTGTAACCAGTCATAGAAAAAGTCCCTAGTGACCCATGCCTTACTGTTTGCCCTCCACAGCACACACAAGCCTTGAGGACATTGTTTTTCCTGAACACACTGAAAGTTTCAGAGTGATACACCAATAAAGGCTTCACTTTGCAATCACTACTAGCATTGGCACACATCAACAGAGTAAGCCTATCTTTCATAGGCTTATGTCCTGGGAGTGCCTTTTCCTCCTGAGTAATGTAGGTCCTGCTTGGCATTTTCTTCCAAAACAAGCCTGCTTCGTCACAATTAAACACTTGTTCAGGTTTAAATTCTTCACTGTCTGTGTAATCCTTGAATTCCCTCAGATATTTTTCAGCTGCTTTTTGGTCCGAACTGGCAGCCTCACCATGCCTTATCACACTATGTATGCCACTACGATTCTTAAATCTTTCAAACCAACCTTTGCTGGCCTTAAATTCACTCACATCAGCACTAGTTGCAAGCAATTTCTTTACCAAATCGTCATGCAACTGCCTAGCCTTTTCACAAATGATCGCTTGAGAGATGCTATCTCCTGCTATCTGTTTTTCATTTATCCACACCAATAACAGTCTCTCAACATTTTCTAACACTTGCGGTCGCTGTTTTGTAATCACAGTTGCACCTTTTGCAAGAACAGCTTCCTTGATTGCCGTTTTCCTGGTCACTATAGTAGAGATGGTTGATTGGGGTTTACTATACAACCTGACCAGCTCCGACACACGCACTCCACTTTCGTACTTTGCAATTATCTCTTTCTTCATTTCAATAGCCATTAGCACCTTTTTTCTCGAAAGGTTGGCACTAGAAGCTTTCTTGGGGCCCATGGTGACTTAGTTTGCAGAAACAAGCACCAAAAACAGTGATAATGTGGAATGTACCGAATGTATCCTTAGATGCGCGCACACTGACTTGCTTGTAAACACTGGCACACATGGGGCAGTTCAGGCCACACGTAGACACGTCTCGTACGAATCGCATCGAATACTGGGTTTTCGATCGGATACCGAGGCAAAATTTTTGCGATAAAATGCATCGAATACCGGATTTATCGAATACTGGGGGTCCACTGTATTTATGGTATTTTGCAGTATAGTATTTACAGTACAGTATTTACAGTATTTTACAGTATGCTATTTTACAATACAGCGCATGTATTTTACATTATGGTATTTTATGGTACAGCTTCTCCTTGCTTAACAATAGAGTTCTGTTCCTAAGACCATGTTGGTGAATAAATTCGTGGCTAAATGAGGAGTGGTAATGGTAGTGGTTTTGTTTCAGCCATCTCTGATATTGTTTTAATGTCACCTTTGCACAATTTATAACATTTCTGGTATATTTTTAAATGTTTATACAGTAGTTTACTGTATATTATAATGAACAGAATAGAGGAAATCAGCTCTAATATACATTATTTAAGTAGGCATGCTGGTCAGAGAGCCCATCACAAGTCGAAGTAGTCAGTAAACAAGTACAGTGGACCCCCGGTTAACGATATTTTTTCACTCCAGAAGTATGTTCAGGTGCCAGTACTGACCGAATTTGTTCCCATAAGGAATATTGTGAAGTAGATTAGTCCATTTCAGACCCCCAAACATACACGTACAAACGCACTTACATAAATACACTTACATAATTGGTCGCATTCGGAGGTAATCGTTATGCGGGGGTCCACTGTACGTCGCTAAGTGAGGAGAAGCCGTATTTACAGTATTTTACGGTATCTCTTCAGCACTGTAAAACACTGTAAATGCTTGCGATTCACTTGTTTCAATGAGTGTATAATAAATGTATATGTCAGTATATTAAATATAAGAAAATTATTTGGGTTATTGTCTAGTAAATTTGTGTAAAAATTTTAGCTAGATGACGTTCAATTCTAGAATTTGAATCATCAACTCAGTTTCGCATTCTAATGTCTAAAAAATCAGTTACAATGGACCCCCACTTAACGATCACCTCCCAATGCGACCAATTATGTAAGTGTATTTATGTAAGTGCGTTTGTACGTGTATGTTTGGGGGTCTGAAATGGACTAATCTACGTGTACTTCACAGTATTCCTTATGGGAACAAATTCGGTTAGTACTGGCACCTGAACATACTTCTGGAATGAAAAAATATCGTTAACCGGGGGTCCACTGTACGTATTTGGAAAAATGACGTAATGGAATCCGAGGAAATGGAGTCATTGAATTTGACGAAACGTGGGCAAAATGTAGTCGGTGTATGATCACATTAAAAGCGTTTGTGGAGTGTTGGAACCGAAGTTAAACAGGTGCTTGCAAGGCCTCGTAGTGCATATTGCTTAATTTTCAATGCACTTTTTACATTATTATTATTATAATCATAAGCAAGCACATCGCTTGCGATGTGCTTGCACACTTTTTCACAATCCCACAAAAAATTCCACTAGCTTTAAAAGAGAGACTCCTGTACCACAGTAAGTCAAATACTTAATAAGCAGTGTAGCCATACATAAGCCTACAGAGTAGCCATACATAAGCCTACAGAGTAGCCATACATAAGCTTACAGAGTAGCCATACATAAGCCTACAGAGTAGCCATACATAAGCCTACAGAGTAGCCATACATAAGCCTATAGAGTAACCATGCATAAGTAGGCCTACAAAGTAGCCATACATGTACATGGGTAGCTTATACAGTTAGTTTTAAGCTTATACAGTTAGTTTTAAGCTTATACAGTTAGTTTTTTACTGTTTTGGTGATATGGTAATGATTATTTAGATAAACTCAAATTACAGATGCAAATTAATTTCTTTAGTTAGGCTTGTTAGTCATCAGTAATACTTTTAATAGTTACAGCATTAACCCTTTGACTGTTTTGGTCATATATATACATCTTACGAGCCAGTATGCTTGAATAACAAAAAAAAGGCGCAATACCGTGACTGGAACGATACACAAATAACCCGCACGTAAAAGAGAGAAGCTTACGGCGACGTTTCGGTCCAACTTGGACCATTTACCACCACCTATTCCTGCCTATATATAGCCATCTTGCTCCACTTCTGGTTAGTGTGACTTTGTAAATGGCCCAAGTCGGACCGAAACATTGTCGTAAGCTTCTCTCTTTTATGTGCGGGTTATTTGTGTACAGTATGACTCAAGAAATCGTAATGACACGATTGCAAACAAACCATACCCCCGGCCGGGATTGAACCCGCGGTCACAGAGTCTCAAAACTCCAGCCCGTCGCGTTAGCCACTAGACCAGCTAGCCACAATAAGATTCATCCAACCAGGTATATTTCTACACCATAGGAAGGTTAGCACAGGCACCTCTGTAACCACAAATGCAAGTTTTTACAGACGAATCTCCAGCTAGCGTGACCGTGACGAACTCTAGCTCAAGCTAGAGTTCGGTCTCAAATCAAGTGGGAGAAAGCTGGTACTCCCACTTGTGAGAGAATGGGTCTGTGTGGTCAGTGTGCACAGTATAAAAAAAACTCCTGTAGCATGCAGTGCATAATGAGAAAAAAGACTCCAACTTTGTTTTTGCATTAAAACGCCAACTTTGAGGTGTATTTTCGTATAGTATTTATTTTTGTATTCTCATTTTCTTGATCTCATTTAAAAGAATGGAAGACATATTATAAAAATAGAGATGACTTTGATTGGTTTTCCTATGAAAAGGACCTTGAAATGGAGCTCAAAGTAGCAGAAATGTTCGATTTTTGTAGATGTTCAAGAGTAAACAAATGACATCATTATCCAATGACTGTCCAACTAGCCATTCTAGTACGCAGTCAGGAATGGGTTGACATTATTTATACAATTATTACAATATTGCAGTAGTCTGCATAACAGTAAATCTAGTTTTTGTGTGAATAAAAATTCAAAGTAGAAAGCAAGAATAATATAAGAGGACACGTGACTGATGAACAGAGAAAATGTTAATTTAGTGCTAGGAATGTCTGCATTGCTCATTCTGGACCCTATTTTGAAATCAGCATATTTTTTAATTTGTGTGAAATTGGCCAAATTGCCAATTTCTGATCACTTTGTTGGGTAGTTGAAATGGGTAAATGGGCGGTTTCTTGTACTCAATCGATAGAAGAAATGGAGTTCTAAAGAAATAGCAATGAGTTTGGTCGACTGGAACAACGGAATTGGCCGAAAATAAGGCTCAAAGTGGGTGAAATTGCCAATGTGTAAATGTTGCCAAGATCGCTAGCTTCGCGAGAGTGTAATTCCATAAGTATTCCATCAGATTTCATACTTTTGGTGTCATTAGCATCGGGAAAAGATTCTCTATAATTTCTTAATTTTTTTTTCTCAAATATTTTGCGACACTGAGAGAGACACTAGGATTGGGGGGTTGCGACAGTCAAAGGGTTAATAGTGCAATTTGCTGTATGGCTATGGTTATTTTAAGTGACCTTTACTATGTAAGATAGTCTTGGCTGATGTTATTGTTTTTTATTTACACATTGGTCATTTCCCAAGGCAGGATGACCTGGAAAAGAAGAAACACTTTCATCGTCATTCACTCCATCACTCTTTTGCCAGAGGTGTTCCTGCACTACAGTTATAAAACAGTAACCTCCTCACTCATCCTTCAGAGTACAGGCACTGTACTTCCCACCTCCAGGACTCAAGTCTGGCTAACCACTTTCCCCAAATCACTTCATAAATTTTACATTGCTCACACCCCAACAGAACATCAAATCATCAAAACCATTTGTGTCTATTCACTCCTATCTAACACACACCTGCTAGATGTCCAAGCCCCTCACACACAAAACCACCTTTACCTCCCCCATCAGTCCCTTCCTAGGCTGACCCCTACCCCTCCACTATTGATTTATACACCCTCCGAGTCATCCTATTCTGCTCCAGTCTCTAAATGACCAGACCACCTCAACAGCTCCTCTTAATAACCCAGCACCTTCTTGTATTCTCTAAGCTATGAATTCCCTACACAAGGCACAAAACCCTCTTGGACATACCCTGTGTCCGACTCATCCATTGCAAAAATGTAATACACATAAAAGGCCCCAAGAGCTGGAATTCATTGCCACAGTTTTGCAACCGCAGTGGTACCTCGAATTTCAGCCAAAATTCGTTCTAGAAGGCTGTTTGAGTTCCGTTACCAAACTAATTTGTTCCCATAAGGAATATTGTAAATTAATCCGTTTCAGACCCCCCAAAAATACACTTGCAAAAGCACTTACAAAAATACACTTACAAAATTGTTCGAGTTGGGAGCTGTTCGAAATTCGAGGTGCCACTGTACTTAACAAATCCCGACTAGCTGAAAATCGCTGAGAAAAATTTTAAGTATCAGTACACACTTAATTAAAATTATATTATAGTTCACTTAACTACCTCACTTTTGTGCACTTAAAAATTTCTTCTAAATACTCTGTCTAGTCCTTAAGTAGTGTGTAAGTATAAGTATAAGCAAGTACGTATAAGTATTAGTCTGGCTCAAATGCATAGCATGTTACTGGCTTTATTACAAGTAAAATACATAATGTATACTGTAGGAAAAAATACAGTTGTACTGTAGTGTGTTGTATTTTATTTTAGCCCCCCTTCCCTGGATGTCTTCCTAAAAGGTAGTGTGATCTGAAGAACTGTAACATCCTCACTCATCCTTCAGAGTACAGGTACTATACGTCCCACCTCCAGTACTGCAACATCCTTACTCATCCTTCAGAGTACAGGTACTGTACTTCCCACCTCCAGTACTGCAACATCCTTACTCATCCTTCAGAGTACAGGTACTGTACTTCCCACCTCCAGTACTGTAACATCCTCACACATCCTTCAGAGTACAGGTACTGTACTTCCCACCTCCAGTACTGCAACATCCTCACTCATCCTTCAGAGTACAGGTACTGTACTTCCCACCTCCAGTACTGCAACATCCTCACTCATCCTTCAGAGTACAGGTACTGTACTTCCCACCTCCAGTACTGCAACATCCTCACTCATCCTTCAGAGTACAGGTACTGTACTTCCCACCTCCAGTACTGTAACATCCTCACACATCCTTCAGAGTACAGGTACTGTACTTCCCACCTCCAGTACTGCAACATCCTCACTCATCCTTCAGAGTACAGGTACTGTACTTCCCACCTCCAGTACTGCAACATCCTCACTCATCCTTCAGAGTACAGGTACTGTACTTCCCACCTCCAGTACTGCAACATCCTCACTCATCCTTCAGAGTACAGGTACTGTACTTCCCACCTCCAGTACTGCAACATCCTCACTCATCCTTCAGAGTACAGGTACTGTACTTCCCACCTCCAGTACTGTAACATCCTCACACATCCTTCAGAGTACAGGTACTGTGCTTCCCACCTCCAGTACTGCAACATCCTCACACATCCTTCAGAGTACAGGTACTGTACTTCCCACCTCCAGTACTGCAACATCCTCACTCATCCTTCAGAGTGCAGGGACTACTTCACACCTCCAGGACTCAAGTCCAGCTTTCCCAAGACCTCATTACATATAGTCAGCTTCAGCTGACTATATGTAATGTACATTGTTACAAAGGTACAGTACAAAGGTTTATGAGTATATTTTTCTGCAGGTGCTGGAATTCCTTTTATAAAATAGTTTGATAATATTAATTTTAAATTGTCCATTATTATGTATCTGTATAATTCTTACATAGTTTCTTTAAATTTAAATATTTCTTCAAATTTTTGTTAATATTAGCCATAAGTTCCAGTAATGATAAGTTGGTACCCCTGGCAAATTACAGTCGATCTCATACAAATGTCTATAGTCTCCCTACAATCCCCGATTGAGAGGGGAACTTTTACCTGACTTTAAGTGAGACTACTCTTTCACAATGTCTCATCATGTGAAGATCAAACTCTCAGACTCTGTGGTAATGATGCCTTGAACCTTGTTCTTGCAGCCGCACTGAACAGTAGCCTACAGGTAAAGTTCTCGGGCAATGGTTCACTCAGAGATGCCTTCCTATATACCTGTATTGATGATGGGGAGGCCGAAAAAGTTCTCACTCCTACTGCAGTCAAGACTCAACGAACATGGATTTATCTCCAACTCTCCTTACGTGAAGGAAGAATGATGTGTTCGTGAAACGACTGACAGGATCGTCATGGCCCTGTCCAACGAAGAACTCAAGTCATCCATTGAGGACCACAATGCCTGGGCCTCGGTGGACACTACCACGAAAATACCCAATGCTGCCTCCATGATTAAGGTCACTTTTACTAACATCGGTAAGGCTGCCAGAGTTGTATCAGATGGACTGGCCATTTCATACTACTACATCAACCCCAGCCACGTCAAGCCAGAACACTTCAAAAACATCTTTCCATGTTAGATTTTTCCTTTGTACAACCACTCCACAAAAGAATGCCACATGAAGGATAAGATCTGTTCTTGCGGGAATGACAGCCATGACTATAGATTGTGTACCTCCACTACTGCTCCTACTTGTATCAACTGCAACAATAATCACCACACACAGCTAAATGTCAGATACGAAAGAATATCTTATCAAAGAAGACCTGAAGAACTTACCTGGGGGAGGGGTTTCAGGGGTCAACGCCCCCACGGCTCGGTTTGAGACCAGGCCTCGTGATGAATTAGGGTCTGATCAATCAGGCTGTTACTGCTGGCCGCACGCAAACTAACGTATGAACCACAGCCCGGTTGGTCAGGTACTGACTTTAGGTGCCTGTCCAGTGCCTTCTTGAAGACAGCCAGGGGTCTATTGGTGATCCCCTTTATGTATGCAGAGACAGCCAAAGTTAGACAGCCACCCAGCCGGCTGGCCAGCCTGCTGAATACATATAACATTCTGGCAGGATGACACTACCAGTGGTATCAGAAATGAAAGGTTGCACAAATATTGCACATGGGTTGTTATCGAGGTTTTTTATATTTTCTCGACCACTTGTGGCCACATCCATCACAGAGCCACTAAACTCTGGGTCAACATCACTTTCCTCTTAAAAGGGGAGTGTTAATATGATATATCGGTGAATCCCTGGTGTTTGCCACGGTATCTGCTCTAGCTGGCACTCGGCTGAACTGGTGTTTCCAAAAGGTACTAAGTGGTCCCAGATTTTTTTAATACTGTGCACACCGACTGTTAAGACCCATTCTATACTGACCAGGCATCTTGGGCCAATCGTGCCAAATTTGGAAGCAGGAAAAATAAAATGTATATCTACTTTTGAGCGCTAGCTGTACAAACGCAGATTGTTTGGGCAGTTTAAGGGTTAATCCAAAATTACGGTCGCAGTTTTTTTCTCTCATTATGCACTGTGTGCTGTGGATTTGTTTTATGTGGTACACACCACATAGATGTGTTCTCTCATATCTAGGCCCAAATTTAGCACTCACAGGTTATCTGTGTGAGCTGAGCTCATGGACCCTGGCTTCAAAACCGTAGGTCTATGGGACAGACCCTGAAAGGGTTAGTAACTCTCCTCTCCTATTTTTAACTATCAAATTCATTTGTTCTCTAGGCTTAATCAACTTACTAATCTCAGTCCAAAACTTTTTCTTATTTTCAACAAAATTTGTTGATAATATCTCACCCACTTTCATTTGCTCTCTTTTTACATTACTTTACCACTCTCTTAACATCTCTCTCTCTCTCTGTATACTCCTTCCTCCTTGCATCACTTCTACTTTGTAAAAACTTCTCTTATGCTAACTTTTCCTCTCTTACTACTCTACATCATTCCACCAATCGCTCTTCTTCCCTCCTGCACCCACTTTCCTGTAACCACAAACTTCTGCTGAACACTATATTCTTAAACCTACCCCATACATCTTCGACCCCATTGCCTATACTCTCACTAGCCCATCTGTCTTCCAATAGCTGTTCATATCTTACCCTAACTACCTCCTTTAGCTCCTTTACCTTTCATTTTCCTTGTATCCCATCTACCTTTTGCTCTCATTGTAGCTACAACTAAAAAGTGATCTGATATATCTGTGGCTCCTCTATAAACATGTACATCTTGAAGTCTACTCAACAGTCTTTTTTCTACCAATATGTAGTCCAACAAGCTACTCTCATTATGCCATACATCATATCTTGTACACTTATTTATCCTCTTTTTCTTAAAATATGTATTACCTATATATAACCAAACCCCTTTTTATACAAAGTTCAAAGGGCCCCCATTATCATTTACACCTGGCACCCCAAACTTACCTACCACACTCTCTTTAAATGTTTCTCCTACTTTAGCATTTAGGTCCCCTACCACAATTACTGTCACTTGGTTTAAAAGTTCCTACATACTTGTTTAACATCTCCCAAAATCTCTCCTCTACACTCCTCTCTTCTCCAGGTGCATACAAACTATGACCCACTTTTTGCATCTGACCCATATTTTAATCCATATAATCCTTGAATTTATACATTTATATTCCCTCTTCCATAACTGATCCTTTAATATTATTGCTACCCCTTAGCTCTAAATCTCTCGGATACTTCTGACTTAATCCCATTTATTTCTCCATTTCTTAACATTCATAACATTAGCAATCGTCTCTTTTTTTTTTTTTTTTTTTTTTTATCCGCACTACATTCACACATATTCAAGCATCCCAGTTATATATATATAAATATATATATATATATATATATATATATATATATATATAATATATATATATATATATATATATATATATATATATATATATATATATATATATATATATATATATATATATATATATATATATATATTATATATATATATATATATACATACACACATACAGTGGACCCCCGGTTAACGATATTTTTTTCATTCCAGAAATATGTTCAGGTGCCAGTACTGACCGAATTTGTTCCCATAAGGAATATTGTGAAGTAGATTAGTCCATTTCAGACCCCCAAACATACACGTACAAACGCACTAACATAAATACACTTACATAATTGGTCGCATTTGGAGGTGATCGTTATGCGGGGGTCCACTGTATATATATATATATATATATATATATATATATATTTATTTATTTATTTATTTATTTATTTATTTATTTATTTATTTATTTTAGTAGGTTGGTAGACAGCAACCATCCAGGGAGGTACTACCGTCCTGCCAAGTGAATGTAAAACAAAAGCCTGTAATTGTTTTACATGATGGTAGGATTGCTGGTGTCTTTTGTCTGTCTCATAAATGTGCAAGATTACAGGTACGTCTTGCTACTTCTACTTACACTTAGGTCACACTACACATACATGTACACATTTATTTATACACACTCATCGGAGTTTTCTTTGATTTTATCTTAATAGTTCTTGGCCTTATTACTTTTCCTTTTATATCCATGGGGAAGTGGAATAAGAATCTTTCCTCCGTAAGCCATGCGTGTTGTAAAAGTCAACTAAAATGCCGGGAACAATGGGCTAGTAACCCCTTTTCCTGTAAAGATTACTAAAAAGAATAAGAAGAAGAAAATTGTCAAAGTGGGAAGTCTGAATGTGCGTGGATGTTGTGCAAATGATAAGAAAGAGATGAATGTGGATGTTATGAATGAGAAGAAGCTGGATGTCCTGGCTTTAAGTGAAACGAAGCTGAAGGGGGTGGGAGAGTTTCAGTGGAGAGGAATAAATGGGATTAGGTCAGGGGTTTCAAATAGAGTTAGAGCTAAAGAAGGAGTAGCAATAATGTTGAAGGATAAGCTATGGCAGGAAAAGAGGGACTATAAATGTATTAATTCAAGGATTATGTGGAGTAAAATAAAGATTGGATGTGAAAAGTGGGTTATAGTAAGCGTGTATGCACCTGGAGAAGAAAGAAGTGTAGAGGAGAGAGAGAGATTTTGGGAAATGTTGAGTGAATGCGTGGGGAGTTTTGAATCAAGTGTGAGAGTAATGGTGGGAGTAGTAGGTAAATTTGGGGTGCCAGGGGTAAATGTAAATGGGGAGCCTTTAATTGAGCTATGTGTAGAAAGAGATTTGGTAATAAGTAATACATATTTTATGAAAAAGAGGATAAATAAATATACAAGGTATGATGTAGCACGTAATGAAAGTAGTTTGTTAGATTATGTATTGGTGGATAAAAGGTTGATGGGTAGGCTCCAGGATGTACATATTTATAGAGGGGCAACTGATATATTGGATCATTATTTAGTTGTAGCTACAGTTAGAGTAAGAGGTAGATGGGAAAAGAGGAAGGTGGCAACAACAAGTAAGAGGGAGGTGAAAATGTATAAACTAAGGGAGGAGGAAGTTCGGGGGAGATATAAGCGACTGTTGGCAGAAAGGTGAACTGGTGCAAAGATGAGTAGTGGGGGGTTGAAGAGGGTTGGAATAGTTTTAAAAATGCAGTATTAGAATGTGGGGCAGAAGTTTGTGGTTATAGGAGGGTGGGGGCAGGTGGAAAGAGGAGTGATTGGTGGAATGATGAAGTAAAGGGCGTGATAAAAGAGAAAAAGGTAGCTTATGAGAGGTTTTTACAAAGCAGAAGTGTTATAAGAAAAGCAGAGTATATGGACAGTAAAAGAAAGGTGAAGAGAGTGGTGAGAGAGTGCAAAAGGAGAGCAGATGATAGAGTGGGAGAGGCACTGTCAAGAAATTTTAATGAAAATAAGAAAAAATTTTGGAGTGAGTTAAACAAGTTAAGAAAGCCTAGGGAAAGTATGGATTTGTCAGTTAAAAACAGAGTAGGGGAGTTAGTAGATGGGGAGAGGGAGGTATTAGGTAGATGGCGAGAATATTTTGAGGAACTTTTAAATGTTGAGGAAGAAAGGGAGGTGGTAATTTCATGCACTGGTCAGGGAGGTATACCATCTTTTAGGAGTGAAGAAGAGCAGAACGTACGTGTGGGGGAGGTACGTGAGGCATTACGTAGAATGAAAGGGGGTAAAGCAGCTGGAACTGATGGGATCATGACAGAAATGTTAAAAGCAGGGGGGGGGGGGGATATAGTGTTGGAGTGGTTGGTACTTTTGTTTAATAAATGTATGAAAGTGGGGAAGGTACCTAGGGATTGGCGGAGAGCATGTATAGTCCCTTTATATAAAGGGAAAGGGGACAAAAGAGATTGTAAAAATTATAGAGGAATAAGTTTATTGAGTATACCAGGAAAAGTGTATGGTAGGGTTATAATTGAAAGAATTAGAGGTAAGACAGAATGTAGGATTGCGGATGAGCAAGGAGGTTTCAGAGTGGGTAGGGGATGTGTAGATCAAGTGTTTACATTGAAGCATATATGTGAACAGTATTTAGATAAAGGTAGGGAAGTTTTTATTGCATTTATGGATTTAGAAAAGGCATATGATAGTGTGGATAGAGGAGCAATGTGGCAGATGTTGCAAGTATATGGAATAGGTGGTAAGTTACTAAATGCTGTAAAGAGTTTTTATGAGGATAGTGAGGCTCAGGTTAGGGTGTGTAGAAGAGAGGGAGACTACTTCCAGGTAAAAGTAGGTCTTAGACAGGGATGTGTAATGTCACCATGGTTGTTTAATATATTTATAGATGAGGTTGTAAAAGAAGTAAATGCTAGGGTGTTCGGGAGAGGGGTGGGATTAAATTATGGGGAATCAAATTCAAAATGGGAATTAACACAGTTACTTTTTGCTGATGATACTGTGCTTATGGGAGATTCTAAAGAAAAAATGCAAAGGTTAGTGGATGAGTTTGGGAATGTGTGTAAAGGTAGAAAGTTGAGAGTGAACATAGAAAAGAGTAAGGTGATGAGGGTATCAAATGATTTAGATAAAGAAAAATTGGGTATCAAATTGGGGAGGAGGAGTATGGAAAAAGTAAATGTTTTCAGATACTTGGGAGTTGACGTGTCGGCAGATGGATTTATGAAGGATGAGGTTAATCATAGAATTGATGAGGGAAAAAAGGTGAGTGGTGCATTGAGGTATATGTGGAGTCAAAAAACGTTATCTATGGAGGCAAAGAAGGGAATGTATGAAAGTATAGTAGTACCAACACTCTTATATGGGTGTGAAGCTTGGGTGGTAAATGCAGCAGCGAGGAGACGGTTGGAGGCAGTGGAGATGTCCTGACTAAGGGCAATGTGTGGTGTAAATATTATGCAGAAAATTCGGTGTGTGGAAATTAGGAAAAGGTGTGGAGTTACTAAAAGTATTAGAGGGCAGAAGAGGGGTTGTTGAGGTGGTTTGGTCATTTAGAGAGAATGGATCAAAGTAGAATGACATGGAAAGCATATAAATCTATAGGGGAAGGAAGGCGAGGTAGGGGTCAACCTCGAAAGGGTTGGAGGGGGTAAAGGAGGTTTTGTGGGCAAGGGGCTTGGACTTCCAGCAAGCGTGCGTGAGCGTGTTAGACAGGAGTGAATGGAGACGAATGGTACTTGGGACCTAACGATCTGTTGGAGTGTGAGCAGGGTAATATTTAGTGAAGGGATTCAGGGAAACCGGTTATTTTCATATAGTCAGACTTGAGTCCTGGAAATGGGAAATACAATGCCTGCACTTTAAAGGAGGGGTTTGGGATATTGGCAGTTTGGAGGGATATGTTGTGTATCTTTATACGTATATGCTTCTAAACTGTTGTATTCTGAGCACCTCTGCAAAAACAGTGATTATGTGTGAGTGTGGTGAAAGTGTTGAATGATGATGAAAGTATTTTCTTTTTGGGGATTTTCTTTCTTTTTTGGGTAACCCTACCTCGGTGGGAGACGGCAGACTTGTTGAAAAAAAAATATATATATATATATATATATATATATATATATATATATATATATATATATATATATATATATATATATATATATATATATATATATTTTTTTTTTCAACAAGTCTGCCGTCTCCCACCGAGGTAGGGTTACCCAAAAAAGAAAGAAAATCCCCAAAAAGAAAATACTTTCATCATCATTCAACACTTTCACCACACTCACACATTATCACTGCTTTTGCAGAGGTGCTCAGAATACAACAGTTTAGAAGCATATACGTATAAAGATACACAACATATCCCTCCAAACTGCCAATATCCCAAACCCCTCCACCAGACTGCATGCGGCATCGTATAAACCAGCGCTTCACTGGTGAATATTCTTCCTTGCTGTTGCTGGTTATCAAGAGCGAGAAAATCAAATTCCACGTCACCATCATTACTCCCCCCCATGGCCCGGCAACGGGAAAATACAGTGGAACCTCGGTACTTGAACTTGATTCGTTTCAGAAGGCTGTTCGAGTGCCATTCCATTGAGTATCGAACGAATTCTTCCCAACTAATTTTCTTTTCAATTGGCTGTTACCATTAATCTTCGTAGGACCCACAGTGACTTGTTTATACAAATATAAAAACAAAAAAATGTGAAGAATCGCAAAATAGTTTACAGCAAAGTTCTGGCAGGTCATGTTTGGTCGAGCTCTGAGTACCGAGGTTCCACTGTATAAGCTTATGATTACAGCAAGATGCAACTAAATGTGACGCAGACGGACCAGTACCAGAGGTGGAAGGTTTTGGTTACTGTTTTCTGTATCCTGAGCATTGTAAAGTAAAAGGACACAAGTGCAACTAATGTGACATTTTATTGTGGCAACGTTTTGCTCTCCAGAAGCTTTGTCAAGGAGCTTCGTGAAGCTCCTGAAGAGCAAAATGTTGCCACAATAAAATGTCACAATAGTTGCACTTGTGTCCTTTTACTTTACAATGCTCAGGATACCGAAAACAGTAACCAAAACCTTCCACCTCTGGTGCTGGTCCGTCTGCGTCACATTTAGTTGCATCTTGCTGTAATCATAAGCTTATACAGTGGAACCTCGGTACTCAGAGCTCGACCAAACATGACCTGCCAGAACTTTGCTGTAAACTATTTTGCGATTCTTCACATTTTTTTGTTTTTATATTTGTATAAACAAGTCACTGTGGGTCCTACGAAGATTAATGGTAACAGCCAATTGAAAAGAAAATTAGTTGGGAAGAATTCGTTCGATACTCAATGGAATGGCACTCGAACAGCCTTCTGAAACGAATCAAGTTCAAGTACCGAGGTTCCACTGTATTTTCCCGTTGCCGGGCCATGGGGGGGAGTAATGATGGTGACGTGGAATTTGATTTTCTCGCTCTTGATAACCAGCAACAGCGAGGAAGAATATTCACCAGTGAAGCGCTGGTTTATACGATGCCGCATGCAGTCTGGTGGAGGGGTTTGGGATATTGGCAGTTTGGAGGGATATGTTGTGTATCTTTATACGTATATGCTTCTAAACTGTTGTATTCTGAGCACCTCTGCAAAAGCAGTGAAGTCTGGTTCGGTGAGAACGAGTTGTGCCTCATTCCAGTTCATCAAATGCCCCGTGGAGTCTCTGTGGAGGACACAGGCGTACCTTACATCGTCTCTGTTAGAGGCATTTCGATGTTCATTCAGGCAGACTGCAAGATCTCTGCCTGTCTCGCCTACATATTTCTTGGGACAGAACCCACAGGGGATAGTGTAGACGCCTGCTGTAGAAGTTAGAGGTGTGGGGCTGCGTTTCGTAGTGAGGTCTTTGATAGATGATGTGTTTATGGTGGAAACATTGATGTTACTCATAGCAGGTGCCCGGCGAGTATTTGTGGCAACATCACCACATGGGAGTACTATGAACTGCTTAGAGGGCTGTTCCATGGGCGGTTTGTTGAGGATAGCTTGTGCCTTGAGTCTGCAATCTCGGATGAAGAAAGATGGGAACTGAAGACGTGTAAAGGCTTGTGCTATGTAAGTGCATTCTTCTTCTTATTCACACCAAGACACCCGCACTAAAAGAGGAGTCCTCATTGGCGTCTTCTTGAGAGCTCTTCGCATCTCCAGGCCTTGTTTTCTTGAAGAAGAATGTATCTACATAGCACAAGCCTTTACACGTCTTCAGTTCCCATCTTTCTTCATCCGAGATTGCAGACTCAAGGCACAAGCTATCCTCAACAAACCGCCCATGGAACAGCCCTCTAAGCAGTTCATAGCACTCCCATGTGGTGATGTTGCCACGAATACTCGCCGGGCACCTGCTATGAGTAACATCAACGTTTCCACCATAAACACATCATCTATCAAAGACCTCACATTGAAATGCCTCTAACAGAGACGATGTAAGGTACGCCTGTGTCCTCCACAGAGACTCCACGGGGAATTTGATGAACTGGAATGAGGCACAACTCGTTCTCACCGAACCAGACCTCAGACGTCGACGGTGCCTAGAAGCCTCACTAATCGCCGTCACCGACACTATAGAACGCAACACTGGAAACTACAAAATTTCAAAAACATTGGCATACATGATACTTAAGCACCACCAACCCAACAACACAGGAGTCGCATGATTTCATTGTCTACCCGTCCTCATCATGTGTGGAGGTTGTTTTGATAAGGACCTGCCTCGCATGGGCCAGTAGGCCTTCTACAGTGTTCCTCCATTCTTATGTTCTTATGACATTCCTCAGGTCACGTGCGTCACACCTCACTCTCCGCCTATATATATAATGTCTTTCTACCTCTGTATGTTAGAAGTGATCAAGGTCCCAGGACCGAAACGTTTTCTAATAAATATGTCAGTGTTTGCTTACGTGTTTGCTTACCACATATGTGCGTGTGTGTGTGTGTGTGTGTGTGTGTGTGTGTGTGTTTTTATGTGTGTGTTTGTGTGTTTGTGTGTGTGTGTGTGTGTGTGTATGAGTTTGTGTGTGTGTGTGTGTTTTTATGTGTGTGTTTGTGTGTTTATGTGTGTGTGTGTGTGTGTGTGTGTGTGTGTGTGTGTGTGTGAGAGAGAGACTCAACAATCAACATTTGCACCAATAACTCACTACAGTTGTGACCGGGTGTGGAAGTGTGAATTGCTCATTACTCTAAAATTTGTTCATGATTGCAGCCATGTATAAACGTAAGTAACCATTCTTACAGTATTCATTACCTTTGTAACTTGTGAGTTCATTACCTTTGTAACTTGTGAGTTCATTACCTTTGTAAATTGTGAGTTCATTACCTTTGTAAATTGTGAATTCATTACCTCTGTAACTTGCTCAGCTATCAAAACTTTGAGGCCCAGTCCCTGGACCCATTATATACCTCTGTAAATGTTTACCTTCCATCAACACAATGTGTGTTGATTATTACTATAATCAAGGGGAGCACTAAACCCGTAGCGAGTGAAGGTTGTAATATCCGTAGTTCAGACATCATCATGTCTGTCACTTTCTGTGTTGGGTTATAAGGGCCACTGACAGCTTAACCCGGAGTATCGAACCCGGGGTCTCAGATAGATAGATAGATTTCGTTCGGATTTTTAACCCCGGAGGGTTAGCCACCCAGGATAACCCAAGAAAGTCAGTGCGTCATCGAGGACTGTCTAACTTATTTCCATTGGGGTCCTTAATCTTGTCCCCCAGGATGCGACCCACACCAGTCGACTAACACCCAGGTACCTATTTGCTGCTAGGTGAACAGGACAACAGGTGTAAGGAAACGTGTCGAAATGTTTCTACCCGCCGGGAATCGAACCCGGGTCCTCCGTGTGTGAAGCGGGAGCTTTAGCCACCAGGCCACCGGGCCACACCTTGTGGGTCCCTTAGAGGCAGCATGAGGCCGGGCGGGAACAGGCAACGCCATAAAAAATAAAGTTTATTTCTTTACAAGGTTACAATGTGTATTTAAAATTTTGGTTAGTTTAGCACAAAAAAAGCCACTATCATGCCAGGACATTTCGGGCTACAGTTAGTTAGTTTAATATGTTTATTATGCACCCCCATACCCATCCTGTGGGCGGTAGTCAAAAGATTACAGAGGTATATAATTGGTCCAGGGACTGGACTCCAAAGTTTTGATAGCTGAGCAAGTTACAGAGGTAATGAACTCCAGGTAGATCTGGTCACAATCATGGCAAGTTACAGAGGTAATGAATCAGCCTCACTCCTATACATGGTTACATCATGAACAAATTACAAAGTAATGAGCCACTGATACGTCCACACCTGGTCACAATTGTAATGAGTTATAAATACAAATATTAAGTGGATCATACACCCACACTAGCGCGCGCGCGCACATACACACACCAGGGCACACGCATGGACATGTGCACACGAAACTAGAGAAAGTACAAAGGTTTGCGACAAGGTTAGTTCCAGAGCTAAGGGGAATGTCCTATGAAGAAAAATTAAGGGAAATCGGCCTGACGACACTGGAGGACAGGAGGGTCAGGGGAGACATGATAACGACATATAAAATACTGCGTGGAATAGCCAAGGTGGACAAAGACAGGATGTTCCAGGGAGGGGACACAGAAACAAGAGGCCACAATTGGAAGTTGAAGACACAAATGAGTCAGAGAGATATTAGGAAGTATTTCTTCAGTCATAGAGTTGTAAGGCAGTGGAATAGCCTAGAAAATGACGTAGTGGAGGCAGGAACCATACACAGTTTTAAGACGAGGTTTGATAAAGCTCATGGAGCGGGGAGAGAGAGGGTCCAGTAGCAACCGGTGAAGAGGCGGGGCCAGGAGCTAAGACTCGACCCCTGCAACCACAAATAGGTGAGTACAAATAGGTGAGTACGAGCGTACAAATATATGCATACACACAAGAACGCACACCCACACACACACACACACACGACGAGGATGAGGCAGGACTGCAAAGAGACCTGGAGAGGCTGGACATGTGGTCCAGTAACTGGCTTCTCGAATTCAATCCAGCCAAATGCAAAGTCATGAAGATTGGGGAGGGGCAAAGAAGACCGCAGACAGAGTATAGGCTAGGTGGACAAAGACTACAGACCTCACTCAGGGAGAAAGACCTTGGGGTGACCATAACACCGAGCACATCACCGGAGGCACACATCAACCAAATAACCGCTGCAGCATATGGGCACCTGGCAAATCTGAGAATAGCGTTCCGATACCTTAATAAGGAATCGTTCAAGACACTGTACACTGTGTATGTTAGGCCCATACTGGAGTATGCAGCACCAGTCTGGAACCCAGACCTGGTCAAGCACGTCAAGAAGTTAGAGAAAGTACAAAGGTTTGCAACAAGGCTAGTCCCAGAGCTCAAGGGAATGTCGTACGAGGAAAGGTTAAGGGAAATCGGACTGACGACACGAGGACAGAAGGGTCAGGGGAAACACGATAACGACATACAAGATACTGTGGGGAATAGACAAGGTGGACAGAGATAGGATGTTCCAGAGAGGGGACACAGGGACAAGGGGTCACAACTGGAAGCTGAAGACTCAGACGAGTCACAGGGACGTTAGGAAGTATTTCTTCAGTCATAGAGTTGTCAGCAAGTAGAATAGCCTAGCAAGTGAAGTAGTGGAGGCAGGAACCATACATAGTTTTAAGAAGAGGTATGACAAAGCTCAGGAAGCAGAGAGAGAGGAGATCCAGTAGCGATCAGTGAAGAGGCGGGGGCAGGAGCTGAGTCTTGACCCCTGCAACCACAATTAGGTGAGTACAATTAGGTGAGTACATCAGACCTTACCACAGGAAGACCGCTCACCATGCTCAAAAGGGAACCATTTCCGACACCGAAGTAGAGGAAGTGTAGGGAAGAACGGGAAATCTAAGACTGCCAAAAGTCACAAATTCCGGGATAGCACCCGAGAAACATACATGAACCAGACGAGACAGGGCGGGACGAGTCGAGACCCTCCAAACCTAGAAATAAGTCACTCTGGCTTTTTTGGGTTATCCTAGGTATTTTACACATATGCTGCTATGTATGATAATCTATGTAACTGTATTTGTGTATACCTGAATTTGTGTATACCCTCCAACTCAAAAGCATCTCAGAATGCCTCTTCATCTGTGAGGGATGAGGAAATTGGTCGGATTCTGCCATAACAACCGGTAGCAAGGATTGAGGAGCGGACCTCCCAGCAAACAGCACTCCACTTACCTAGAACATGAATGGCATTAAACGGTAAATCGTGGCCAGAAAAACTTACAATGAAGCCGAAGCCTGAGAACAGCGTCCCTACCGAGGTGCTGGACACCCTCATCCATGCAGGCCTGGCCGAAAGATTATTATAATCATAGGAGAGAGTTAAACCCATAGGATTATACAGCGCATGTGGGGGGGGGGGATGGAAGGCATTCAGGCTCAATTCAGGGAACTGGAGCACAGATCCAATTCCCTAGATCAAGAGCCCCCCACCATCGTAAAGAAACCTCTCTTGAGGGGTGCCGAAAGGAGAGGCACTGATAGCATTGCAGACTTCCCATGGATTGGTGAAGGGTGAACCACCATCCTTGGGACGCACATGAACCACCATCACATCTGGAGTAATTTGGGGTGGAGAAGGAACAGTTTAGGCGAGAGACTTGGTGTTTTGGGCCAAATAGTGGCTTGGCTTCGTCATCAACCTCAAGGGCCCGTTTATGTAACCCAGTAGGGGGCGGCACAGTAGCCATATCATGGTTTGGTGGCAAAGAAACAGTTGTCAACAGAGAAGTGTCAGGAGGCAGATCATCCCCACCAGGGCGCAGGCAGCAGCAGGGGCAGTCAAGCCCCCACTATTTTCTTCAACAACCAGGGCCCATTAAAGCTTCTGATGGAGTAATTGTAGATGACACTACTTGTGTCTTCTCTCACTCAAACCCAACTATACTAACGGACATATAAACGACGAACTGCTAGCTCAATCGTTAGCGCACTCACCTTTCACACTGAGGTCCGGAGTTCAAATCTCCCCCGGTACGGCTGGAAAACATTAGGGACGTGTTTCCATAAGAAACCTGATGACCATGTTCACCCATCAGTAAAATGGGTACCTGGGTGTTAGTGGACTGGTGTGGGTCACATCCTGGGTGTTAGTGGACTGGTGTGGGTCACATCCTGGGTGTTAGTGGACTGGTGTGGGTCACATCCTGGGTGTTAGTGGACTGGTGTGGGTCACATCCTGGGTGTTAGTGGACTGGTGTGGGTCACATCCTGGGTGTTAGTGGACTGGTGTGGGTCACATCCTGGGTGTTAGTGGACTGGTGTGGGTCACATCCTGGGTGTTAGTGGACTGGTGTGGGTCACATCCTGGGTGTTAGTGGACTGGTGTGGGTCGCATCCTGGGTGTTAGTGGACTGGTGTGGGTCGCATCCTGGGTGTTAGTGGACTGGTGTGGGTCGCATCCTGGGTGTTAGTGGACTGGTGTGGGTCACATCCTGGGTGTTAGTGGATTGGTGTGGTTGGCATCCTGGGTGTTAGTGGACTGGTGTGGGTGGCATCCTGGGTGTTAGTGGACTGGTGTGGGTGGCATCCTGGGTGTTAGTGGACTGGTGTGGGTGGCATCCTGGGTGTTAGTGGACTGGTGTGGGTGGCATCCTGGGTGTTAGTGGACTGGTGTGGGTGGCAACCTGGGTACTCACCTAATTGTACTCACCTAATTGTGGTTGCAGGGGTCGAGACTCAGCTCCTGGCCCCGCCTCTTCACTGATCGCTAGTGGATCCTCTCTCTCTCTCTGCTTCCTGAGCTTTGTCATACCTCTTCTTAAAACTATGTATGGTTCCTGCCTCCACTACTTCACTTGCTAGGCTATTCCACTTGCTGACAACTCTATGACTGAAGAAATACTTCCTAACGTCCCTGTGACTCGTCTGAGTCTTCAGCTTCCAGTTGTGACCCCTTGTCCCTGTGTCCCCTCTCTGGAACATCCTATCTCTGTCCACCTTGTCTATTCCCCGCAGTATCTTGTATGTCGTTATCATGTCTCCCCTGACCCTTCTGTCCTCCAGTGTCGTCAGTCCGATTTCCCTTAACCTTTCCTCGTACGACATTCCCTTGAGCTCTGGGACTAGCCTTGTTGCAAACCTTTGTACTTTCTCTAACTTCTTGACGTGGTTGACCAGGTGTGGGTTCCAGACTGGTGCTGCATACTCCAGTATGGGCCTAACATACACAGTGTACAGTGTCTTGAACGATTCCTTATTAAGGTATTGGAACGCTATTCTCAGGTTTGCCAGGTGCCCGTATGCTGCAGCGGTTATTTGGTTGATGTGTGCCTCCGGTGATGTGCTCGGTGTTATGGTCACCCCAAGGTCTTTCTCCCTGAGTGAGGTCTGTAGTCTTTGTCCACCTAGCCTATACTCTGTCTGCGGTCTTCTTTGCCCCTCCCCAATCTTCATGACTTTGCATTTGGCAGGATTGAATTCGAGAAGCCAGTTTCTGGACCACATGTCCAGCCTCTCCAGGTCTCTTTGCAGTCCTGCCTCATCCTCGTCTGATTTAATTCTTCTCATCAACTTCACGTCATCTGCGAACAGGGACACTTCAGAGTCTATTCCTTCCATCATGTCGTTCACATATATCAAAAATAGCACTGGTCCTAGAACTGACCCCTGTGGGACCCCACTCGTAACAGGCGCCCACCGTGATACCTCTTCACGTACCATGACTCGTTGCTGCCTCCCTGTCAGGTATTCCCTTATCCATTGCAGTGCCCTTCCTTTTACGTGTGCCTGATCCTCCAGCTTCTGCACTAATCTCTTGTGGGGAACTGTGTCAAAGGCCTTTCTGCAGTCTAGGAAAACGCAATCTACCCACCCCTCTCTCTCGTGTCTTACTTCTGTTACCTTGTCATAAAACTCCAGGAGGTTTGTGATACAAGATTTGCCTTCCATGAACCCATGCTGGTTTTCATTTATAATCTTGTTCCTTTCCAGGTGTTCGACCACTCTCCTCCTGATAATCTTCTCCATGACTTTGCACACAATACATGTCAGAGACACAGGTCTGTAGTTTAGTGCCTCGTTTCTGTTTCCTTTCTTAAATATAGGGACTACATTAGCTGTCTTCCATTTCTCAGGTAGTTGCCCAGTTTCAAGGGATGTGTTGAAGATTGTGGTTAGAGGCACACACAGCATCTCTGCTCCTTCTCTAAGGACCCATGGGGAGATGTTGTCCGGTCCCATCGCCTTTGAGGTGTCAAGGTCACTTAAGAGCTTCTTCACCTCCTCCTCAGTTGTTCGTATGTCATCCAACACTTGTTGGTATATTCCCTCTTGATGTTCCCTTCTGTGCTGTCTTCCCACAGCCCTTCCTGTCTCTACTGTAAAAACTTCCTTAAATCTCCTGTTCAGCTCCTCACATACCTCCTGATCATTTCTTGTGAGTTCTCCACCTTCTGTCCTTAATCTGATCACCTGGTCTTTGACTGTTGTCTTCCTCCTGATGTGGCTATACAACAGTTTCGGGTCAGTCTTGATTCTCGATGCTATGTCATTTTCATACTGTCGCTGGGCCTCCCTCCTTACCTGTGCGTACTCATTCCTGGCTCTGCGACTGATCTCCCTATTTTCGTGTGTTCACTGCCTTCTGTACTTTTTCCATTCTCTATTGCACTTTGTTTTTGCCTCCTTACACCGTCGGGTAAACCAGGGGCTCGTTCTGGTCTTCCCGTTGTTACTGTTGCCCTTGGGAATGAACCTTTCCACTGCCTCCTTGCATTTTGTTGCTACATATTCCATCATTTCATTTACTGGCTTTCCTGCCAGTTCTCTGTCCCACTGGACCTCCCGCAGGAAGTTCTTCAACCCTATGTAGTCCCCTCTTTTATAGTCAGGCTTTTCCCATTCTACTCCTGTTATTCTCTCCACTTGCAGCTCTACTATGTATTCAAAGCACAGAACCACGTGGTCGCTAGCTCCTAGGGGACTCTCATACTTGATGTCCTCAATGTCTGAGCTGCCCAGGGTGAACACAAGGTCCAATCTTGCTGGTTCATCCTCTCCTCTCACTCTGGTAGTGTCCTTAACATGTTGGTGCATGAGGTTTTCCAGCACCACGTCCAACATCCTGGCTCTCCATGTTTCGGGACCCCCATGTGGTGTTAGTGGACTGGTGTGGGTGGCATCCTGGGTGTTAGTGGACTAATGTGGGTCACATCCTGGGTGTTAGTGGACTGATGTGGGTCACATCCTGAGTGTTAGTGGACTGATGTGGGTGGCATCCTGGGTGATAGTCGACTGGTGTGGGTGGCATGCTAGGGGAAAAGATTGAGGACCACAATGGAAATAAGTTAGACAGTCCTCGATGACGCACTGACTTTCTTGGGTTATCCTGGGTGGCTAACCCTCCGGGGTTAAAAATTCGAAGAAAATCTTATATTAGGTGAGTATCCCCTGTCAGGAGCACTGTAGAGCACGTGTTTACAACATGTGTGACGGGAAGACTGTAAACAACACCGTCACTACCAGCAAACAACTAAAATGTGTCTTGTAGACACGTCTACACTCCAGTAGACACGTCTACACCAACAGGGACTCCAGTAGACATGTCTACACCCCAGGGACGACCAGACACGTCTACACCCTACCAGACTCCAGTAGACTCGTCTACACTCCAGTTACGAGCACTGACTCCAGCAGACACGTCTACACTCCAGTTACGACCACAGACTCCAGTAGACACGTCTACACTCCACCAGCGACTCCAGCAGACACGTCTACACTCCACCACAGACTCCAGCAGACACGTCTATACTCTACCACTGCCAGACAGAGACTCAGTCAGGTTGACAACACACAGCTATAAGTACCATAACTATAAATGAATGGACAGAGCAGACACATGAACATAACAAACATAGTATTTAATTCTATCAATGCTCTCAACACCTTATATTCCTCCTTTACTAAATTATCTTACTGAGCCTATGTTCCACTGTAACATGAACGTACATATGTTCATGGAGCAACTTGCGATGTGAACAGACTGACTGTTTGACAGACACACAGGCTGACTGATAGTGTAGTAGCCAGACTTACGCTTGGTTAGAAGTACTTCTGACAGTTTGACAGACAGACTGACTGACTGACAGTGTAGTAGCCTGACCTAGACTTGGTTACAAGTACTTCTGACAGTTTGACAGACACACAGACTGACTGTTAGTGTAGTAGCCTGACCTAGGCTTGGTTACAAATACTTCTGACAGTTTGACAGACACACAGACTGACTGATAGTGTAGTAGCCAGACTTGCGCTTGGTTACAAGTACTTCTGACAGTTTGACAGACACACAGACTGACTGTTAGTGTAGTAGCCTGACCTAGGCTTGGTTACAAATACTTCTGACAGTTTGACAGACACACAGACTGACTGATAGTGTAGTAGCCAGACTTGCGCTTGGTTACAAGTACTTCTGACAGTTTGACAGACACACAGACTGACTGATAGTGTAGTAGCCAGACTTAGGCTTGGTTACAAGTACTTCTGACAGTTTGACAGACACACAGATGATGATCAAACTAAATGTAAATTATGTGATCAGGCATATGGTCACTCTCTTGAACACTATGTACTTAATTGTCCACTTATTGAGGAATACAGAGACAGACAGTATAATAACCTATGTGACATGTCAAGATATCTTATTAATGAAAATAAGATACCAGATATACTAAGCAAATTTCCTAAATTTGCTTGTAACAGATAAGTGAACTGTAGATATGTAGGCATAAATCCATATGTACACATGTTAACCCCTTAGGGGCCTAATTCCTAGGCCTATCGTGTATCCATATGCTCTTGCGCTACTATCCACAGGATGGATATGAGGTACACAATAAACTAGCCACTACCATCCACAGAATGGATATGAGGTACACGATAAACTAGCCACTACCATCCACAGGATGGATATGAGGTACACGATAAACTAGCCACTACCATCCACAGGATGGATATGAGGTACACAATAAACTAGCCACTACCATCCACAGGATGGATATGAGGTACACGATAAACTAGCCACTACCATCCACAGGATGGATATGAGGTGCACAATAAACTAGCCACTACCATCCACAGAATGGATATGAGGTACACGATAAACTAGCCACTACCATCCACAGGATGGATATGAGGTACACGATAAACTAGCCACTACCATCCACAGGATGGTTATGAGGTACACGATAAACTAGCCACTACCATCCACAGGATGGGTATGAGGTACACGATAAACTAGCCACTACCATCCACAGGATGGATATGAGGTACACGATAAACTAGCCACTACCATCCACAGGATGGATATGAGGTACACAATAAACTAGCCACTACCATCCACAGGATGGATATGAGGTACACGATAAACTAGCCACTACCATCCACAGGATGGATATGAGGTGCACAATAAACTAGCCACTACCATCCACAGAATGGATATGAGGTACACGATAAACTAGCCACTACCATCCACAGGATGGATATGAGGTACACGATAAACTAGCCACTACCATCCACAGGATGGTTATGAGGTACACGATAAACTAGCCACTACCATCCACAGGATGGGTATGAGGTACACGATAAACTAGCCACTACCATCCACAGGATGGATATGAGGTACACGATAAACTAGCCACTACCATCCACAGGATGGATATGAGGTACACAATAAACTAGCCACTTCGCTAGCAAAATCTAAATCTAATCATAGTGAGTGATCTGTACCAACTGTACTTGTATTGAGGGCTGACTGTAAGTCCGTGAGGATATGTGGGGATTTTTAAATATTTAAATCACCAAGACAATGCCCAGTCTGTGGTGCTGACGACCATGTAAATACTTCTTGTTACCTGAGTCCCTCTTTTAACGAGGCTCATCCGGCTTATTCTCGCCGTTGCCAAGTTTACCTAAAAGAACGGGAAATTCGTTGTTTTAAAGATAAACAATGGCACATATGCCATGGCAGCCTCTCATCTCTGCCTCCAGGGGAGGCTTTTACGACTTTCTTATTCAACAGTTACTGAGAGACTTCCAACCTCGGTAGTACCTACTTCGACGATCTCTAGTGTCACACCCCTCAAGGAAGGTTCCTTGATGTTGGTGAGGGGCTCTTGATTTAGGGAATTGGATTTGTGCTCCAGTTCCCCGAATTAAGCCTGAATGCCTTCCACATCCCCCCCCCCAGGCGCTGTATAATCCTCTGGGTTTAGCGCTTCCCCCTTGATTATAATAATAATAATCTAGTGTCACAGCTTCCTCAGTCACCTCTGTCTCTAACTCTCTTGCAGTCCTCGTCTCCGAGGTCCCTACCTCGATACCTAATATGGTCTCTGAATCTTTAAGTTTTCACTCGCTTGTTTCTAAGAGGGAGTAGATTACAATCTTGGGTTGTCAGTTAGCAGTTTGAGAACAATACGGAAAGCGCTACAAATAATCTTTATTGACTTAAGACTCAGGGAGATTGACACAAGTCAGTCCATCTATCATTATTCCATTATGCAGGAGGAGCCACATGTCTATGGTGCATCCAACAAAATAAGCAGACTCTTGGATGTCACTACCGCCCGGCTCCGGCTGGGTTACAAGTATCTATGGCAGGTTAAATCACCACCACCAGATGTAGACCAAACGCGCACTAGCGCGCGCGCTAGTGCGGAGTTATAAATATTTGTAGTATTTATAACTCATTATAGTTGTGACCAGGTGTGGACGTATCAGTGGTTCATTACTTCGTAATTTGTTCATGACTGTAACCATGTATAGGAGTGAGGATGATTCATTACCTTTGTAACTTGCCATGATTGTGACCAGATCTACCTGGAGTCCATTACCTTTGTAACTAATTCAGCTATCGAAACTTTGGGGTCCAGTCCCTGGACCCATTAAGTACCTCTGTAATCTTTTGACTACCACCCACAGGATGGGTATGGGATGCATAATAAATATATTAAACTAACTCGTTTCTATGTCTACAAGATCTCGCCTGTCTCCTCCAAAGTCTAAAACATTCCCATAGTTTGAACCTCCTTTTGCCCCTTCTGTAGATGTCCTTTCCAAACATTTACCCTTTCCAGTCTCTGTACCTAGTTCTTTACCTTTTACTGGTTCTGTTACGAGTGTGGAGGTTCATCCTACCCCTCGTACAGCCCCTTTCTCTCCTGTCCCCTCCCAAGTTTCTTTCTCTCCTGTCCCCTCCCAAGTTTCTTTCTCTCCTGTCCCCTCCCAAGTTTCTTTCTCCCCTGTCCCCTTCCAAGTTTCTTTCTCTCCTGTCCCCTCCCAAGTTTCTTTCTCTCCTGTCTCCTCCCAAGTTTCTTTCTCTCCTGTCCCCTCCCAAGTTATCTCTCATCCCCTCCTCCTTTGGTAACTTCCATCGACTCTCCGATCTGTACTCACCCCCCCCCCTTCTACCTGTGATGTCGTACTACATCACAGGAGACAAAACCACTGATGGACACTGATCCACCTCCCATCACTCCCCTTCACTCGTCTAAGCCATTTACACTGTAGCGTTCCAGTCCTTCGCTGCTGGTTTTCCACTACCTCCACATGTAGACTTTAATTAGCCTATTAATCCGTAGACACCTGCTACTTCATGTTACCAGTATACTTCTCGCAGACCATGACTTATGTACAGTGGAATATACGAGGCCTCAGGGGTAACTGGGGTGACCTTCAGGTGTTACTTTCCAAGCTTTTCCCTGTTTGTTTCTGTTTACAAGAACATAAATTACGCTCTGCTGTTATCTGTCCCGTTTCAGGCTGTTTTATTGCATTCATCGGATCCTTATCCTGATGGAACTTCTAATAGGCTCTTCTCACTTCTCTTCCTATACATGTTTTAAATACGGGTATTCCCAATCTCCTTCCTGCATTGATCTCCCAGTTTACTCTTCGTCAACTGTACTTGAGTTTACCTGGTCTGTGCTCTCAGATTCCCATGACAGCGATCATATTCCTATCCTCTTTACTTTCCCTTCTCGAAGACCTGGAGTTTACCTGGAGAGAGTTTCGGGGGTCAACGCCCCCGCGGCCCGGTCTGTGACCAGGCCTCCTGGTGGATCAGCGCCTGATCAACCAGGCTGTTGCTGCTGGCTGCACGCAAACCAACGTACGAGCCACAACCCGGCTGATCAGGAACTGACTTTAGGTGCTTGTCCAGTGCCAGCTTGAAGACTGCCAGGGGTCTGTTGGTAATCCCCCTTATGTGTGCTGGGAGGCAGTTGAACAGTCTCGGGCCCCTGACACTTATTGTATGGTCTCTTAACGTGCTAGTGACACCCCTGCTTTTCATTGGGGGGATGGTGCATCGTCTGCCAAGTCTTTTGCTTTCGTAGTGAGTGATTTTCGTGTGCAAGTTCGGTACTAGTCCCTCTAGGATTTTCCAGGTGTATATAATCATGTATCTCTCCCTCCTGCGTTCCAGGGAATACAGGTTTAGAAACCTCAAGCGCTCCCAGTAATTGAGGTGTTTTATCTCCGTTATGCGCGCCGTGAAAGTTCTCTGTACATTTTCTAGGTCGGCAATTTCACCTGCCTTGAAAGGTGCTGTTAGAGTGCAGCAATATTCCAGCCTAGATAGAACAAGTGACCTGAAGAGTGTCATCATGGGCTTGGCCTCCCTAGTTTTGAAGGTTCTCATTATCCATCCTGTCATTTTTCTAGCAGATGCGATTGATACAATGTTATGGTCCTTGAAGGTGAGATCCTCCGACATAACCACGTTGACAATTTGAACGAGTGAATTGGGATCTGTACTCGCGCCAAACTGATAAGTTGTTAAACTTATTTTCAACCTCAGTTTTAACAGCAGCTTCACATTCTTTACCTCAAACCTCAAGAAGTCTCAGAAATACGTACCTTGGTGGTCTCCTGCTTGTGCTTGTGCAGTATGTTGGAAGCGTGCAGCATGGCGCCGATACCATTACAACAAGACCTCTTTGATTTGAAATGGACAAGTACTCTCCAGACCCGGCCCTCGTTCTCCAGGATGCTGGTGTAAAGTGTTGCAAACCCTCTTGAAGTTGCCACGGAAATCGGAATTCATCTTGTCCGTAATCTAAAGGGCTCCATCTATGTCCCTCGCTTCTTTCCTCCAAGCCTTCCAGAGAGTTACCGCTCTTAGACTTTTCTTCTAGCAGAGAAGAATCTTTTAGTGGGGCTTCTACACTTCTAGATCTCGAGTAAAGTTTCTCCGCTTGCCGATCATCGGCAGCTGTGCCTCATGGCATTTGTATTCGTATGCTTCAGCATTTGCATCCGCCAGCCCTTGTAGTCCCCTTACGTCTGTTTCATCTTATTTGGTAGCAAGTTTTTCCCCAGTTAGTTTAATATGTTTATTATGCACCCCATACCCATCCTGTGGGTGGTAGTCAAAAGATTACAGAGGTACATAATGGGTCCAGGGACTGGGCTCCAAAGCTCTGACAGCTGAACAAGGTACAAAGGTAATGAAGTCACAAGTTACAAAGGTAATGAATCATGTAAGTAAATTTACTTACTTATGTTCTTCTCCAGCTGAGAAATCTGCCATAGTTCTACCTTAGAAATACAATAGCCTCTCCACTAGTCAATATGGCCGTTCTACTGACCCCTTACTCAGCTTAGATACGTATGTTCGTAATGCCTTTGCTACTAACCACTTTATCATAGCAGTGTTTTTTTATTTTGAGAAGGCATATGCCACCAATACTTGGAGGTATAACATCTAAGCCCAATCACAATCCTTAGGCCTCCGAGACAATCTGCCATTTTTATCTGAAAGACATTTCTGTGTTCGGGTCAATAATATGCTCTCCCCGAATTTTGTCCAAGCTGAAGGTGACCCTCAGGGATATGTCCTGAGCACCACACTCTTTCTCCTTGCTATAAATGATCTGGCCTCTGTTCTCCCATCTGATACTTAGTCATCACTCTATACTGATGACTTTGCTATACCTTGTGCAGGTGCTGACTGTTGCCTAGTACCAACTTCAATGTTTTTGCTGTAATCTCTACTTACCTTCACAACCGTTAGCAACAACGTTGGTCTGATATGGCTCATAACAAATTACATTCTATCAAACTAAATTCGGGTTTCTGGGCTTCTTGTTATGGATGCCGAGGTTGGGAGACAACACTCCCATCTTCGCATCGGACACACACTTCTGACTCATGGATACTTCAGAAGATAAACAAAACGCAGATGTAATATACATAGACTTCGCAAAAGCCTTGGACAAGCGTGACCATGGTGTAATAGCGCACATAATGCGTGATAAAAGGAATAACAGGAAAAGTTGGTAGATGGAGCTATAATTTACTAATAATTAGAACACAAAGAGTAGTATGACTTAAGAAATCGTAATGACACGATTGCAAATAAACCATACCCCCGGCCGGGATTGAACCCGCGGTCATAGAGTCTCAAAACTCCAGCCCGTCGCGCTAGCCACTAGACCAGCTAGCCACAATAAGATTCATCCAACTAGGTATATTTCTACACCATAGGAAAGTTAGCACAGGCACCTCTGTGACCACAAATGCAAGTTTTTACAGACGAATCTCCAGCTAGCGTGGCCGTGACGAACTCTAGCTCAAGTCCCTTCACTGCCGTCAACATGACTTAAGAAATCGTAATGACACGATTGCAAATAAACCATACCCCCGGCCGGGATTGAACCCGCGGTCATAGAGTCTCAAAACTCCAGCCCGTCGCGCTAGCCACTAGACCAGCTAGCCACAATAAGATTCATCCAACTAGGTATATTTCTACACCATAGGAAAGTTAGCACAGGCACCTCTGTGACCACAAATGCAAGTTTTTACAGACGAATCTCCAGCTAGCGTGGCCGTGACGAACTCTAGCTCAAGTCCCTTCACTGCCGTCAACATGACTTAAGAAATCGTAATGACACGATTGCAAATAAACCATACCCCCGGCCGGGATTGAACCCGCGGTCATAGAGTCTCAAAACTCCAGCCCGTCGCGCTAGCCACTAGACCAGCTAGCCACAATAAGATTCATCCAACTAGGTATATTTCTACACCATAGGAAAGTTAGCACAGGCACCTCTGTGACCACAAATGCAAGTTTTTACAGACGAATCTCCAGCTAGCGTGGCCGTGACGAACTCTAGCTCAAGTCCCTTCACTGCCGTCAACATGACTTAAGAAATCGTAATGACACGATTGCAAATAAACCATACCCCCGGCCGGGATTGAACCCGCGGTCATAGAGTCTCAAAACTCCAGCCCGTCGCGCTAGCCACTAGACCAGCTAGCCACAATAAGATTCATCCAACTAGGTATGGTTTATTTGCAATCGTGTCACTACGATTTCTTAAGTCATGTTGACGGCAGTGAAGGGACTTGAGCTAGAGTTCGTCACGGCCACGCTAGCTGGAGATTCGTCTGTAAAAACTTGCATTTGTGGTCATAGAGGTGCTGTGCTAACTTTCCTATGGTGTAGAAATATACCTAGTTGGATGAATCTTATTGTGGCTAGCTGGTCTAGTGGCTAGCGCGACGGGCTGGAGTTTTGAGACTCTATGACCGCGGGTTCAATCCCGGCCGGGGGTATGGTTTATTTGCAATCGTGTCATTACGATTTCTTAAGTCATGTTGACGGCAGTGAAGGGACTTGAGCTAGAGTTCGTCACGGCCACGCTAGCTGGAGATTCGTCTGTAAAAACTTGCATTTGTGGTCACAGAGGTGCCTGTGCTAACTTTCCTATGGTGTAGAAATATACCTAGTTGGATGAATCTTATTGTGGCTAGCTGGTCTAGTGGCTAGCGCGACGGGCTGGAGTTTTGAGACTCTATGACCGCGGGTTCAATCCCGGCCGGGGGTATGGTTTACAAAGAGTAGTAGTCAACAGAATAAAGTCTTGGCTGCCACGGTGTAAAGCTCTGTTCCACCATGCACAGTACTGGCTGCCAGTGTTCCACCATGCACAGTACTGGCTGCCAGTGTTCCACCATGCACAGTACTGGCTGCCAGTGTTCCACCATGCACAGTACTGGCTGCCAGTGTTCCACCATGCACAGTACTGGCTGCCAGTGTTCCACCATGCACAGTACTGGCTGCCAGTGTTCCACCATGCACAGTACTGGCTCCCAGTGTTCCACCATGCACAGTACTGGCTGCCAGTGTTCCACCATGCACAGTACTGGCTGCCAGTGTTCCACCATGCACAGTACTGGCTCCCAGTGTTCCACCATGCACAGTACTGGCTGCCAGTGTTCCACCATGCACAGTACTGGCTGCCAGTGTTCCACCATGCACAGTACTGGCTCCCAGTGTTCCAAAAGGCACAGTACTGGCTCCCAGTGTTCCACAATGCACAGTACTGGCTATCAGTGTTCCACAAGGCACAGTACTGGCTATCAGTGTTCCATAAGGCACAGTACTCGCTCTCATCCTGTTCCTCATCCTCCTATCGGACATAGACAGAGATATAAGCCACAGCACCGTGTCTTCCTGTGCAGATGACTTCCAAATATTCATGACAGTGTCATCCATTGCAGACAAGCACCTAAAGTCGGTACCTGATCAGCCGGGCTGTGGCTCGTACGTTGGATTGCGTGCAGCCAGCAGTAACAGCCTGGTTGATCAGGCTCTGATCCACCAGAAGGCCTGGTCACAGACCGGGCCGCTGGGGCGTTGACCCCCGGAACTCTGTCCAGGTAAACTCCAGGTAAACACTGCAAGACTCCAGGTGGACATCAACCAAATCTTTAAATGGGCCGCAGAAAACAATATGAAGTTCAATGATGAGAAATTTCAATTACTCCAATATGGAAAACGTGAGAAAATTAAAATTACATCGGAGCATAAAACAAATTCCATCCACACGATAGAGCGAAGAACTAACGTCAAAGACCTGGGAGTGATCATGTCGGAAGATCTCACCTTCAAGGACCATAACATTGTATCAGTCGCATCTGCTAGAAAAATGACAGGATGGATAATGATTATTATAATAAGAAAGACGTATTAATCCTACAAGGGTCATATAGCACAACAGGGCAGGGAAGGATGCAGGAGTATTGGGCAGGTCCAGGTAAACTCCAGTAAGAGGGAGAGGGAGTATTATTAGGTCATGGAGTGTAGCGGTGCAGTAAGATAAGATAAGATAAGATTTCGTTCGGATTTTTAACCCCGGAGGGTTAGCCACCCAGGATAACCCAAGAAAGTCAGTGCGTCATCGAAGACTGTCTAACTTATTTCCATTGGGGTCCTTAATCTTGTCCCCCAGGATGCGACCCACACCAGTCGACTAACACCCAGGTACCTATTTGCTGCTAGGTGAACAGGACAACAGGTGTAAGGAAACGTGTCGAAATGTTTCCACCCGCCGGGAATCGAACCCGGGCCCTCCGTGTGTGAAGCGGGAGCTGTAGCCACCAGGCCACCGGGGTAGAGGGTAGCCAGAAATTGAGGTAGAAAGGACTGTGGGGAGTGCTAGAAGCATCAGCAGCAGAGTTTGTGTAGTAAATCAGATGCTGTCAAAAAGTCAATGAGAGAGTCTGGGTTAAAGGAGGATCCGTCAGCAAGAAGGGAAGGTAAAGTAAGGGCAGTAGAGCAGTGACGAGGTTTGGAGGTAAATTCTGTGTGCTCGTTGATAGAGTGGGCAGTCCAATAGGACATGGCTAACAGAAATTGGAACCTGACAATTATCACAGGGTGGAACAGGTCGCCTCTCCATAAGATACCTGTGAGTAAGATGAGTGTGGCCGATGCAAAGACGGGAGAGAGTAGTCTTCCAACCTCGACACTGATGACAAGATGGTCAGAAACCTATACTTGGTTTAATAGAATGTAGTTTGTTATGCAGCAGATCAGACAAACGTTGTTGCCAACAGGAGCAAAGGTGGGTAGCAATTACAGCAAAATAGTCTGGGAATGGAATGCCTCTATATGAAACTGGGAGGTCATGTACTGCTGACCGCACAGCAGTGTCTGCCTGTTCATTGCCCGGTATGTCAACATGACCAGAGACCCAACAAAAAACAATATCTTTATGCTTGCTAGAGATATGGCGTAACCAAACTTGGATACGAAGGACCAGGGGATGAGGTGCATCAAATTTTCGCATAGCCTGTAAAGCGCTAAGGGAGTCTGAAACAACCACAAATGGTGACACAGGCATAGATGCAATACAGATAAAGGCTACAAGAATGGCATACAATTCAGCCGTAAAAATGCTAGCCGAGGATAATAAATGCCTTCACACGACGCTGTCCGGAAACACTACTGCGAATCTAACGCCGTCAGAAGACTTGGAACCATCGGTGTACACTGCGATGACATGAGAATGAAATCGCAAGTGGTTAAGAAAGAGAGCGAGAAGCCATCATGGGCAGTTGGGCTTCCGCACATGGCAGTGGGAAAGAACAGACACGAACAGCTGGAACTTCCCAAGTGGGTAGGGAAAAGTGAGATGCCACATGAACATAGAAAGGTGGTAACTGAAGAGAAGACAAGAGCGAATGTAGGTGAAGAGAAAACGGACGGAGCAAACAGCAGCACGAACAAATAAAGAACGTCTACTAACATCAGTGACTATCCTATATATGGAAGGATTGCAAAGGTCATGAGAGCGAACATAATAGCGGTCAAGGATGGAATATTCGCTTCAGCACAGAGGCTCAACCAGTGAAGAGTGAGAAGCACCAAGGCATAAACGTAATACCTGGTGATGGATGGGGTTAAGGCTAGAAAGAGTTGCAGGAGAGGCCGCTGAATATATCTGGTCGCCATAATCGAGTTTCGATAAAATTACGGCTGAACGTAGTCGAAGGAGAGTTCTACAATCAGCTCCCCATGAAAGATGAGCGAGGGTTTTAAAGAACGTTCAGCCGGTTGTGACAAGTTGCCCTCAGAGAGGTAATGTGAGGTTTCCAGGATAACCTACGGCCAAACAGAAGGCCGAGAAACCTGAGTGTATCACGTTCAGGGATACATGAGTCATAGACGTACAATGAATGATCAGAGATGACACAACGTCTAGTGAAAGTAATTTGGTGAATTTTAGTACTGGAAAATTTAAACCCATGAGTAGTGGCCCAATTGGAAACACGATTGACCACATGCTGGAGAGAAATTGCAATGAGGCGGCAGTCAGCGCCTGCACAAGCTATAGCAAAGTCTTCAACATAGAGTGATGACCAGATATTAGATGGAAGAGGAGAGGACAGATCATTTATAGCAAGGAGAAAAAGTGTTAGGCTCAGAACACATCCCTGGGGGACACCTTCAGCTTGGACAAAGACCAGGGAAAGTGTATTATTAACCCGGACACGAAAATGTCTCTCAGGATGGATAATGAAAACCTTCAAAACTAGGAATGCCAAGGTTGTTCTGTCTTACACTAACAGCACCTTTCAAGGCAGGTGAAATTGCTGACCTAGAAAATTTAGAGAGAACCTTCACGGCGCGCATAACTGCGATAAACACCTTAATTACTGGGAACGCTTGAAGTTCCTGAACCTGTACTCCCTAGAGCACAGGAGGGAGAGATACATGATTATATACACTTGGAAAATCCTAGAGGGACTAGTACCAAACTTGCACATGAAAATCACTCCCCATGAGAGCAAAAGACTTGGCAGGAGATGCAACATTTCCCCAGTGAAAAGCAGGGGCGCCACTAGCACGATAAGAGACAACACAATAAGTGTCAGGGGCCCAAGACTGTTCAACTGCCTCCCAGCATACATAAGGGGGATTACCAATAGACCCCTGGCTGTCTTCAAGCAGGCACTGGACAAGCACCTAAAGTCGGTACCTGACCAGCCGGGCTGTGGGTCGTACGTTGGATTACTTGCGGTCAAAAGTAACATCCTGGTCGATGATCCACCATGAGGCCTGGTCACAGACCGGGCCGCGGGGGCGTTGACCCCCGGAACTCTCTCCAGGTATACTCCAGGTATACACCTTGCGTCATTATGTACTAGAGTGAGATAAAATTACTCAGAAATGTTCAAGATATGTCTAAGTATTTTATCCACAGTGGTATATTACAGACCATTCTGGAGAAATACCCTGACTTTGCTAGCTGTAAATAAAGCATTACCACGTGTGTGTACTCACCTAATTGTGGTTGCAGGGCGTCGAGTCATAGCTCTTGGTGTGTGTGTGTGACCTAGTTAACATTTACATTAATAACTCATTACAATTGTGACCAGGTGTGGATGTGTAAATGATTCGTTACCTTTGTAACTTGTCCAGCTATCAAAACTTTGTGTCCTAGACCCTGGATCCCTTATATACTTCTGTAATGTTGAGGTACAGTCCCTGGACCCATTACGTACCTCTGTAATCATTTGACTACCGCCCACAGGATGGATATGGGGTGCATAATAAACATATTTAACACTGTAGCCGCCTCAGACTTTGTTTATAATAATCTATCTGGAGGCTTATAATCTGGAGAGAGTTGACTACAACTCTTTGTGTTCTGTTTGTTAGGAAGTTATAGATCCAACTACCAACTACCAACTCTAGAACTGCAGACACATTCATCACCTTCAAAACTACCATTAGAAAACATCTTATCTCCCTGATACACCCCGTCAACTAACTACACGAATACCACCTGGTGGTTCACACTTACACTCACTCACCCATTTGACCATAAACAGAAATATTAATCTCAATCTTAAAATAATGAATCCTGTGATACTCCAATACTGAAACTATGTACTGTGCCAAAACAAAAGCATTCACATTGCTAAACTCACAAACTAGTATTTAGTTACTTAGCCATAATACCAACTTACCTCATAATTTGTAATATTTTAAAATTAAGAATTAAACTAAGTCTGCCCGAAATGCCTAGCCATGCTAGGTGTTCTAGTGGTACACTCTGTAATCATTATTTAACTACATGTAAACCACACAATAACCAAATTCTGTAAACTCAGCATTGTAATCCTTATAGAGAATAAACTTTGAATTTGAATTTGAATGGTCACACTTGTCCAAGGTTTTTGCAAAGTCTCTGTATACTACATCTGTATTTTGTCCTCCAGAGCATCCAAGACCATGTAATAGTGGTCCAGTAGCTGGGACAGGCAGGAGCGACCATCCAGTATCTTGTCATAGTGGTCCAGTAGCTGGGACAGGCAGGAGCGACCATCCAGTATCTTGTCATAGTGGTCCAGTAGCTGGGACAGGCAGGAGCGACCATCCAGGATCTTGTCATAGTGGTCCAGTAGCTGGGACAGGCAGGAGCGACCATCCAGGATCTTGTCATAGTGGTCCAGTAGCTGGGACAGGCAGGAACGACTATCCAGGATCTTGTCATAGTGGTCCAGTAGCTGGGACAGGCAGGAACGACCATCCAGGATCTTGTCATAGTGGTCCAGTAGCTGGGACAGGCAGGAGCGACCATCCAGGATCTTGTCATAGTGGTCCAGTAGCTGGGACAGGCAGGAACGACCATCCAGGATCTTGTCATAGTGGTCCAGTAGCTGGGACAGGCAGGAACGACCATCCAGGATCTTGTCATAGTGGTCCAGTAGCTGGGACAGGCAGGAGCTACCATCCAGGATCTTGTCATAGTGGTCCAGTAGCTGGGACAGGCAGGAACGACCATCTAGGATCTTGTCATAGTGGTACAGTAGCTGGGACAGGCAGGAGCGACCATCCAGGATCTTGTCATAGTGGTCCAGTAGCTGGGACAGGCAGGAGCGACCATCTAGGATCTTGTCATAGTGGTCCAGTAGCTGGGACAGACAGGAACGACCATCCAGGATCTTGTCATAGTGGTCCAGTAGCTGGGACAGGCAGGAGCTACCATCCAGGATCTTGTCATAGTGGTCCAGTAGCTGGGACAGGCAGGAACGACCATCTAGGATCTTGTCATAGTGGTACAGTAGCTGGGACAGGCAGGAGCGACCATCCAGGATCTCGTCATAGTGGTCCAGTAGCTGGGACAGGCAGGAGCGACCATCCAGGATCTTGTCATAGTGGTCCAGTAGTTGGGACAGGCAGGAGCGACCATCCAGGATCTTGTCATAGTGGTCCAGTAGCTGGGACAGGCAGGAACGACCATCCAGGATCTTGTCATAGTGGTCCAGTAGCTGGGACAGACAGGAGTGACCTGCTCTAAACCCGTGTTACCCTGGGTTATGTAACTGATGGGTATCTAGGTGGTTGGCGATCTTGCTTCTTAGAACCCTTTCAAAGATTTTTATGATATGGGATATAAGTACTATTGGTCTGTAGTTCTTTGCAATTGCTTTACTGCCACCTTTGTAGAGTGGGACTATGTCTGTTGTTTTTAGTGTGTGGGATGACCCCTGTGTCCATGCTCCCTCTCCATAGAATGTTGAAGGCACATGATAGGGGCTTCTTGCAGTTCTTGATGAACACGGAGTTCCGTGAGTCTGGACCTGGGCAGAGTGCATGGCCATGTCATTCATTGCTTTTTCAAAGTCTTGTGGTGTTAGGATAATATCAGCGATTTTTTAATTAATCAAATTGTGAGTCTCGGTCATAACAGTAACTTACTTATTTCTTTGCTGTCATCTTAATCCCATAACGTCTAAGCATTTTGGGTTTCTTTCAGTTTCATTGATGGTTTTTAGTTCTTCCAGAGTCTCTTATCTCCTCTAAAATTCCTTCAGCTTAAGTTCGATATTTGCTATTTCTCTGACCAGTACCTCCCTTCATATTTCAGATATATTGGCCCCTTTCAGCAGCTCTGTGATTCTTCATCTTCGCCTGTATAGGAAGCATCTCTCTCTTTCCAGTTTACATCTTCTCTTCTTTTTTCTTAAAGGAATGTGCCTTGAGCAGACCTCAAGTGTCACAGTTAATTTTTCTAAGCAAAGGTTTGGATCCGTGTTGTTTAGGATATCTTCCCAACTTGTTTCGTATAGGACGTGGTTGACCTGATCCTACTGTATGCTTTTGTTATTGAAGTTAGGTTTGGTGAAGACACCCTCGTAAGTGATCACCTTCTGCTGGTCAGGAACCAAACACATACATTAAATCCCATCCCTGGCAACACACCCCCCCACTCTTCATAGATCTAAACTTACTCCCTGTTCAGTACATCCACACTTACTACTGTGCAATCTACATCTACAGGACCTTAAATTCCAATATCAACCTTGACCTAAAATGCTTTCTTGACAGTTGTGACAGAACCCACAGGTATAACACCAGACACAAACATCTCTACGACATTCCCCGTGTCCGACTAAACCTTTACAAAAATTCAATGTATGTCAAAGGCCCTAAAATCTGAAACACCCTACCTGAGAACTCTAGAACTGCAGACACATTCATCACCTTCAAAACTACCATTAGAAAACATCTTATCTCCCTGATACACCCCATCAACTAACAACACGAATATCACCTGGTGGTTCACACTTACACTCACTCACCCATTTGACCATAAACAGAAATATTAATCTCAATCTTAAAATAATGAATCCTGTGATACTCCAATACTGAAACTATGTACTGTGCCAAAACAAAAGCATTCACATTGCTAAACTCACAAACTAGTATTTAGTCACTTAGCCATAATACCAACTTACCTCATAATTTGTAATATTTTAAAATAAAGAATTAAACTAAGTCTGCCCGAAATGCCTAGCCATGCTAGGTGTTCTAGTGGTACACTCTGTAATACCTAGCCATGCTAGGTGTTCTAGTGGTACACTCTGTAATACCTAGCCATGCTAGGTGTTCTAGTGGTACACTCTGTAATACCTAGCCATGCTAGGTGTTCTAGTGGTACACTCTGTAATACCTAGCCATGCTAGGTGTTCTAGTGGTACACTCTGTAATACCTAGCCATGCTAGGTGTTCTAGTGGTACACTCTGTAATACCTAGCCATGCTAGGTGTTCTAGTGGTACACTCTGTAATCACAATTTTACTACATGTAAACAACACAATAACCAAATTCTGTAAACTCAGCATTGTAATCCTTATAGAGAATAAACTTTGAAAGTCTGTACCTCTGTTTGTTGTGATCTGAGTGTACCTCTGTTTGTTGTGATCTGAGTGTACCTCTGTTTGTTGTGATCTGAGTGTACCTCTGTTTGTTGTGATCTGAGTGTACCTCTGTTTGTTGTGATCTGAGTGTACCTCTGTTTGTTGTGATCTGAGTGTACCTCTGTTTGTTGTGATCTGAGTGTACCTCTGTTTGTTGTGATCTGAGTGTACCTCTGTTTGTTGTGATCTGAGTGTACCTCTGTTTGTTGTGATCTGAGTGTACCTCTGTTTGTTGTGATCTGAGTGTACCTCTGTTTGTTGTGATCTGAGTGTACCTCTGTTTGTTGTGATCTGAGTGTACCTCTGTTTGTTGTGATCTGAGTGTACCTCTGTTTGTTGTGATCTGAGTGTACCTCTGTTTGTTGTGATCTGAGTGTACCTCTGTTTGTTGTGATCTGAGTGTACCTCTGTTTGTTGTGATCTGAGTGTACCTCTGTTTGTTGTGATCTGAGTGTACCTCTGTTTGTTGTGATCTGAGTGTACCTCTGTTTGTTGTGATCTGAGTGTACCTCTGTTTGTTGTGATCTGAGTGTACCTCTGTTTGTTGTGATCTGAGTGTACTGTCTTTCATACTGTTATATTCTGTATTGGATCATTATTAACTACTGGGAATATTTGGAATCACTTGACTTGTACTCATTAGAGTGCAGGCGAGAGAGATACAGTGGCCCATGGCCTACTGCCCGTGGCCTGGTAAGCAAAGCTCTGGCTTCACACACTGAGTGTCCAGGCTCGATGCCCGGCGAGGGTGAAAATATTGGACATGTTTCCTTACACCTGTTGACCATGTTCACCCATTGGTACAATAGGTACCTGGGTGTTAGGTGATTGGTATGGGTCGCATCCTGGGATAAAATTGACCTAATTTGCGGGAAATATTCTTCATAACAAGCGGCTTCTATATAGTAATATGTCATTGATCTCAGCTATGGTCTGTATACCTTGTACATGTACTTGTAGAAATAAATATATTATTATTATTTATTTATTATAATCTACAGCTGGAGCAGGTCCTGATCGAACAGGCTGTTACTGTTGGCCGCACACAACCCGACGTACAAATCACAGCCTGGCTGGTCAGGTACTGACTTTAGGTGCCTGTCCAGTGCCTTCTTGAAGACAACCAGGGGTCTATTGGTAATCCCCCTTATGTATGCTGGGAGGCAGTTGAACAGTCTTGGGCCCCTGACACTTATTGTGTTGTCTCTTATCGTGCTAGTGGCGCCCCTGGGTGCCGTAAACAGGGACAACAGGTGTCAGGAAACACGTCGAATGTTTTCACTCTTGCCAGGAATCGAACCCGGACCCCATGAAAGCAAAAGACTGGGCAGGAGATCAAACATAACAGATGCAACATGGCAAGAGATGCAACATGGCAGATGCAACATGGCAAGAGATGCAACATGGCAGGAGATGCAACATGGCAAGATATGCAACATGGCAAGAGATGCAACATGGCAGGAGATGCAACATGGCAAGAGATGCAACATGGTAGGAGAAGCAACATGGCAGGAGATGCAACATGGCAAGAGATGCAACATGGTAGGAGATGCAACATGGCAAGAGATGCAACATGGTAGGAGATGCAACATGGCAAGAGATGCAACATGGTAGGAGATGCAACATGGCAGGAGATGCAACATGGCAGGAGATGCAACATGGTAAAAGATGCAACATGGTAGGAGATGCAACATGGCAGGAGATGCAACATGGTAGGAGATGCAACATGGCAAGAATGCAACATGGTAGGACATGCAACATGGCAAGAGATGCAACATGGCAGGAGATGCAACATGGCAAGAGATGCAACATAGCAGGAGATGCAACATGGCAGGAGATGCAACATGGCAGGAGATGCAGCATGGCAGGAATGCAACATGGCAGGAATGCAACATGGCAAGAGATGCAACATGGCAGGAGATGCAACATGGTAGGAGATGCAACATGGTAGGAGATGCAACATGGTAGAAGATGCAACATGGCAAGACATGCAACATGGCAAGATATGCAACATGGTAGGAGATGCAACATGGTAGGAGATGCAACATGGTAGAAGATGCAACATGGCAGGAATGTAACATGGCAGGAGATGCAACATGCTAGGAGATGCAACATGGTAGAAAATGCAACATGGTAGGAGATGCAACGTGGTAGAAGATGCAACATGGTAGGAGATGCAACATGGTAGAAGATGCAACATGGTAGGAGATGCAACATGATAGAAGATGCAACATGGCAAGAGATGCAACATGGCAGGAGATGCAACATGGCAAGATATGCAACATGGTAGGAGATGCAACATGGTAGGAGATGCAACATGGTAGAAGATGCAACATGGTAGGAGATGCAACATGGTAGAAGATGCAACATGACAGGAATGCAACATGGCAGGAGATGCAACATGGTAGGAGATGCAATATGGTAGAAGATGCAACATGGTAGGAGATGCAACATGGTAGAAGATGCAACATGGTAGGAGATGCAACATGATAGAAGATGCAACATGGCAAGAGATGCAACATGGCAGGAGATGCAACATGGCAAGATATGCAACATGGTAGGAGATGCAACATGGTAGGAGATGCAACATGGTAGAAGATGCAACATGGCAGGATATGCAACATGGTAGGATATGCAACATGGCAGGAGATGCAACATGGCAAGAGATGCAACATGGCAAGAGATGCAACATGGCAGGAGATGCAACATGGTAGAAGATGCAACATGGCAAGACATGCAACATGGCAGGAGATGCAACATTGTAGGAGATGCAACATGGTAGGAGATGCAACATGGTAGAAGATGCAACATGGCAAGAGATGCAACATGGTAGGAGATGCAACATGGTAGGAGATGCAACATGGCAGGAGATGCAACATTGCAAGAGATACAATATGGTAGGAGATGCAACATGGTAGAAGATGCCACATAGTAGATGCCACATGGTAGGAGATGCAACATGGTAGAAGATGCAACATGGCAGGAGATGCAACATGGCAGGAGATGCAACATGGTAGGAGATGCAACATGATAGGAGATGCAACATGGTAGGATATGCAACATGGTAGGAGATGCAACATGGTAGGAGATGCAACATGATAGGAGATGCAACATGGTAGGAGATGCAACATGGTAGGATATGCAACATGGTAGGAGATGCAACATGGTAGGAGATGCAACATGGTAGGAGATGCAACATGGTAGGAGATGCAACATGGTAGGATATGCAACATGGTAGGAGATGCAACATGGTAGGAGATGCAACATGGTAGGAGATGCAACATGGTAGGAGATGCAACATGGTAGGAGATGCAACATGGTAGGAGATGCAACATGGTAGGAGATGCAACATGGCAGGAGATGCAACATGACAGGAGATGCAACATGGCAGGAATGCAACATGGCAGGAATGCAACATGGTAGAAGATGCAACATGGTAGGAGATGCAACATGGTAGGAGATGCAACATGGTAGGAGATGCAACATGGCAGGAGATGCAACATGACAGGAGATGCAACATGGCAGGAATGCAACATGGCAGGAATGCAACATGGCAGGAATGCAACATGGTAGAAGATGCAACATCACCCAATGAAAAGCAAAGGCGCCACTATCACGATAAGAGACAACACAATAAGTGTCAGGGGCCCAAGACTGTTAAGCTGCCTCCCAGCATACATAAGGGGGATTACCAATAGACCCCTGGTTGTCTTCAAGACCCCTGGTTGTCTTCAAGACACCTGGTTGTCTTCAAGACCCCTGGTTGTCTTCAAGACACCTGGCTGTCTTCAAGACCCCTGGTTGTCTTCAAGACACCTGGTTGTCTTCAATACCCCTGGTTGTCTTCAAGACCCCTGGTTGTCTTCAAGACCCCTGGTTGTCTTCAAGACACCTGGTTGTCTTCAAGACCCCTGGTTGTCTTCAAGACTCCTGGTTGTCTTCAAGACCCCTGGTTGTCTTCAAGACACCTGGTTGTCTTCAAGACCCCTGGTTGTCTTCAAGACCCCTGGTTGTCTTCAAGACACCTGGTTGTCTTCAAGACCCCTGGTTGTCTTCAAGACACCTGGTTGTCTTCAAGACCCCTGGTTGTCTTCAAGACACCTGGTTGTCTTCAAGACCCCTGGTTGTCTTCAAGACACCTGGTTGTCTTCAAGACCCCTGGTTGTCTTCAAGACACCTGGTTGTCTTCAAGACCCCTGGTTGTCTTGAAGACCCCTGGTTGTCTTGAAGACCCCTGGCTGTCTTCAAGACCCCTGGTTGTCTTCAAGACCCCTGGCTGTCTTCAAGACCCCTGGTTGTCTTCAAGACACCTGGTTGTCTTCAAGACCCCTGGTTGTCTTCAAGACCCCTGGTTGTCTTCAAGACCCCTGGTTGTCTTCAAGACACCTGGTTGTCTTCAAGACACCTGGTTGTCTTCAAGACACCTGGTTGTCTTCAAGACCCCTGGTTGTCTTCAAGACCCCTGGTTGTCTTCAAGACACCTGGTTGTCTTCAAGACCCCTGGTTGTCTTCAAGACACCTGGTTGTCTTCAAGACCCCTGGTTGTCTTCAAGACACCTGGTTGTCTTCAAGACCCCTGGTTGTCTTGAAGACCCCTGGTTGTCTTGAAGACCCCTGGCTGTCTTCAAGACCCCTGGTTGTCTTCAAGACCCCTGGCTGTCTTCAAGACCCCTGGTTGTCTTCAAGACACATGGTTGTCTTCAAGACCCCTGGTTGTCTTCAAGACCCCTGGCTGTCTTCAAGACCCCTGGTTGTCTTCAAGACCCCTGGCTGTCTTCAAGACCCCTGGTTGTCTTCAAGATCCCTGGTTGTCTTCAAGACCTCTGGCTGTCTTCAAGACACCTGGTTGTCTTCAAGACACCTGGTTGTCTTCAAGACCCCTGGCTGTCTTCAAGACCCCTGGTTGTCTTCAAGACCCCTGGTTGTCTTCAAGACCTCTGGTTGTCTTCAAGACCCCTGGTTGTCTTCAAGACCCCTGGTTGTCTTCAAGACACCTCGTTGTTTACCTGGAGTTTACCTGGAGAGAGTTCCGGGGGTCAACGCCCCCGCGGCCCGGTCTGTGACCAGGCCTCCTGGTGGATCAGAGCCTGATCAACCAGGCTGTTGCTGCTGGCTGCACGCAAACCAACGTACGAGCCACAGCCCGGCTGATCAGGAACTGACTTTAGGTGCTTGTCCAGTGTCAGCTTGAAGACTGCCAGGGGTCTGTTGGTAATCCCCCTTATGTGTGCTGGGAGGCAGTTGAACAGTCTCGGGCCCCTGATACTTATTGTATGGTCTCTTAACGTGCTAGTGACACCCCTGCTTTTCATTGGGGGGATGGTGCATCGTCTGCCAAGTCTTTTGCTTTCGTAGTGAGTGATTTTCGTGTGCAAGTTCGGTACTAGTCCCTCTAGGATTTTCCAGGTGTATATAATCATGTATCTCTCCCTCCTGCGTTCCAGGGAATACAGGTTTAGGAACCTCAAGCGCTCCCAATAATTGAGGTGTTTTATCTCCGTTATGCGCGCCGTGAAAGTTCTCTGTACATTTTCTAGGTCGGCAATTTCACCTGCCTTGAAAGGTGCTGTTAGTGTGCAGCAATATTCCAGCCTAGATAGAACAAGTGACCTGAAGAGTGTCATCATGGGCTTGGCCTCCCTAGTTTTGAAGGTTCTCATTATCCATCCTGTCATTTTTCTAGCAGATGCGATTGATACAATGTTATGGTCCTTGAAGGTGAGATCCTCCGACATAATCACTCCCAGGTCTTTGACGTTGGTGTTTCGCTCTATTTTGTGGCCAGAATTTTTTTTGTACTCTGATGAAGATTTAATTTCCTCATGTTTACCTTATCTGAGTAATTGAAATTTCTCATCGTTGAACTTCATATTGTTTTCTGCAGCCCACTGAAAGATTTGGTTGATGTCCGCCTGGAGCCTTGCAGTGTCTGCAATGGAAGACACTGTCATGCAGATTCGGGTGTCATCTGCAAAGGAAGACACGGTGCTGTGGCTGACATCCTTGTCTATGTCGGATATGAGGATGAGGAACAAGATGGGGGCGAGTACTGTGCCTTGTGGAACAGAGCTTTTCACCGTAGCTGCCTCGGACTTTACTCTGTTGACGACTACTCTCTGTGTTCTGTTAGTGAGGAAATTATAGATCCATCGACCGACTTTTCCTGTTATTCCTTTAGCACGCATTTTGTGCGCTATTACGCCATGGTCACACTTGTCGAAGGCTTTTGCAAAGTCTGTATATATTACATCTGCATTCTTTTTGTCTTCCAATGCATTTAGGACCTTGTCGTAGTGATCCAATAGTTGAGACAGACAGGAGCGACCTGTTCTAAACCCATGTTGCCCTGGGTTGTGTAACTGATGGGTTTCTAGATGGGTGGTGATCTTGCTTCTTAGGACCCTTTCAAAGATTTTTATGATATGGGATGTTAGTGCTATTGGTCTGTAGTTCTTTGCTGTTGCTTTACTGCCCCCTTTGTGGAGTGGGGCTATGTCTGTTGTTTTTAGTAACTGTGGGAGGACCCCCGTGTCCATGCTCCCTCTCCATAGGATGGAAAAGGCTCGTGATAGGGGCTTCTTGCAGTTCTTGATGAACACAGAGTTCCATAAGTCTGGCCCTGGGGCAGAGTGCATGGGCATGTCATTTATCGCCTGTTCGAAGTCATTTGGCGTCAGGATAACATCGGATAGGCTTGTGTTAATCAGATTTTGTGGCTCACTCATAAAAAAATAATTTTGATCTTCGACTCTCAGTCTGGTTAGCGGCTTGCTAAAAACTGAGTCATATTGGGACTTGAGTAGCTCACTCATTTCCTTGCTGTCATCTGTGTAGGACCCATCTTGTTTAAGTAGGGGCCCAATACTGGACGTTGTTCTCGATTTTGATTTGGCATAGGAGAAGAAATACTTTGGGTTTCTTTCGATTTCATTTATGGCTTTTAGTTCTTCCCGCGATTCCTGACTCCTAAAGGATTCTTTTAGCTTAAGTTCGATGCTTGCTATTTCTCTGACCAGTGTCTCCCTACGCATTTCAGATATATTGACCTCTTTTAGCCGCTCTGTTATTCTTTTCCGTCGCCTGTAAAGGGAGCGCCTGTCTCTTTCTATTTTACATCTACTCCTCCTTTTTCTTAGAGGAATAAGCCTTGTGCATACATCGAGTGCCACCGAGTTAATCTGTTCTAGGCATAAGTTGGGGTCTGTGTTGCTTAGTATATCTTCCCAGCTTATATCGGTTAGGACTTGGTTTACTTGGTCCCACTTTATGTTTTTGTTATTGAAGTTGAATTTGGCGAATGCTCCCTCGTGACTAATCTCATTATGTCGGTCTGGGGCTCCACCCATACATGTCTGAACCTCTATTATGTTGTGATCTGAGTATATTGTTTTTGATATGGTGACATTTCTTATCAGATCATCATTGTTAGTGAAGATGAGGTCTAGTGTATTCTCCAGTCTAGTAGGCTCTATTATTTGCTGGTTTAAATTGAATTTTGTGCAGAGATTTAAAAGCTCGTGTGAATGTGAGTTTTCATCAGAGCTGCCTCCTGGTGTTATTACTGCAACAATATTATTTGCTATATTCCTCCATTTTAGGTGCCTTAAGTTGTCTTCAAGACCCCTGGCTGTCTTCAAGACCCCTGGTTGTCTTCAAGATCCCTGGTTGTCTTCAAGACCCCTGGTTGTCTTCAAGACACCTGGTTGTCTTCAAGACCCCTGGTTGTCTTCAAGACACCTGCTTGCCTTCAAGACACCTGGTTGTCTTCGAGACACCTGACTGTCTTCAAGACACCTGGTTGTCTTCAAGACACCTGGTTGTCTTCAAGACCCCTGGTTGTCTTCAAGACACCTGGTTGTCTTCAAGACCCCTGGTTGTCTTCAAGACCCCTGGTTGCCTTCAAGAAACCTGGTTGTCTTCAAAACACCCTGGTTGCCTTCAAGACCCCTGGTTGTCTTCAAGATCCCTGGTTGTCTTAAAGGCACCTGGTTGTCTTCAAGACCCCTGGTTGTCTTCAAGACACCTGGTTGTCTTCAAGACCCCTGGTTGTCTTCAAGACCCCTGGTTGCCTTCAAGAAACCTGGTTGTCTTCAAAACACCCTGGTTGTCTTCAAGATCCCTGGTTGTCTTCAAGATCCCTGGTTGTCTTAAAGGCACCTGGTTGTCTTCAAGACACCTGGTTGTCTTCAAGACCCCTGGTTGTCTTCAAGACCCCTGGTTGTCTTCAAGACCCCTGGCTGTCTTCAGGAAGGGGCTGGACAGGCACCTAAAGTCAGTACCTAACCAGCCGAGCTGTGGTTCCTACTTTGGTGTACGTGAGGCCAACAGTAACAACCTGGCTGAACAGGCCCTGACAACTACCAACAATCACCCCCACCAACGATTACCCCGCCTCCCTCACCAATAATCGCCCCACCTTTGCCACCAACAATCACTCCAGCCTCCCAACCAAAAATCACCCCAACTTCCCCACAAATAATCACCCCCTCCCAACCAACAGCCACCCCTCCTCTCCCCACAACAATAACCCTTCCCCTTTCCACAACAATCACCCCTCTCCTTCCCACAGCAATCACCCTCACACCTCACAAACACCCTCCCCCTCCCCACAACAATCACCACTACCCACATCACAACAATCACCCCTCCCCACAACAATCACCTCTCCCTCTCAACAATCTCCCCTCCCTCCCCTCCCAACAACAATGATTCCTCCCTTCCCACAACAATCACTCCTCCAAACAACAATCTCACCTTCCCTCCCCACAACAATCACCTCTCCCTCTCAACAATCACCCCTCCCTCCCCTCCCAACAACAATGATTCCTCCCTTACCACAACAATCACTCCTCCAAACAACAATCACCCCCCTCCCCACAATAATCACCCCTCCCCTCCCCACAACAATCACTTCTCCCACCCCTCCCCACAACAATCACCCCTCCCTCCCCACAACAATCACCCCTCCCTCCCCACAACAATCACCCCACCCCTCCCCACAACAATCATCCCTCCCTCCCCACAACAATCACCCCTCCCCTCCCCACAACAATCACCCCTCCCTCCCCACAACAATCACCCCTCCCTTCCCACAACAATCACCCCATCCCTCCCTCCCCACAACAATCACCCCTCCCCTCCCCACAACAATCACCCCACCCCTCCCCACAACAATCACCCCACCTCTCCCCACAACAATCACCCCTCCCCTCCCCACAACAATCACCTCTCCCTCCCCGAAACAATCACCCCTCCCTCCCCACAACAATCACCCCACCCCTCCCCACAAAAATCACCCCTCCCTTCCCCACAACAATCATCTCTCCCTCCCCACAACAATCACCCCTCCCTCCCCACAACAATCACCCCTCCCCTCTCCACAACAATCACCCCTCCCCTCAACAATCACCACTCCCCTCACCACAACAATCACCCCTCCCTACAACAATCACCCCTCCCCACAACAATCACCCCTCCCCTCAACAATCACCCCTCCCCACAACAATCACCCCACCCCTCCCCACAATCACCCCTTCCTTTTCCACAACAATCACCCTTCCCCTCAACAATCACCCCTCCCCACAACAATCACTCCTTCCCTCCCCACAACAATCACCCCTCCCCACAACAATCACCCCTCCCCTCAACAATCACCCCTTCCCTCCCTACAACAATCACCCCTCCGCTCCCCATAATAATCACCCCTCCCACAACAATCACCCCTCCCCTCCCCACAACAATCACCCCTCCCCACAACAATCACCCCTACTCACAACAATCTCCCCTCTTCACAACAATCACCCCTCCCCTCCCCACAACAATCACCCCTCCCCTCCCCACAACAATCACTCCTCTCCTCCCAACAACAATCACCACTCCCCACAACAATCACCCTTCCCCTCAACAATCACCCCTCCCCTCCCCACAACAATTACCCCTCACCTCCCCACAACAATCACCCCTCCCCTCCCCACAACAATCACCCCTCCCCTCCCCACAACAATCACCCCTCCCCTCAACAATCACCCCTCCCCTCTCCACAACAATCACCCCTCCCCTCCCCACAACAATCACCCCTCCCCTCCCCACAACAATCACCCCTCCCCTCCCCACAATAAACCCTCCCCTCCCCACAACAATCACCCCTCCCCTCAACAATCACCCCTCCCCACAACAATCACCCCTTCCTTACCCACAAGAATCACCCCTTCCTTACCCACAACAATCACCCCTCCCCTCCCCACAACAATCACTCCTCCCCTCAGCAATCACCCCTCCCCTCAACAATCACCCCTCCCCTCCCCACAGCAATCACCCCTCCCCTCAACAATCACCTATCCCCTCCCCACAACAATCACCCCTCCGCTCCCCACAACAATCACCCCTCCGCTCCCCACAATTACCCCTCCCCTCCCCACAACAATCACCCCTCTCCACAACAATCACCCCTCCCTTCCCGACAACAATCACCCCTCGCCTCTCCACAACAATCACCCTTCCCCTCCCCACAACAATCACCCCTCCCCTCCCCACAACAATCACCCCTCCCCTCCCCACAACAATCACCCCTCCCCTCCCCACAACAATCACCCCTTCCCCTCCCCACAACAATCACCCCTCCCCACAACAATCACCCCTTCCCCTCCCACAACAATCACCCCTCCCCTCAACAATCACCCCTCCCCTCCCTACAACAATCACCCCTCCCCTCCCCACAACAATCACCCCTTCCCCTCCCCACAACAATCACCCCTCCCCTCCCCTCCCTACCACAGAAAAAGTACTGACCCAACAATTGTTTTAATTGATAATGATATAATGATCAATTACGGACCATAGACAGCCTCCAGGAGGCTGATATATGAAACCCAGAGAGATGGGTTGTTGGTAGTGGGTCCAGGGTGGGTTAATGGGTTGTGCGGGTCTGGGTTTGTCCACGGTGGTGGGTTTTTTGCGGTGGGTTGAGGTGGGTTAGTATGTGTGCGCGTCAGCCATTTTGTTCCCCCGTGAGTCTTTGTTGTATGGCGGTGATGTGCTGTTATATTTGTGAATTATAGGCGATAGAGTGCGTCTAGCGCTGAGATCTATGTCATTTGGGAAATTAGAGATTATAGCGATTGTCTGGGAAATCTAAGGATGTGTTTGGGGGTGTTTTAAGGTGCGAAAACAGGGGGAGAAGTGCAGCTGGCAGTGGTACGCGTTCTTACGGGTAAGTACACCCCATCCTCCTGTCTTATTTCTATTTTAAGCCTCTATTTTAACCCTCTATAACCCACTTCCTTGATTATAGACGAGAATATGAGTTGCTTTTGATTTCTAGCGGCTTGCTGGCGTGTTGGAATTTGATTTTGTACTTCAAAATAGGACAAGATTAGAAGGGAGGGAATTGTGTCGACCAAAAATGGCGTCGCGTGCTTATGTTTTTAATGTATTTTCTGCGTCCGCCAGCGTATTGCTTCGTTATATTCGTCTTATAACGTAAATTAACGTTGTGGAGGACGGTTGTGTCGTTATAATCGTTAAATAGTTCGTTGTAAGCGCTGGGGCGGACATCCGGACCTTCTTATCCCATATTTAAAGCGATTTTAGTGGGTATTTCGTTGCAATATCAAGGTGTTGGCTTGCTAGAGTGTGCTGTTGCAGGTTGCAGAGGTTGCAAGGTGGGGGAAATTGGTGTAAATGGGCGAAAATGCTATTTTTGCGATGTTTCTGTCATCGATTTGAAGGTGTAGTGTGTGTGGTGAGTAAATGGCGGGAATGTTTGGTCTGTTTTCTGTCTTATTTGGCTTATTTAAGGGTGTTTGTGGGTGTGGTGAGGTGTTGTGGGTGTTGTGGGTGTGTGGGGGGAGGTGTGGGGTGGGTGTATCATGGGTTTTTACACAAATATTAAGTGTGTGACCCATGCTGGTTGACCCATCAGTTCAAACATTATGGAAACCCGGACCAAACATTGTGAAAGTTCTCATATTTAACCCTCTCCCGCCTTTAAAACAATGATAAAACCTCTTATCTTCACATCTAAGTTTTCAAAACCATTGAAACCATCATCACGCCATGCAAAACCCATTTAGAAACCGCTAATAGGGGTAAAATATCAATTTATTACTGAACATTTGACTTCAGAAATGGGACTAGTTAGTTACGCGCCATATTTATTTTTTTTTAGATATTTGGCGCCAAATTCAAGTAGCTGGAGTCTTATATATATATTTTTAAAGCGGTGTTTACTGTAGTGTATTTTGAGGACCTGTGTGTAAGGTTGTTGTGTGTATTATGCAGTGTTTACTGTAGTGTTTAACTGGTTATTTGGCGCGCGCGCGCGCGCGCGCACACACACACACACACACACACACACACACACACACACACACACACACACACACACACACACACACACACACACACACACACACACACACACACACACACACACACACACACACACACACACCAACCAGCAATAACAACTACAACAACAGACCTCAATTAGCAGTTTGTAAATAAGACTTGGCAACATCAACAACAGTACAACAGACCTCAACAGTATGTACAACAACAAACCTCAATAACAGTATGTGAACAAGACGTAACAACAACAACAGTACTCCAACAACAGACCTCAATAACAGTATGTGAACAAGACGTAACAACAGCAACAACAGTACTCCAACAACAGACCTCAATAACAGTATGTGAACAAGACGTAACAACAGTGACTACCACAACAACAGTACTACAACTACACACCTCAATAACAGTATGTAAATAAGACCTAACAACAGTACTACAACAACAGACCTCAACAGTATGTAAGACCTAACAACAGCAACAATAGACCTCAATAACAGTATGTAAACAAGACCCAACAACAGTACTACAACAACAGACCTCAATAACAGTATGTAAGACCTAACAACAACAACAACAGTACTACAACAACAGACCTCAATAACAGTATGTAAATAAGACCCAACAACAACAACAACAGTACTACAACAGACCCCAATAACAGTATGTAAGACCTAACAACAACAACAACAGTACTACAACAACAGACCCCAATAACAGTATGTAAGACCTAACAACAACAACAACAACAACAGTACTACAACAACAGACCCCAATAACAGTATGTAAGACCTAACAACAGCAACAATAGACCTCAATAACAGTATGTAAACAAGACCCAACAACAGTACTACAACAACAGACCTCAATAACAGTATGTAAGACCTAACAACAACAACAACAGTACTACAACAACAGACCTCAATAACAGTATGTAAATAAGACCCAACAACAACAACAACAACAGTACTACAACAGACCCCAATAACAGTATGTAAGACCTAACAACAACAACAACAGTACTACAACAACAGACCCCAATAACAGTATGTAAGACCTAACAACAACAACAACAACAACAGTACTACAACAACAGACCCCAATAACAGTATGTAAGACCTAACAACAGCAACAATAGACCTCAATAACAGTATGTAAACAAGACCCAACAACAGTACTACAACAACAGACCTCAATAACAGTATGTAAGACCTAACAACAACAACAACAGTACTACAACAACAGACCTCAATAACAGTATGTAAATAAGACCCAACAACAACAACAACAACAGTACTACAACAACAGACCCCAATAACAGTATGTAAGACCTAACAACAATAACAACAGTACTACAACAACAGACCTCAATAACAGTATGTAAATAAGACCCAACAACAACAACAACAACAACAGTACTACAACAGACCCCAATAACAGTATGTAAGACCTAACAACAACAGTACTACAACAACAGACCTCAATAACAGTATGTAAATAAGACCCAACAACAACAACAACAGTACTACAACAACAGACCTCAATAACAGTATGTAAACAAGACCCAACAACAACAACAACAGTACTACAACAGACCTCAATAACAGTATGTAAACAAGACGTAACAACAGGAACTACAACAACAGACCTCAATAACAGTATGTGAAAAAGACGTAACAACAGCAACTACAGCAACAACAGTTCTACAACAACAGACCTCAATAACAATATGTAAATAAGACGTAACTACAGCAACAACAGTACAACAGACTTCAATAACAGTATGTAAACAAGACGTAACAACAGGAACTACAACAACAGACCTCAATAACAGTATGTGAAAAAGACGTAACAACAGCAACTACAGCAACAACAGTTCTACAACAACAGACCTCAATAACAGTATGTAAATAAGACGTAACAACAGCAACAACAGTACTACAACAACAGACCTCAATAACAGTATGTAAATAAGTAACAACAGTACTACAGCAACAGACCTCAACAGTATGTGAACAAGACATAACAACGGCAACAACAGTACTACAACAGACCTCAATAACAGTGTGTAGTACCTAACAAAATCTTGCCTCGTGTACTAACCATCATGATATACAAGGCTCTAATTCACATACTATTTACAGTGCAAGATTGCAGTCTTCTCTACCAGTGCTGTGCATAATGTTATAGGAATGCAGTTACAAGCCTGAGTACATCTATCACCCTCCATGATAACATGAACGTAGCAACTTGCAGTGTGAACACAGACTGATGTTGTTGTAGCCTGACTTAGGCTTGGTTACAAGTACTTCTGACAGTTTGACAGACTGATGTTGTAGCCTGACCTAGGCTTGGTTACAAGTACTTCTGAGAGTTTGACAGACTGATGTTGTAGCCTGACTTAGGCTTGGTTGCAAGTACTTCTGACAGTTTGACAGACTGATGTTGTAGCCTGACTTAGGCTTGGTTACAAGTACTTCTGACAGTTTGACAGACTGATGTTGTAGCCTGACTTAGGCTTGGTTACAAGTACTTCTGACAGTTTGACAGACTGATGTTGTAGCCTGACTTAGGCTTGGTTGCAAGTACTTCTGACAGTTTGACAGACTGATGTTGTAGCCTGACTTAGGCTTGGTTACAAGTACTTCTGACAGTTTGACTGACTGATGTTGTAGCCTGACTTAGGCTTGGTTACAAGTACTTCTGACAGTTTGACTGATGTTGTAGCCTGACTTAGGCTTGGTTACAAGTACTTCTGACAGTTTGACAGACTGACTGATGTTGTAGCCTGACTTAGGCTTGGTTACAAGTACTTCTGACAGTTTGACAGACTGATGTTGTAGCCTGACTTAGGCTTGGTTACAAGTACTTCTGACATTTTGACAGACTGACTGATGATGTAGCCTGACTTAGGCTTGGTTACAAGTACTTCTGACAGTTTGACAGACTGACTGATGATGTAGCCTGACTTAGGCTTGGTTACAAGTACTTCTGACAGTTTGACAGACTGACTGATGAAGTAGCCTGACTTAGGCTTGGTTACAAGTACTTCTGACAGTTTGACAGACTGACTGATGTTGTAGCCTGACTTAGGCTTGGTTACAAGTACTTCTGACAGTTTGACTGACTGATGTTGTAGCCTGACTTAGGCTTGGTTACAAGTACTTCTGACAGTTTGACTGACTGATGTTGTAGCCTGACTTAGGCTTGGTTACAAGTACTTCTGACAGTTTGACTGACTGACTGATGATGTAGCCTGACTTAGGCTTGGTTACAAGTACTTCTGACAGTTTGACAGACTGACTGATGATGTAGCCTGACTTAGGCTTGGTTACAAGTACTTCTGACAGTTTGACAGACTGACTGATGAAGTAGCCTGACTTAGGCTTGGTTACAAGTACTTCTGACAGTTTGACAGACTGATGTTGTAGCCTGACTTAGGCTTGGTTACAAGTACTTCTGACAGTTTGACTGACTGATGTTGTAGCCTGACTTAGGCTTGGTTACAAGTACTTCTGACAGTTTGACAGACTGACTGATGATGTAGCCTGACTTAGGCTTGGTTACAAGTACTTCTGACAATTTGACAGACTGACTGATGATGTAGCCTGACTTAGGCTTGGTTACAAGTACTTCTGACAGTTTGACAGACTGATGTTGTAGCCTGACTTAGGCTTGGTTACAAGTACTTCTGACAGTTTGACAGACTGATGTTGTAGCCTGACTTAGGCTTGGTTACAAGTACTTCTCACAGTTTGACTGACTGATGTTGTAGCCTGACTTAGGCTTGGTTACAAGTACTTCTCACAGTTTGACTGACTGATGTTGTAGCCTGACTTAGGCTTGGTTACAAGTACTTCTGACAGTTTGACAGACTGACTGATGTTGTAGCCTGACTTAGGCTTGGTTACAAGTACTTCTGACAGTTTGACAGACTGACTGATGATGTAGCCTGACTTAGGCTTGGTTACAAGTACTTCTGACAGTTTGACAGACTGACTGATGATGTAGCCTGACTTAGGCTTGGTTACAAGTACTTCTGACAGTTTGACAGACTGATGTTGTAGCCTGACTTAGGCTTGGTTACAAGTACTTCTGACAGTTTGACTGACTGATGTTGTAGCCTGACTTAGGCTTGGTTACAAGTACTTCTGATAGTTTGACTGACTGATGTTGTAGCCTGACTTAGGCTTGGTTACAAGTACTTCTGACAGTTTGACTGACTGATGTTGTAGCCTGACCTAGGCTTGGTTACAAGTACTTCTGACAGTTTGACAGACTGATGTTGTAGCCTGACTTAGGCTTGGTTACAAGTACTTCTGACAGTTTAACAGACTGACTGATGTTGTAGCCTGACCTAGGCTTGGTTACAAGTACTTATGACAGTTTGACAGACTGACTGATGTTGTAGCCTGACTTAGGCTTGGTTACAAGTACTGCTGACAGTTTGACAGACACACAGACTGACTGATAGTATAGTAGCCTGACCTAGGCTTGGTTACAAGTACTTTTAACAGTTTGACAGACACACAGACTGACTGATAGTGTAGCAGCCTGACTTAGGCTTGGTTACAAGTACTTCTGACAGTTTAACAGATGATCAGAGCAAAGTACGTGACCAGGCCTATGGTCACTATCTTGAGCACTGTCCTTATTTGTGTATTGAGGAATGTGAATATTGTATAATTACCTATGTGACATGTCAAGATACAAATGAAAATAAGATGCCAGATATATTAAGCAAATTTACTAAATTTATTTGTAACAGATAAGTGAACTGTAGATATAAATCCAGATGTTCTCCTGTTAACCCTTTTGGGGCCTAGTTCCTAGGCCTATTGTGTATCCATATGCTCTTGTGCTACCATCCACAGGATGGGTGTGAGGTGCACAATAAACTAGCCACTACCATCCTACTGGTTTGGTAATAGAGTTGTGGATGAGTGGAACAAACTCCCGAGTACAGTTATAGAGGCCAGAACGTTGTGTAGCTTTAAAAATAGGTTGGATAAATACATGAGTGGATGTGGGTGGGTGTGAGTTGGACCTGATAGCTTGAGCTACCAGGTCGGTTGCCGTGTTCCTCCCTTAAGTCAATGTGACCTGACCTGACTAGGTTGGGTTTTTTCTGACCTGACTAGGTTGGGTGCATTGGCTTAAGCCGGTAGGAGACTTGGACCTGCCTCGCATGGGCCAGTAGGCCTTCTGCAGTGTTCCTTCGTTCTTATGGTCTTATGTTCTTATCCACAGGATGCGTGTGAGGTGCACAATAAACTAGCCACTACCATCCACAGGATGGGTGTGAGGTGCACAATAAACTAGCCACTACCATCCACAGGATGGATATGAGGTGCACAATAAACTAGCCGTTACCATCCTGGGATGGTAGTGGCTAAATATAAATCTGTCCACAATGTTCTTATTGATTCTTATTCTCTTGTTAAAAAGAATACTGAAGGTTGTATTCAAGAATGAGGCTTTAATAAGATATCAGAAGAACCACAGTGGTAATAAGTCCAGCAGGACAGTGGTAATAAGTCCAGCAGGACAGTGGTAATAAGTCCAGCAGGACAGTGGTAATAAGTCCAGCAGGACAGTGGTAATAAGTCCAGCAGGACAGTGGTAATAAGTCCAGCAGGATAGTGGTAATAAGTCCAGCAGGACAGTGGTAATAAGATCAGCAGGACAGTGGTAATAAGTCCAGGACGACAGTGGTAATAAGTCCAGGACGACAGTGGTAATAAGTCCAGGACGACAGTGGTAATAAGTCCAGGACGACAGTGGTAATAAGTCCACGACCACTGATACTACAAGGACCACAATGGTCCTTGTAGTGCCATTGTGGTCTTTGTAGTACCATTGTGGTCTTTGTAGTACCATTGTGGTCCTTGTAGTACCATTGTGGTCCTTGTAGTACCATTGTGGTCCTTGTAGTACCATTGTGGTCCTTGTAGTACCATTGCGGTCTTTGTAGTACCATTGTGGTCCTTGTAGTACCATTGTGGTCTTTGTACCATTGTGGTTCTTGTAG
>NC_091388.1:5306652-5329152 GCF_038502225.1 Cherax quadricarinatus | reverse complement strand
TACCAGCTATTATTATTACCCTGTACCAGCTATTATTATTATTACCCTGTACCAGCTATTATTACTACCCTGTACCAGCTATTATTATTACCCTGTACCAGTTATTATTATTACCCTGTACCAGTTATTATTATTACCCTGCACCAGCTATTATTGTTACCCTGTACCAGCTATTATTATTACCCTGTACCAGCTATTATTATTACCCTGTACCAGCTATTATTATTACCCTGTACCATCTATTATTATTACCCTGTATCAGCTATTCTTATTATTACCCTGTACCTGCTATTATTATTACCCTGTACCAGCATTATTATTACACTGTACCAGCATTATTATTACACTGTACCAGCATTATTATTACACTGTACCAGCATTATTATTACACTGTACCTGCTATTATTATTACCCTGTACCAGCATTATTATTACACTGTACCAGCATTATTATTACACTGTACCAGCATTATTATTACACTGTACCTATTATTATTACCCTGTACCAGCATTATTATTACACTGTACCAGCATTATTATTACACTGTACCAGCATTATTATTACACTGTACCAGCATTATTATTACACTGTACCAGCCATTATTATTACACTGTACCAGCATTATTATTACACTGTACCAGCATTATTATTACACTGTACCAGCCATTTTATTATTACACTGTACCAGCATTATTATTACACTGTACCAGCATTATTATTACACTGTACCAGCCATTATTATTACACTGTACCAGCATTATTATTACACTGTACCAACATTATTATTACACTGTACCAGCATTATTATTACACTGTACCAGCATTATTATTACACTGTACCAGCATTATTATTACACTGTACCAGCATTATTATTACACTGTACCAGCATTATTATTACCCTGTACCAGCCATTATTATTACACTGTACCAGCCATTATTATTACACTGTACCAGCCATTATTATTACACTGTACCAGCATTATTATTACACTGTACCAGCATTATTATTACACTGTACCAGCATTATTATTACACTGTACCAGCTATTATTATTACACTGTACCAGCCATTATTATTACACTGTACCAGCATTATTATTACACTGTACCAGCATTATTATTACACTGTACCAGCTATTATTATTACACTGTACCAGCATTATTATTACACTGTAATAGCATTATTATTACACTGTACCAGCCATTATTATTACACTGTACCAGCATTATTATTACACTGTACCAGCCATTATTATTACACTGTACCAGCATTATTATTACACTGTACCAGCCATTATTATTACACTGTACCAGCATTATTATTACACTGTACCAGCATTATTATTACACTGTACCAGCATTATTACACTGTACCAGCCATTATTATTACCCTGTACCAGCATTATTATTACACTGTACCAGCATTATTATTACACTGTATCAGCATTATTATTACACTGTACCAGCATTATTATTACACTGTACCAGCATTATTATTACACTGTACCAGCATTATTATTACACTGTACCAGCTATTATTATTACACTGTACCAGCATTATTATTACACTGTACCAGCATTATTATTACACTGTACCAGCCATTATTATTACACTGTACCAGCATTATTATTACACTGTACCAGCCATTATTATTACACTGTACCAGCATTATTATTACACTGTACCAGCCATTATTATTACACTGTACCAGCATTATAATTACACTGTACCAGCATTATTATTACACTGCACCAGCATTATTACACTGTACCAGCCATTATTATTACCCTGTACCAGCATTATTATTACACTGTACCAGCATTATTATTACACTGTATCAGCATTATTATTACACTGTACCAGCATTATTATTACACTATACCAGCATTATTATTACACTGTATCAGCATTATTATTACACTGTACCAGCATTATTATTACACTGTACCAGCATTATTATTACACTGTACCAGCATTATTATTACACTGTACCAGCATTATTATTACACTGTACCAGCCATTATTATTACACTGTACCAGCATTATTATTACACTGTACCAGCATTATTATTACACTGTACCAGCATTATTATTACACTGTACATTATTATTACAGCATTATTATTACACTGTACCAGCATTATTATTACACTGTACCAGCATTATTATTACACTGTACCAGCCATTATTATTACAGTTACCAGCATTATTATTACACTGTTCCAGCATTATTATTACACTGTACCAGCATTATTATTACACTGTACCAGCATTATTATTACACTGTACCAGCATTATTATTACACTGTACCAGCATTATTATTACACTGTACCAGCATTATTATTACACTGTACCAGCCATTATTATTACACTGTACCAGCATTATTATTACACTGTACCAGCATTATTATTACACTGTACCAGCATTATTATTACACTGTACCAGCATTATTATTACACTGTACCAGCATTATTATTACACTGTACCAGCCATTATTATTACACTGTACCAGCATTATTATTACACTGTACCAGCCATTATTATTACACTGTACCAGCCATTATTATTACACTGTACCAGCATTATTATTACACTGTACCAGCCATTATTATTACACTGTACCAGCCATTATTATTACACTGTACCAGCATTATTATTACACTGTACCAGCATTATTATTACACTGTACCAGCATTATTACACTGTACCAGCCATTATTATTACACTGTACCAGCATTATTATTACACTGTACCAGCCATTATTATTACACTGTACCAGCCATTATTATTACACTGTACCAGCATTATTATTACACTGTACCAGCATTATTATTACACTGTACCAGCATTATTATTACACTGTACCAGCCATTATTATTACACTGTACCAGCCATTATTATTACACTGTACCAGCATTATTATTACACTGTACCAGCCATTATTATTACACTGTACCAGCCATTATTATTACACTGTACCAGCATTATTATTACACTGTACCAGCCATTATTATTACACTGTACCAGCATTATTATTACACTGTACCAGCATTATTATTACACTGTACCAGCATTATTATTACACTGTACCAGTTATATACACTGAGAGGTCACGTGACTTCCCTTTAAACGACCTTTAATTTGGCGGAGGCGCCAAAATTGCCTTTTTTAATTTGACGAAGGCGCCAAAAGGTTTTTTTTTTTTTTTTTTTTTGCGTTTCTACACTTTTGCAATTTATCGCCATTTATAAAAGGCTCTTCAGTTGATAAGTGTTAAAAAGAGTAAAAGGCTTGGCCTTTTTTGGGCATTATTTTGTGTAGTTTGTCTAGGTGATTTATGTTATTTTAGGTGATTTTTATTTAGGTTATCTGTTATGGGTTATTTACCTGTTATTTTTGGTTATTTACCTGGTATTACGGTTCACGTGTGGTAGATGTGGTTAATGATGGTTGATGTGGGTGTTAGTGATGGCTGTTGATGTTAATGATGGTTGATGTGGTTGTTAGTGATGGTGGTTGATGTTGTTAGTGATGGTGGTTGATGTTGTTAGTGATGGTGGTTGATGTTAGTGATGGTGGTTGATGTGGGTGTTAGTAATGGTGGTTGATGTTAATGATGGTTGATGTGGTTGTTAGTGATGGTGGTTGATGTTAATGATGGTGGTTGATGTTAATGATGGTTGATGTGGTTGTTAGTGATGGTTGATGTTAATGATGGTTGATGTGGTTGTTAGTGATGGTGGTTGATGTTAGTGATGGCGGTTGATGTTAATGATGGTTGATGTGGTTGTTAGTGATGGTGGTTGATGTTAGTGATGGTGGTTGATGTTAATAATGGTTGATGTGGTTGTTAGTGATGGTGGTTGATGTTAGTGATGGTGGTTGATGTTAATGGTGGTTGATGTGGTTGTTAGTGATGGTGGTTGATGTTAATGATGGTTGATGTGGTTGTTAGTGATGGTGGTTGATGTTGTTAGTGATGGTGGTTGATGTTAATGATGGTTGATGTGGTTGTTAGTGTTGGTGGTTGATGTTAGTGATGGTGGTTGATGTTAATGATGGTTGATGTGGTTGTTAGTGATGGTGGTTGATGTTGTTAGTGATGGTGGTTGATGTTAATGATGGTTGATGTGGTTGTTAGTGATGGTGGTTGATGTTAGTGATGGTGGTTGATGTTGTTAGTGATGGTGGTTGATGTTAATGATGGTTGATGTGGTTGTTAGTGATGGTTGATGTTGTTAGTGATGGTGGTTGATGTTAATGATGGTTGATGTGGTTGTTAGTGATGGTGGTTGATGTTAGTGATGGTGGTTGATGTTAATGATGGTTGATGTGGGTGTTAGTAATGGTGGTTGATGTTAATGATGGTTGATGTGGTTGTTAGTGATGGTGGTTGATGTTAGTGATGGTGGTTGATGTTAATGATGGTTGATGTGGTTGTTAGTGATGGTGGTTGATGTTAATGATGGTTGATGTGGTTGTTAGTGATGGTGGTTGATGTTAGTGATGGTGGTTGATGTTAATGATGGTTGATGTGGTTGTTAGTAATGGTGGTTGATGTTAATGATGGTTGATGTGGTTGTTAGTGATGGTGGTTGATGTTGTTAGTGATGGTGGTTGATGTTAATGATGGTTGATGTGGTTGTTAGTGATGGTGGTTGATGTTAATGATGGTTGATGTGGTTGTTAGTGATGGTGGTTGATGTTGTTAGTGATGGTGGTTGATGTTAATGATGGTTGATGTGGTTGTTAGTAATGGTGGTTGATGTTAATGATGGTTGATGTGGTTGTTAGTGATGGTGGTTGATGTTGTTAGTGATGGTGGTTGATGGTTGATGTGGTTGTTAGTGATGGTGGTTGATGTTGTTAGTGATGGTGGTTGATGTTAATGATGGTTGATGTGGGTGTTAGTAATGGTGGTTGATGTTAATGATGGTTGATGTTAATGATGGTTGATGTGGTTGTTAGTGATGGTTGATGTTGTTAGTGATGGTTGATGTTAATGATGGTTGATGTGGTTGTTAGTGATGGTGGTTGATGTTAATGATGGTTGATGTGGTTGTTAGTGATGGTGGTTGATGTTAATGATGGTTGATGTGGTTGTTAGTGATGGTTGATGTTAATGATGGTTGATGTGGTTGTTAGTGATGGTGGTTTATGTTAATGATGGTTGATGTGGTTGTTAGTGATGGTGGTTGATGTTAATGATGGTTGATGTGGGTGTTAGTGATGGTTGATGTTAATGATGGTTGATGTGGTTGTTAGTGATGGTGGTTAATAATAATGATGGTTGATGTGGTTGTTAGTGATGGTGGTTGATGTTGTTAGTGATGGTGGTTGATGTTGTTAGTGATGGTTGATGTTAGTGATGGTGGTTGATGTTAATGATGGTTGATGTGGTTGTTAGTGATGGTGGTTGATGTTAATGATGGTTGATGTGGTTGTTAGTGATGGTGGTTGATGTTAATGATGGTTGATGTGGTTGTTAGTGATGGTGGTTGATGTTAATGATGGTTGATGTGGTTGTTAATGATGGTGGTTGATGTTAGTGATGGCGGTTGATGTTAATGATGGTTGATGTGGGTGTTAGTGATGGTGGTTGATGTTAATGATGGTTGATGTGGTTGTTAGTGATGGTGGTTGATGTTAATGATGGTTGATGTGGTTAGTGATGGTGGTTGATGTTAATGATGGTTGATGTGGTTGTTATTGATGGTGGTTGATGTTAATGATGGTTGATGTGGTTAGTGATGGTTGATGTTAGTGATGGCAGTTGATGTTAATGATGGTTGATGTGGGTGTTAGTGATGGTGGTTGATGTTAATGATGGTTGATGTGGTTGTTAGTGATGGTGGTTGATGTTAATGATGGTTGATGTGGATGTTAGTGATGGTGGTTGATGTTAGTGATGGTGGTTGATGTTAATGATGGTTGATGTGGTTGTTAGTGATGGTGGTTGATGTTAATGATGGTTGATGTGGTTGTTAGTGATGGTGGTTGATGTTAGTGATGGCGGTTGATGTTAATGATGGTTGATGTGGTTGTTAGTGATGGTGGTTGATGTTAATGATGGTTGATGTGGTTGTTAGTGATGGTGGTTGATGTTAATGATGGTTGATGTGGTTGTTAGTGATGGTTGATGTTGTTAGTGATGGTGGTTGATGTTAATGAGGGTTGATGTTGTTAGTGATGGTGGTTGATGTTAGTGATGGTGGTTGATGTTAATGATGGTTGATGTGGTTAGTGATGGTGGTTGATGTTAATGATGGTTGATGTAGTGATGGTGGTTGATGTGGTTGTTAGTGATGGTGGTTGATGTTGTTAGTGATGGTTGATGTTAATGATGGTTGATGTGGTTGTTAGTGATGGTTTATGTTGTTAGTGATGGTGGTTGATGTTAATGATGGTTGATGTAGTGATGCTGGTTGATGTTAATGATGGTTGATGTGGTTGTTAGTGATGGTGGTTGATGTTAATGATGGTTGATGTAGTGATGGTTGATGTTAATGATGGTTGATGTAGTGATGGTTGATGTGGTTGTTAGTGATGGTGGTTGATGTTAATGATGGTTGATGATGATGGTTGATGTTAATGACGGTTGATGTAGTGATGGTGGTTGATGTTAGTGATGGTTGATGTTAATGATGGTTGATGTAGTTGTTAGTGATGGTTGATGTTAATGATGGTTGATGTGGTTAGTGATGGTTGATGTTAATGGTGGTTGATGTTGTTGTTAGTGATGGTGGCTGATGTGGTTGTTTGTGATGATGGTTGATGTTGTTAGTGATGGTGGTTGATGTGGTTGTTAGTGATGGTTGATGATGTGGTTGTTAGTGATGGTGGTTGATGTTAATGATGGTTGATGTAGTGATGGTGGTTGATAATGATGGTTGATGTGGTTGTTAGTGATGGTTGATGTTAATGGTGGTTGATGTGGTTAGTGATGGTTGATGTTGTTAGTGATGGTTGATGTTGATGTGGTTATTAGTGATGGTGGTTGATGTTAATGATGGTTGATGTGATGGTGGTTGATAATGATGGTTGATGTTAGTGTTGGTGGTTGATGTTAATGATGGTTGATGTGGTTGTTAGTGATGGTGGTTGATGTTAATGATGGTTGATGTGGTTAGTGATGGCTGATGTGGTTGTTAGTGATAGTGGTTGATGTTAATGATGGTTGATGTTAATGATGGTTGAAGTGGTTGTTAGTGATGGTGGTTGATGTTAATGATGGTTGATGTGGTTGTTAGTGATGGTTGATGTTAATGATGGCTGATGTGGTTGTTAGTGATGGTTGATGTGGTTGTTAGTGATGGTGGTTGATGTTAATGATGGTTGAAGTGGTTGTTAGTCATGGTGGTTGGTGTTAATGATGGTTGATGTGGTTGTTACTGATGGTTGATAATGATGGTTGATGTGGTTGTTAGTGATGGTGGTTGATGTTAATGATGGTTGATGTGGTTGTTAGTGATGGTTGATGTTAATGGTGGTTGATGTGGTTGTTAGTGATGGTTGATGTTAATGATGGTTGATGTGGTTGTTAGTGATGGTTGATGTTAATGATGGTTGAGGTGGTTGTTAGTGATGGTTGATGTTAATGATGGTTGATGTGGTTGTTAGTGATGGTTGATGTTAATGATGGTTGAGGTGGTTGTTAGTGATGGTTGATGTTAATGATGGTTGAGGTGGTTGTTAGTGATGGTTGATGTTAATGATGGTTGATGTGGTTGTTAGTGATGGTGGTTGATGTGGTTGTTAGTGATGGTTGATGTTAATGATGGTTGAGGCAGTTGTTAGTGATGGTTGATAGTGGTGGTTGATGTGGTTGTTAGTGATTGATGGTAGTGGTGGTTGATATTAGTGGTGTGGTTGATAGTGATGGTGGCTGATAGTGGTGGATGTTGTTAGTGATGGTTGATGTGGTTGTTAGTGATGGTTGATGTTGTTAGTGATGGTTGAAGTTAGTGATGGTGGTTGAGGTTAGTGGTGTGGTTGATGTGGTTAGTGATGGTTGATGTTAGTGGTAGTTGATGTGGTTGTCAGTGATGGTTGATATTAGTGGTAGTTGATGTGGTCAGTGTTGGTGGTTGTTAGTGGTAGTTGATGTGGTTGTTAGTGATGGTTTATGTTAGTGGTAGTTGATGTGGTTGTCATTGGTGGTTGATGTTAGTGGTAGTTGATGTGGTTGTTAGTGATGGTAGTTGATGTTAGTGGTAGTTGATGTGGTTCAGTGATGGTTGATGTTAGTGGTAGTTGATGTGGTTGTCATTGGTGGTTGATGTTAGTGGTAGTTGATGTGGTTGTCAGTGATTGATGTTAGTGGTAGTTGATGTGGTTGTCAATGATGGTGGTTGATAGTGGTAGTTGATGTGGGTGTCAGTGATTGTGGTTGTTAGTGGTAGTTGATGTGGTTCGTGATGGTTGATGTTAGTGGTAGTTGATGTGGTCAGTGATGGTGGTTGATAGTGGTAGTTGATGTGGGTGTCAGTGATTGTGGTTGATGTTAGTGGTAGTTGATGTGGTTTTGATGGTTGATGTTAGTGGTGATGTGGTTGCTAGTGATGGTTGATGTTAGTGGTAGTTGATGTGGTTGTTAGTGATGGTTGATGTTAGTGGTAGTTGATGTGGTTGTCAGTGATGGTGGTTGATGTTAGTGGTAGTGATCAGTGATGGTGGTTGATGTTAGTGGTAGTTGGTGTGGTTGTCAGTGATGGTTGATGTTAGTGGTAGTTGATGTGGTTGTTAGTGATGGTTGATGCTAGTGGTAGTTGATGTGGTTGTTAGTGATGGTGGTTGATGTTAGTGGAAGTTGTGGTTGTTAGTGATGGTTGATGTTAGTGATGGTAGTTGACGTTAGTAGTCAGGCCCCTCATATAACAGTTAAAGCTTCAAGAGCCTATACCTGGTGGAACACTGTCCTGGTGGAACACTGGAACACTGTCCTGGTGGAACACTGTCCTGGTGGAACACTGGAACACTGTCCTGGTGCAACACTGTCCTGGTGGAACACTGGAACACTGTCCTGGTGCAACACTGGAACACTGTCCTAGTAGAACACTGTCCTGGTGGAACACTGTTTTTGTGGAACACTGTTCTGGTGGAACACTGGAACACTGTCCTGGTGGAACACTGTCCCAGTGGAACACTGTCCTGGTGGAACACTCTTCTGGTGGAACACTGGAACACTGTCCTAGTGGAACACTGTCCTAGTGGAACACTGGAACACTGTCCTGGTGGAACACTGGAACACTGTCCTGGTGGAACACTGTCCTAGTGGAACACTGTCCTGGTGGAACACTGCAACACTGTCCTGGTGGAACACTGTCCTAGTGGAACACTGTCCTGGTGGAACACTGCAACACTGTCCTGGTGGAACACTGTCCTGGTGGAACACTGTCCTGGTGGAACACTGTCCTGGTGGAACACTGTCCTGGTGGAACACCGTCCTAGTGGAACACTGTCCTAGTGGGACACTGTCCTAGTGGAACACTGTCCTAGTGGAACACTGGAACACTGTCCTGGTGGAGCACTGTCCTGGTGGAACACTGTCCTGGTGGAACACTGTCCTAGTGGAACACTCTCCTGGTGGAACACTGCAACACTGTCCTGGTGGAACACTGTCCTAGTGGAACACTGTCCTGGTGGAACACTGCAACACTGTCCTGGTGGAATACTGTCCTGGTGGAACACTGTCCTAGTGGAACACTGTCCTGGTGGAACACTGCAACACTGTCCTGGTGGAACACTGTCCTGGTGGAACACTGTCCTAGTGGAACACTGTCCTGGTGGAACACTGTCCTAGTGGAACACTGTCCTGGTGGAACACTGTCCTAGTGGAACACTGTCCTGGTGGAACACTGTCCTGGTGGAACACTGGAACACTGTCCTGGTGGAACACTGGAACACTGTCCTGGTGGAACACTGGAACACTGTCCTGGTGGAGCACTGTCCTGGTGGAACACTGTCCTAGTGGAACACTGTCCTGGTGGAACACTGTCCTGGTGGAACACTGGAACACTGTCCTGGTGGAACGCTGGAACACTGTCCTGGTGGAGCACTGTCCTGGTGGAACACTGTCCTGGTGGAACACTGGAACACTGTCCTGGTGGAACACTGGAACACTGTCCTGGTGGAACGCTGGAACACTGTCCTGGTGGAGCACTGTCCTGGTGGAGCACTGTCCTGGTGGAACACTGTCCTGGTGGAACACTGGAACACTGTCCTGGTGGAGCACTGTCCTGGTGGAACACTGTCCTAGTGGAACACTGTCCTGGTGGAACACTGTCCTGGTGGAACACTGGAACACTGTCCTGGTGGAATGCTGGAACACTGTCCTGGTGGAACACTGTCCTGGTGGAACACTGCAACACTGTCCTGGTGGAATACTGTCCTGGTGGAACACTGCAACACTGTCCTGGTGGAACACTGCAACACTGTCCTGGTGGAACACTGGAACACTGTCCTGGTGGAACGCTGGAACACTGTCCTGGTGGAGCACTGTCCTGGTGGAACACTGTCCTGGTGGAACACTGGAACACTGTCCTGGTGGAGCACTGTCCTGGTAGAGCACTGTCCTGGTGGAACACTGTCCTGGTGGAACACTGGAACACTGTCCTGGTGGAACACTGTCCTGGTGGAACACTGCAACACTGTCCTGGTGGAACACTGGAACACTGTCCTGGTGGAACACTGTCCTGGTGGAACACTGCAACACTGTCCTGGTGGAACACTGGAACACTGTCCTGGTGGAACGCTGGAACACTGTCCTGGTGGAGCACTGTCCTGGTGGAACACTGTCCTGGTGGAGCACTGTCCTGGTGGAACACTGGAACACTGTCCTGGTGGAACACTGGAACACTGTCCTGGTGGAGCACTGTCCTGGTGGAACACTGTCCTGGTGGAACACTGGAACACTGTCCTGGTAGAGCACTGTCCTGGTGGAACACTGTCCTGGTGGAACACTGTCCTGGTGGAACACTGCAACACTGTCCTGGTGGAATACTGTCCTGGTGGAACACTGTCCTGGTGGAACACTGGAACACTGTCCTGGTGGAACGCTGCAACACTGTCCTGGTGGAGTACTGCCCTTGTGTAAGTGGTAATTATCTTCAACATTTTAATCGAGAATGGTGTTAACTAAAATGAAAGACATAAGGAGAAAATAGGGTAAGGTTACTTGTCCCTCCAAAATTCCAAGTTTTAAATATTACGTACATGGCGTGATCTTGTGACATTGTACGATATTCAGGAGAAAAAGGCACAATACTGTACCTGGATTAGGTAATAGTCCAAATTTGACCAGTACATCGTCGTAATTTTCTTACTCCTCTATGCAGGTTATTTGTGTGTTATTGAAGACTTTGTAGAGGTAGAAGAAATTAATTGATATGTATTTAGTTGAGAAAACTGCAATTAAATCTTTAAGATACTTCTGTAGCACCCGGGTGTTTTTGTTGATGAATAAGACATATGTATAACACCTGGGTGTCTTCATTGATGAATAAGACACATGTACAACACCTGGGTGTCTTTATTGATGAATAAGACACATGTACAACACCTGGGTGTGTTTACTGATGAATAAGACACATGTACAACACCTGGGTGTCTTTATTGATGAATAAGACACATGTACAACACCTGGGTGTCTTTATTGATGAATAAGACACATGTACAACACCTGGGTGTCTTTATTGATGAATAAGACACATGTACAACACCTGGGTGTCTATTGATGAATAAGACACATGTACAACAGCTGGGTGTCTTTATTGATGAATAAGACACATGTACAACACCTGGGTGTCTTTATTGATGAATAAGACACATGTACAACACCTGGGCGTTTTTATTGATGAATAAGACACATGTACAACACCTGGGTGTCTTTATTGATGAATAAGACACATGTATAACACCTGGGTGTCTTTATTGATGAATAAGACACATGTATAACACCTATGTGTCTTTATTGATGAATAAGACACATGTACAACACCTGGGTGTCTTTATTGATGAATAAGACATATGTACAACACCTGGGTGTCTTTATTGATGAATAAGACACATGTACAACACCTGGGCGTCTTTATTGATGAATAAGACACATGTACAACACCTATGTGTCTTTATTGATGAATAAGACACATGTACAACACCTGGGTGTCTTTATTGATGAATAAGACACATGTACAACACCTGGGTGTCTTTATTGATGAATAAGACACATGTACAACACCTATGTGTCTTTATTGATGAATAAGACACATGTACAACACCTGGGTGTCTTTATTGATGAATAAGATACCTGTACAACACCTGGGTGTCTTTATTGATGAATAAGACACATATACAACACCTGGGTGTCTTTATTGATGAATAAGACACATGTACAACACCTGGGCGTCTTTATTGATGAATAAGACACATGTACAACACCTATGTGTCTTTATTGATGAATAAGACACATGTACAACACCTGGGTGTCTTTATTGATGAATAAGACATATGTATAACACCTGGGCGTCTTTATTGATGAATAAGACACATGTACAACACCTATGTGTCTTTATTGATGAATAAGACACATGTACAACACCTGGGTGTCTTTATTGATGAATAAGATACATGTACAACACCTGGGTGTCTTTATTGATGAATAAGATACCTGTACAACACCTAGGTGTCTTTATTGATGAATAAGACACATGTACAACACCTGGGTGTCTTTATTGATGAATAAGACACATGTACAACACCTGGGTGCCTTTATTGATGAATAAGACACATGTACAACACCTAGGTGTCTTTATTGATGAATAAGACACATGTACAACACCTGGGAGTCTTTATTGATGAATAAGACACATGTACAACACCTGGGCGTCTTCATTGACGAATAAGACATATGTATAACACCTGGGTGTCTTTATTGATGAATAAGAAACGTGTACAACACCTGGGTGTCTTTATTGATGAATAAGACACATGTACAACACCTATGTGTCTTTATTGATGAATAAGACACATGTATAACACCTAGGTGTCTTTATTGATGAATAAGACACATGTACAACACCTATGTGTCTTTATTGATGAATAAGACACATGTACAACACCTAGGTGTCTTTATTGATGAATAAGACACATGTACAACACTTAGGTGTCTTTATTGATGAATAAGACACATGTACAACACCTAGGTGTCTTTATTGATGAATAAGACACATGTACAACACCTAGGTGTCTTTATTGATGAATAAGACACATGTACAACACCTATGTGTCTTTATTGATGAATAAGACACATGTACAACACCTATGTGTCTTTATTGATGAATAAGACACATGTACAACACCTGGGTGTCTTTATTGATGAATAAGACACATGTACAACACCTGGGTGTCTTTATTGATGAATAAGATACCTGTACAACACCTAGGTGTCTTTATTGATGAATAAGACACATGTACAACACCTGGGTGTCTTTATTGATGAATAAGACACATGTACAACACCTGGGCGTCTTCATTGACGAATAAGACATATGTATAACACCTGGGTGTCTTTATTGATGAATAAGAAACGTGTACAACACCTGGGTGTCTTTATTGATGAATAAGACACATGTACAACACCTATGTGTCTTTATTGATGAATAAGACACATGTACAACACCTGGGTGTCTTTATTGATGAATAAGACACATGTACAACACCTGGGTGTTTTTATTGATGAATAAGACACATGTACAACACCTGGGTGTCTTTATTGATGAATAAGACACATGTACAACACCTAGGTGTCTTTATTGATGAATAAGACACATGTACAACACATGGGTGTCTTTATTGATGAATAAGACACATGTACAACACCTGGGTGTCTTTATTGATGAATAAGACACATGTACAACACCTGGGTGTCTTTATTGATGAATAAGACACATGTACAACACCTGGGTGTCTTTATTGATGAATAAGACACATGTACAACACCTGGGTGTCTTTATTGATGAATAAGACATGTACAACACCTGGGAGTCTTTATTGATGAATAAGACACATGTACAACACCTGGGTGTCTTTATTGATGAATAAGATACATGTACAACACCTGGGTGTCTTTATTGATGAATAAGATACCTGTACAACACCTAGGTGTCTTTATTGATGAATAAGACACATGTACAACACCTGGGTGTCTTTATTGATGAATAAGACACATGTACAACACCTGGGTGCCTTTATTGATGAATAAGACACATGTACAACACCTAGGTGTCTTTATTGATGAATAAGACACATGTACAACACCTGGGTGTCTTTATTGATGAATAAGACACATGTACAACACCTGGGCGTCTTCATTGACGAATAAGACATATGTATAACACCTGGGTGTCTTTATTGATGAATAAGAAACGTGTACAACACCTGGGTGTCTTTATTGATAAGACACATGTACAACACCTATGTGTCTTTATTGATGAATAAGACACATGTATAACACCTAGGTGTCTTTATTGATGAATAAGACACATGTACAACACCTATGTGTCTTTATTGATGAATAAGACACATGTACAACACCTAGGTGTCTTTATTGATGAATAAGACACATGTACAACACCTAGGTGTCTTTATTGATGAATAAGACACATGTACAACACCTAGGTGTCTTTATTGATGAATAAGACACATGTACAACACCTAGGTGTCTTTATTGATGAATAAGACACATGTACAACACCTATGTGTCTTTATTGATGAATAAGACACGTGTACAACACCTATGTGTCTTTATTGATGAATAAGACACATGTACAACACCTGGGTGTCTTTATTGATGAATAAGACACATGTACAACACCTGGGTGTCTTTATTGATGAATAAGATACCTGTACAACACCTAGGTGTCTTTATTGATGAATAAGACACATGTACAACACCTGGGTGTCTTTATTGATGAATAAGACACATGTACAACACCTGGGCGTCTTCATTGACGAATAAGACATATGTATAACACCTGGGTGTCTTTATTGATGAATAAGAAACGTGTACAACACCTGGGTGTCTTTATTGATGAATAAGACACATGTACAACACCTATGTGTCTTTATTGATGAATAAGACACATGTACAACACCTGGGTGTCTTTATTGATGAATAAGACACATGTACAACACCTGGGTGTTTTTATTGATGAATAAGACACATGTACAACACCTGGGTGCCTTTATTGATGAATAAGACACATGTACAACACCTAGGTGTCTTTATTGATGAATAAGACACATGTACAACACATGGGTGTCTTTATTGATGAATAAGACACATGTACAACACCTGGGTGTCTTTATTGATGAATAAGACACATGTACAAAACCTGGGTGTCTTTATTGATGAATAAGACGGATAAAGACCCTCAGGTTTTGCACAAGTGTCTACTCTCTGAACTTGTCAGTAACATGTATCATTCATGTTAAGGCTACAAGTTCAACACAATACATTGTTCATACAGAAAGTGGTTCTCTGTACATTGTATCATGCTTAAATAAAAATTATGATTTTTATTATTGTTTATTATTATTATTACAGAATGTCCTCGACTTACAAACACATCGGGGACCTCCTGAATTGCATATAATATACATTATACAGGAAGTCTTGAAGTTACGAACACGTTGGGACCTGTATTGCGTATAATGTAATACAGGAAGTCTTGAAAGTTACGAACACGTTGGGACCTGTATTGCGTATAATATAATACAGGAAGTCTTGAACTTACGAACACGTTGGGACCTGTATTGCGTATAATATAATACAGGAAGTCTTGAAGTTACGAACACGTTGGGACCTGTATTGTGTATAATATAATACAGGAAGTCTTGAAGTTACGAACACGTTGGGACCTGTATTGCGTATAATATAATACAGGAAGTCTTGAACTTACGAACACGTTGGGAATTTCTGTATTGTGTATAATAGTATATAATAAAGATATACACAATAATGATATATATACAATAAAGATATACACAATAATGATATATACACAATAATGATAAAATGACATACACAAAACAGAAGATTCTCAACGTGTAAGTCGAGGACTTACTGAATAATTAGTATTTTTCAATATAGAAAAGAAGAGGTTGGTGGTAGTGTGCACAAGGTAAGGGCTTTGTAGTGCGCAGAAATATATTATTATTAATCCTAAGCAGGAGTTTTTCAGTATAGAAAAAATATAGGTTGGTGGTAGCAGTGCGCACTAGGTAAGGGCGTTGCATTGCGCAGGATATTCTCAGCTATGTTTGGGTCTGCTGTGTCATGTGATCGTATGCAAGGGCTGCGTCAGTTCCAAATCTTCTCTTATTTATAGACTGGCTCCTCTCTCTCTCACGTAAAAAAATAATCATTTAACTTTTGCGGTTCTCTTTTTAGTTGTAAGCCGTTTTTCAAGAATTTCAGGTGATTGTAATTCTTAGTAGTTTTGCTCTCATATTCCCATAAAAAATATCATTTATGTCTTTTTAAAAATTTCAGGATGGTTAAAATTGTCAGTAATGTTGAATTTCTTTTTATATAGGCCTACTCTGCCTTAAAAAATATCATTTAACTTTTGCTGTCCTACTTTTGTTTTGGTGTCAATATTAAGCAAAGTTAAGGCTTATTGTCGGGCCATGGTAAATCACAGAAACCAAACCTGTGGATACGGTGGTCCTACTGTATTTCTTTTCTTTTAACCTGTAAACGGTCCAAACGTATATATACGTTTTTACCGCTAGTGCCCCAAACGTATATATACGTTTTATTTGTCATACATTTAACATTGCCACGATAAGCCTGAGTCGCCTAGACATGAGAGAATGGGTGTGAGCACTCACTGTGCGCCATGTTAAAATAATTGGGGATGCCTGGGTACTGTATGCTCTTTTTTCCTATTAAAAAAAAACAATTTTTTTTTCTCTCAAAAAAGTTGGGGCACTACGGTAGAGAACGTATATATACGTTTGGACCGTTTACGGGTTAAGTATGTTCAAGTCTTTCTGCGTCGGTGCCGTAGTTCTACGCCACAAGCTCGGCTCACTCAGTTAAGCTGTGAGCTGTAAATTTGGGCCTAGATATAACAGAATGGATCTGTGTGGTGAATGTGCGCCATATAAAAAAAAAATTCTGCAGCACACAGTGCATAATGAGAAAAAACTGCGATCGTATTTTTTTGGCTTAAAACAGTGACTTTGTGGTGTATTTTTAGATGGTTTTAATGACTATATTCTCGGTTTATTGGTCTCTTTTGATAGAATGGAAGATATATTACAGAGATAGGGATAATTTTGATTGGTTTGAGGACTGAAAGTAGTATGAAATTGAGCTCAAAGTATTGGAAATGTTCCATTTTTGCTGATATTCCAAAGTAAACAAATCACGTAACTCATCCAATACGTGTCCAGTGGTGGATCTAATACACGTCTACTGGTGGGTCTAATATACGTCTACTGGTGGGTCTAATATGTGTCCACTGGTGGGTCTAATATGCATCCACTGGTGGGCCTAATATGCGTCCACTGGTGGGTCTAATATGCGTCCACTGGTGGGTCTAATATGCATCCACTGGTGGGTCTAATATGCGTCCACTGGTGGGTCTAATATGTGTCCACTGGTGGGTCTAATATGCGTCCACTGGTGGGTCTAATATGCATCCACTGGTGGGCCTAATATGCGTCCACTGGTGGGTCTAATATGCGTCCACTGGTGGGTCTAATATGCATCCACTGGTGGGCCTAATATGCGTCCACTGGTGGGTCTAATATGCGTCCACTGGTGGGTCTAATATGCGTCCACTGGTGGGTCTAATATGCGTCCACTGGTGGGTCTAATATGCGTCCACTGGTGGGTCTAATATGCGTCCACTGGTGGGTCTAATATGCGTCCACTGGTGGGTCTAATATGCATTCACTAATGTACTGACGTTAATTATACAATTATTACGATAATGCATAACAGTAAAGATTCTATTTTTTTGTGCGAATAAAAAATTCAGAATGGAAAGCAAGCGTAATGTAAGAAGGGCCTAAAGATGTGACTAATGAACAGAGAAAATGTTATTTTAGTGCCAGGAATGTCTGCATTGTTTATTATGGACCCTATTTTGAAATTGCAGTATTTTGAAATTTGTGTGGAATTGGCCAAATTACTAATTTCTGATCACTTTATTGGGTAGTTGAAATAGTTGACTTATTACCATGGTGGTCCTGGACTTACTAATCTTGTGGTCTTGGACTTATTACCATTGTGGTCCTGGACTTACTACCATTGTGGTCCTGGACTTATTACCATTGTGGTCCTGGACTTATTACCTTTGTGGTCCTGGACTTATTACTCTTGTGGTCCTGGACTTATTACCATTTTGGTCCTGGACTTATTACCATTGTGGTCCTGGACTTATTACCATTGTGGTCCTGGACTTATTACCATTGTAGTTCTGGACTTATTACCATTGTGGTCCTGGACTTATTACCATTGTGATCCTGGACTTATTACCATTGTGGTCCTGGACTTATTACCATTGTGGTCCTGGACTTATTACTCTTGTGGTCCTGGACTTATTACCATGGTGGTCCTGGACTTATTACTCTTGTGGTCCTGGACTTATTACCATTGTAGTCCTGGACTTATTACCATTGTGGTCCTGGACTTATTACCATTGTAGTCCTGGACTTATTACCATTTTGGTCATGGACTTATTACCATTGTGGTCCTGGACTTATTACCATTGTAGTCCTGGACTTATTACCATTGTGGTCCTGGACTTATTACCATTGTAGTCATGGACTTATTACCATTGTGGTCCTGGACTTATTACCATTGTAGTCCTGGACTTATTACCATGGTGGTCCTGGACTTATTACTCTTGTGGTCCTGGACTTATTACCATTGTAGTCCTGGACTTATTACCATTGTGGTCCTGGACTTATTACCATTGTAGTCCTGGACTTAATACCATTGTGGTCCTGGACTTAATACCATTGTGGTCCTGGACTTATTACCATTGTGGTCCTGGACTTATTACCATTGTGGTCCTGGACTTATTACCATTGTGGTCCTGGACTTATTACCATTGTAGTCCTGGACTTATTACCATTGTGGTCCTGGACTTATTACCATTGTGGTCCTGGACTTATTACCATTGTGGTCCTGGACTTATTACCATTGTGGTCCTGGACTTATTACCATGGTGGTCCTGGACTTATTACCATGGTGGTCCTGGACTTATTACCATTGTGGTCCTGGACTTATTACCATTGTGGTCCTGGACTTATTACCATTGTGGTCCTGGACTTATTACCATTGTAGTCCTGGACTTAATACCATTGTGGTCCTGGACTTAATACCATTGTGGTCCTGGACTTATTACCATTGTGGTCCTGGACTTATTACCATTGTGGTCCTGGACTTATTACCATTGTGGTCCTGGACTTATTACCATTGTAGTCCTGGACTTATTACCATTGTGGTCCTGGACTTATTACCATTGTGGTCCTGGACTTATTACCATTGTGGTCCTGGACTTATTACCATTGTGGTCCTGGACTTATTACCATGGTGGTCCTGGACTTATTACCATTGTGGTCCTGGACTTATTACCATTGTGGTCCTGGACTTATTACCATGGTGGTCCTGGACTTATTACTCTTGTGGTCCTGGACTTATTACCATTGTAATCCTGGACTTATTACCATTGTGGTCCTGGACTTATTACCATTTTGGTCCTGGACTTATTACCATGGTGGTCCTGGACTTATTACCATTTTGGTCCTGGACTTATTACTCTTGTAGTCCTGGACTTATTACCATTGTGGTCCTGGACTTATTACCATTTTGGTCCTGGACTTATTACCATGGTGGTCCTGGACTTATTACCATTTTGGTCCTGGACTTATTACTCTTGTAGTCCTGTACTTATTACCATTGTGGTCCTGGACTTATTACCATTGTGGTCCTGGACTTATTACCATGGTGGTCCTGGACTTACCATTGTAGTCCTGGACTTATTACCATTGTGGTCCTGGACTTATTACCATGGTGGTCCTGGACTTATTACCATTGTAGTCCTGGACTTATTACCATTGTAGTCCTGGACTTATTACCATTGTGGTCCTGGACTTATTACCATTGTAGTCCTGGACTTATTACCATTGTAGTCCTGGACTTATTACCATTGTAGTCCTGGACTTATTACTCTTGTAGTCCTGGACTTATTACCATTGTGGTCCTGGACTTATTACCATTTTGGTCCTGGACTTATTACCATGGTGGTCCTGGACTTATTACCATTTTGGTCCTGGACTTATTACTCTTGTAGTCCTGGACTTATTACCATTGTGGTCCTGGACTTATTACCATTGTGGTCCTGGACTTATTACCATGGTGGTCCTGGACTTATTACCATTGTAGTCCTGGACTTATTACCATTGTAGTCCTGGACTTATTACCATTGTAGTCCTGGACTTATTACCATTGTAGTTCTGGACTTATTACCATTGTAGTTCTGGACTTATTACCATTGTAGTTCTGGACTTATTACCATTGTGGTCCTGGACTTATTACCATTGTGGTCCTGGACTTATTACCATTGTGGTCCTGGACTTATTACCATTGTAGTTCTGGACTTATTACCAGTGAGGTCCTGGAATTATTTCCATTGTGATCTTATATAATGTGGAATAATTTATTCCTTGTATAAATAATATATACATCATAGAGAAGCTTCCAGGTGTACACGAGGATGTTAGGCAGTACTTTTTCAGGCTTAGTGTTATATATGGTATGTATTACTGAAGGAGGTGGTGGAGGCATGCAATATGTACACTTTTAAGTGTAAAGAACGAAAATGTACAATACCGTGACTGGAATGATAATTAATTCGCTCATAGAGACTCGTATTTCCAACCCAGGAAGAAGTGGAGTGTATGTTGAGGTAGGAGACACATGGAGTAACAGAAGCACCTCAGCTAGGCACATAAGGAAACTAGAAGAAGTGCAAAGGTTTGCGATGTTTTGGTCGAAATTTGGCCATTGATGAGTCACACTAACACGTGAAGGTGGGGGAGCCAGCATATGTGTGAGAGGAGGTCATGGATGGGACAGAGAAGAGGAAGAGAGGTTAGTAGTAGCAGTAGTAGTAGCAGTAGTAGTAGTAGTAGTTGATATGACTGGTAGTAGTAGTAATGAATATGACTGGTAGTAGTAGTAATGAATATGACTGGTAGTAGTAGTAATGAATATGACTGGTAGTAGTAGTAATGAATATGACTGGTAGTAGTAGTAATGAATATGACTGGTAGTAGTAGTAATGAATATGACTGGTAGTAGTAGTAATGAATATGACTGGTAGTAGTAGTAATGAATATGACTGGTAGTAGTAGTAATGAATATGACTGGTAGTAGTGGTAGTGGATATGACTAATCCGGCAATCAGTTATCCGGTTCCATCAATAATCCGGGACTAATTTCGGCTAGCATAATTTCATCATAATACTAACTCAAAATTGTGCAGATAGCTGTAAATCCACAGCAGCAAGGCAGTGGATTAGAAAGCAGTGATGAAAATTAGGAAAATGTAGCAGATAATCTCTATTGATAGGTTAATTAAGTATACAGTGGACCCCCGCTTTACGATCAGCTCCCAATGCGACCAGTTATGTAAGTGTATTTATGTAAGTTCGTTTGTACGTGTATGACTTAAGAAATCGTAATGACACGATTGCAAACAAATCATACCCCCGGCCGGGATTGAACCCGCGGTCATAGAGTCTCAAAACTCCAGCCCGTCGCGTTAGCCACTAGACCAGCTGGTCTAGTGGCTAACGCGACGGGCTGGAGTTTTGAGACTCTATGACCGCGGGTTCAATCCCGGCCGGGGGTATGATTTGTACGTGTATGTTTGGGGGTCTGAAATGGACTAACCTAATTCACAATATTCCTTATGGGAACAAATTCGTTCAGTAATGGCACCTGAACATAATTCTGGAATGAAATAATATCGTAAGCCGGGGGTCCACTGTATTCTAACCTAACCACTCCGTAATCTGGCACACTGCAGGTCCCAATAATGCCGGATTAGTGATGGCCGACCTGTAGTAGTGAATATAATTGGTAGTAGTAGTGGTAGTGGATATGACTGATAGTAGTGGTAGTGAATATGACTGGTAGTAGTAGTAGTGAATATGACTGGTAGTAGTAGTGAATATGACTAGTAGTAGTAGTAGTGAATATGACTGGTAGTAGTGGTAGTGAATATGACTGGTAGTAGTAGTAGTAATAGCAAATATGACTGGTAGTAGTGGTAGTAGATATGACTGGTAGTAGTAGTAGTGAATATGACTGGTAGTAGTGGTAGTGGATATGACTGGTAGTAGTAGTAGAAGTGAATATGACTGGTAGTAGTAGTAGTAATAGCAAATATGACTGGTAGTAGTGGTAGTAGA
>NC_091388.1:5274152-5301652 GCF_038502225.1 Cherax quadricarinatus | reverse complement strand
ATCGTGCTGCCCTCTGATTGGTCCTCGCAGGGAATAGTGTTGCAACCTCGTTCCATTGTTACAAGGCTTTCTCAATATCCATTTTTAATTTCAAAACAATTTAATTTTTTATGTGAATTGTAGTAGTTATGGTATTGTGGCTTCTGTGTATTTATGAATTATTTTAGTCACAGTATTGTGATTTTTTTGTATTGTTCCAGTCATGGTATTGTCATTTTTTTGTCCTTTAGGCTTTTAAAATCTGTATTTCACTGTTTGAAATATAATTTTCTTTCGTAGAAATCTTTATCATGGTGGAAATGCAATAAACAAAGCACAAAAATTGTTGATGGTTCTCCCTGCATTAGACTTTTCAGATCTGTACATAATTCTCTTTTTAAACAATTTTTTCTCAAAGAAATCTTTATTGTATGGCAGAAATGTTGTGCTTAGGCCTTGGCACCGCGTCTAGACTGGCCTTGCAAAAAATTGCCGCATGGCAGCGCTAGCAAGATTCGCTGCAGCATCACAAAACATGCTTGCATTGCAACATGTGCAAGAGAGAAAGAGAGAGAGAGAGAGAGAGAGAGAGAGAGAGAGAGAGAGAGTGAGGTAGTCAAGGCTGGATCACTTCAGGCTGATGCCAGACATGGTCGTGCCAACTTCTGTTGTTATCAAATTTGTGGCGCATTTTTTTGAAGAGATTTCGTGGTCAGATAAAATAGGCCTTTGAAAACCATAAGCATCACCAAATACTGCAGATATATAAGCATATATGAAAATAATTCATATATATGTGTATATATATATATATATATATATATATGTAATTATTTTTTCACTTATTTTCAAGTGATTTGTAAGTAGAGAAATTAAATACGTTTGATTATTAGTCAGTGGTGTAATAGATTGTTTTCAAGACATGTTTGAAGTGATATATCGTGTGTTGTGATTGGTTAGTTGATTGCGGTTGCATCGGTTGAGGGCGGCAACGGTATTTGGTTGCTTGCGACCCAGTGGGCAAGCAATCAAGGTACTTCCTTGGTGTTTTTTTTAGGTAAGTTTTGTGTTTGGTGTTGAGTTTGGATGGGTGCCATGTATGGTGACCTTGTGTGTGTGTGTGTGTGTGTATGAGTGTGTATGAGTGTGTATGAGTGTGTATGAGTGTGTATGAGTATGTGTGTGTGTGTGTGTGTGTGTGCGTGTTTATCTGTATCTCTGTTTTTGTGTACTCGCTTACATATGGTTGCAGGGGTCGAGTCACAGCTCCTGTAACGTGTTAGCCCACATTGGTAACTGTTTACTAAGTACCCTCTTTAGACTGGTGCAGTGTAGTATACTTTCAAAGCCATTAATTAAGCCATACTTACCCTCTACTGTTAGACAACTAATGTTCCTTGTGTCTGTTAGTTGCCAACAGTAGAACAAATATGCTTTCTTTACCCACCTTACTGTTAATAAAATTAAACAGTGGTGCCTAGTACCCTAGGCACCACTGATTATTGTATAGTGTTCCCACCGTATAGTGTCTGCAGTGTAATGAGTACAGTGCTACCTGGATTGTCAACAGAGTACAGGGGGTCCTCGATTTACTATGGGGTTACGTTCTGACGAACCCATTGTAAGTTGAAAATATCATAAGTCAGATATGAGTGATATAGTAAATAAATCAATAAATAACTGCTATCACTGAATAAGTCAATAAATAACACAAGTTAGGGACTTGCTGCCACACCATCGTAAAGTCGAACCATTGTAAAGTCGAACCATTGTAAAGTCGAACCATTGTAAAGTCGAACCATTGTAAAGTCGAACCATCGTAAAGTCGAACCATCGTAAAGTCGAACCATCGTAAAGTCGAACCATCGTAAAGTCGAACCATCGTGAAGTCGAACCATCGTGAAGTCGAACCATCGTGAAGTCGAACCATCGTCAAGTCGAACCATCGTCAAGTCGAACCATCGTCAAGTCGAACCATCGTCAAGTCGAACCATCGTCAAGTCGAACCATCGTCAAGTCGAACCATCGTCAAGTCGAACCATCGTCAAGTCGAACCATCGTCAAGTCGAACCATCGTCAAGTCGAACCATCGTCAAGTCGAACCATCGTCAAGTCGAACCATCGTCAAGTCGAACCATCGTCAAGTCGAACCATCGTCAAGTCGAACCATCGTCAAGTCGAACCATCGTCAAGTCGAACCATCGTCAAGTCGAACCATCGTCAAGTCGAACCATCGTCAAGTCGAACCATCGTCAAGTCGAACCATCGTCAAGTCGAACCATCGTAAAGTCGAACCATCGTAAAGTCGAACCATCGTGAAGTCGAACCATCGTGAAGTCGGAAATATCATAAGTCAAGGACCACCTGTAGATTATCTACAGTACAATACTGTCGTTTTTAATAGCAGTGTCTCGAAGGATTGCTACTGGTTAATTTTTGACGGTATCTATACAATTCCTGAAATTGGGTATTGGTCTCGGTATCCAATTTTTTTCATCGTTGGAAATGCTCTGTATATTAAGGGGCTGAATGAAGGAATCTTTAATCTTGAATAGTTCATTTTTAAGCACTCTGGCTGTTTCACATTGCACAATGTAGTGTAAGGTAACATTTTTTGTGTACGTCTTTCCATGTTATGTTTATTATAGACAATCTAAATGACTGAAATCAAAAGAAAAATTTTGGTTTTTCATTTTGGGTCGTCCTGCCTCGGTGGGAGATGGCCAGTGACCTGAAAAATAGTTTCAAAATGCACAAATAAGCCCCCCATAGAAGAAGGAAATAATAATAATAATAATAATAATGTTTATTTCTACACCAGTAGGTTATACAACTTATACAGACCAAAGCTGACATTAATGACATGCTATATAGAAATTCCCTGGTTATTTCCCCTGAATGCCACCCACTAACACCTGGGTACCTACTTACTGCTAGGTGAACAGGGACAGCAGGTGTCTTAAGGAAACAAATCCATACTGGGGATCGAACCATGAACCCTAGTGTGAGAGGCCAGTGTGCTACCAACCCAGCCACAGAATGATGATGTTTCGGTCAGTGGTCCAAGTGGGACCAAAACGTGGTCATAAGTTTCTCTCTCTTATATGTGGGTTATTTGTGTATTGTTCCAGTCATGGTATTGTGAATTTTTGTTCTTGATTTCCACATGTTCAGTAAAGACAGTGAATCAGGGGTCCCCAACGTGGGTAATGGTTGTGGTTTGAGAGCTTCATGTAGCCCTACTTTAAATTTGGCTTTTCATATTGGGCCTTTTCGTTCTAAAAAGGTTGGGGACTACTGGTTTAAATGGCTAAGGTCAGTGTTTAACTCTGATTTTTTTCTTTTCAGTGTTAATAATGTGAGAGTGAAATACTATGGGTCCTAAAGACCAGGACCGTGGTGGCGGTGGCAGTACTGGAGGGGGCAGCAGTGCTAGTGCTGGTGGCAGCAACAGCAGCACCGCCCCCACAGTAACCTCGGAAGAATGGCTACAGCGCCTCCTTGCGGCCATTACCAAGATAAAGTCACAAAAGCAGCGGCCAAACCTCGAGCGCATTACGCAGACTATGAGGCAACTCTTCACTGTACCGCCTGACCTCGTGGTCACCAACCTCCAAGCCCAGGTAACCTTACACTGATTTTTTCAACACATTGGCAGTCTCCCACCAAGGCAGGGCAACCAAAAATGAAGTTTTTCATTTTACGTTTAGTAACTTATAGAGTAGGTGTTACTAGCACCTTGCTGCCAGCATTTAGTACAGTGGAACCTCAAATATAGAACTTTCTTCGGTCCAGAAGGCTGTTCAAGTGTCGCTACCGAATGAATTTATTCCCATCAGGAATAATGTAAATTAGATTAGTCCATTTCAGACCCTCAAAAATACATTTATAAAAGCACTTACAAAAATACACTTACGTAATTGGTTGAGTTGGGAGCAGTTCGATTTTTGAGGTTCCACTGTAATCTATACAGGAAGGGTAACTAGCACCTTGTTGCTAGCATTCAGTAATTTATACAGGAAGGGTAACTAGCACCTTGTTGCTAGCATTCAGTAATCTATACAGGAAGGGTAACTAGCACCTTGTTGCTAGCATTCAGTAATCTATACAGGAAGGGTAACTAGCACCTTGTTGCTAGCATTCAGTAATTTATACAGGAAGGGTAAGTAGCACCTTGTTGCTAGCATTCAGTAATTTATACAGGAAGGGTAACTAGCACCTTGTTGCTAGCATTCAGTAATTTATACAGGAAGGGTAACTAGCACCTTGTTGCTAGCATTCAGTAATTTATACAGGAAGGGTAACTAGCACCTTGTTGCTAGCATTCAGTAATTTATACAGGAAGGGTAACTAGCACCTTGTTGCTAGCATTCAGTAATCTATACAGGAAGGGTAACTAGCACCTTGTTGCTAGCATTCAGTAATCTATACAGGAAGGGTAACTAGCACCTTGTTGCTAGCATTCAGTAATTTATACAGGAAGGGTAACTAGCACCTTGTTGCTAGCATTCAGTAATTTATACAGGAAGGGTAACTAGCACCTTGTTGCTAGCATTCAGTAATTTATACAGGAAGGGTAACTAGCACCTTGTTGCTAGCATTCAGTAATTTATACAGGAAGGGTAACTAGCACCTTGTTGCTAGCATTCAGTAATTTATACAGGAAGGGTAAGTAGCACCTTGTTGCTAGCATTCAGTAATTTATACAGGAAGGGTAACTAGCACCTTGTTGCTAGCATTCAGTAATTTATACAGGAAGGGTAACTAGCACCTTGTTGCTAGCATTCAGTAATTTATACAGGAGGGATAACTAGTACCTTGCTGCGAGCATTTAGTAATTTTGAGTAAATTACTAAATGCTGTCACCTTGCTACCAGCATTTAGTTCAGAATTTATACAGTAGAAGGGTTTACTAGCCCCTTGCTCCTGGCATTTTAATTGCCTCTTATAATACACGTGCATTACAGAGAAAGGATTCTCCACTTCCCCATGGAGATGAAAGAAAATAGATAAAAAGAACTATTAAGAAAATAGAAAACCCAGTTGGGTGTGTGTGTGTGTGTGTGTGTGTGTGTGTGTGTGTGTGTGTGTGTGTGTGTGTGTGTGTGTATGTGTACAGGAATGCAAGACAAGCCACTTGGGGGTGGAAATCTTTAGTTCAAGTATTTTCACACTTCTCAGTGCATCATCAGGAGCTGTGCAATGTTGCACAGGCAACTGCAGGAGAAATGAGAGGATGTTTTCTCAGAGGATAGTAGCGTGAGTGACTCCCACCAGCGTCTCTCAGATATGTGCAAGTCATGACCGAATGCCTCACACCCACATGCTCCCCACCCCATATGTAGTCAGGTAGGCTAGGCCTCACAGTTTGCAGATACCAGGATGTAGCAAAACTAGAAGATTTAATAGCCAGCCCTAAGCTTTTAATTGCTGAGAACAGGTCATGTGACATTGTTACAATAGTAGATAATAAACACAGAATGCAGCTATTATGTGTAACCTAATTAATAAACTAGAAGGGATGAATGCACTCATTTGTCAGCTGACAATAGTCCATGTTACAGAAATATTCAACAGGGTCTCAGCATATGTTCAAGAGTATACAGATCACATCACGTGTCCGATAAACATACCTTTGATATACCTTTGAAGAATTTCAAGAGTATATCTACTCTCTGAGCCTGGCCATGGGCCAGGCTCGTCTGGTACTCGCCTGGTCAACCAGGCTGTTGCTGCTGGAGGCCCACTGCCCCACATATCCATCACAGCCTGGTTGATCTGGCACCTGGTGAAGATACTTGTCTAGTTTCCTCTTGAAGGCTTCAACACTTGTTCCAGCAGTGTTTCTGATATCTTCTGGTAAGATGTTGAAAAGTCTGGGATCCCGGATGTTGATACAGTGTTCCCTTATTGTGCCCACTGCACCCCTGCTCCTCACTGGGTTTATTTTCTCTCGCTCCAGTATGTTGTTATGGCAGTGTGCAGATTTTGAACCAATCAACTGGTGGATCTAATATGCATTCATAAATGTGCTGATATTATTTATACAGTTACTGTATTGCAATTATGCAGTAGGCTGAATAACAGTAAATCTTCTATTTTTTTGTGTCTGCCTGGAGGGTATTCCAGGGATCAATGCCCCTGTGGTCTGGTCCACAACCAGGTCTCCCGGTGGATCAGGGCCTGATCAACCAGGCTGTTTCTGCTGGCTGCACATGGTCCAATGTATGAACCACAGCCCGGCTGATGTGTGTAATATAAGAGGGACCTGGAGACATGACTAATAAACAGAGAAAATGTTATTTTAGTGCCAGGAATGTCTGCATTGTTCATTGTGGACCCTATTTTGAAATTGGCCTTTCGTGAATTTTGTGTGAAATTGGCCAAACTAGTAATTTCAGATCACTTGATTGGGTAGCTGAAATAGGTAAATAGGCAGTTTCTTGTACTCAGCCGATAGAATAGAAGGAAAACTAGCGAAATAGCTATGAATTTGGTTAACTGGAACAATGGAATTGGCCCAAAATTGAGCCGATGTGTAAATATCGCTGAGACCCCTAACTTTGTGAGAAGATAATTCCATAAATTTTCCATCAAATTTTGTACTTTTGGTGTCATTACCTTTGGAAAAAGATTCTCGACCATTTCATAAGATAAAATAATTTTTTTTTTTAAATTCTTCAACCTTGGGAGCAAATTTGAGATCAGGGGGTCACAACCCAACTCCAGTAGGCCAGGAATTGTGTGCGACTCCGCCTCTGCCTCCACAGCCCTGCTAGAACACACCTGAAATTCGCTAATTTAACCCAGACATAAGCACAGCAGTTTGAGTTTCCCATCACGCACTGCATAAGGCAGGAATTTTTTTATACCATGCACATCACTGCCCAGACCCATCACTTTTGTGTCTGAGTCAAAATTTACTTACAGCAAACTGTTAAAATTATAAAGGTGGAGAATACATGTGCTCCCTGACTTATGATGATAATAATAATAATAATAATTATGATACTATTTTATCCTGATACAGTGTGTGTACAGAGATGGTCGACATTTAGGTGTGCACGTACAAAACCTGTTGTTATGCTGCAATGGGGTTACATTCCAACAAACGCATCAGATGTTGAAAATATCGTAAGTCAGATGTGAATCAGTAAATAGATAATTACTGCCACTGAATAAGTAAATAAAGTACCCAGTGTGCATCACTATTGCACCATTGTAAAGTCGATATATTGTAAGTCAAACTATTGTAAAGTCAAAATACCATAAGTTGAACCATCGTGAAGTTGAAATATCATAAGTTGAACCATCATAAAGTTGAAATATTGTAAGTTGAACCATCGCAAAGTTGAAATATTGTAAGTTGAATCATCACAAAGTTGAAATATTGTAAGTCAAACCATTGTAAAGTCAAAATACCATAAGTTGAAACATCATAAAGTTGAAATATCATAAGTTGAACCATCATAAAGTTGAAATATTGTAAGTTGAACCACTGTAAAGTCAAATTATCATAAGTTGAATTATCATAAAGCAAGAAGCATGTATATAAACGTAGTAGCTATCGCCTAGGCTGTGGGAAGGAGTTGTTGAGTTGCCTGAAATGCTTTGCGTTACTATGGACTTTTTACATGCACGAGCAAATGTCACCACGTCTGTACAAACATTGTATCATTATATCTCAGTCCACAGCAGGCTTTGAACCTGCAAACTCAGCATTAGAGTACACAGTACTTTATCCACAAAGCCAGGCATCTGGAGTCCATCTGTGTGGATAAAGTACAGTGTACTCCTGGTTTACGATATTTCATTCCAGAAGTATGTTCAGGTGCCAGTACTGACCGAATTTGTTCCCACAAGGAATATTGTGAATTAGATTAGTCCATTTCAGACCCCCAAACATACACATACAAACGCACTTACATAAATACACTTACATAATTGGTCGCATTGGGAGCTGATCGTAAACCAGGGGTCCACTGTACTGTGTACTCTGATGCCGAGTTTGCAGGTTCGAACAATGCTGTGGACTGAGAGATAATGTTTGTAAATAATTCCTCCTGTTTGCAAATTATTAAAGCACATTGTGTAAGGAAATATTATTTTGACTTTGACCCTCTCATAGAACATAAGAAACTGGTAAAAGACTTGTGAATGCAAAAGTCATGTTATTTAGAAATGAAGTGTAGCCACATCTCTGGCAAGACAGTGATGGAGTGAGTGATGATGAGAGTGTTTCTTCTTTTCAGGCCTTGGTGGGAAACAGCCAATGTGTTAATAAAAAAATAGAAAACACAAGCAAATGCAATAAAAGTCAGAAAATTGATGGGATGGATAATAGGATGGGTGATGTATGGCCCTCAAAGAATAGGACATGACTTTCTAGTTAAACAAGTTAGACTGGTGTCTGAGTACTAGAAACAGCCCTAACTAGGCACCAAATATGCAAAATTCAGTGGATGAAGACAATACAAGTAATTTCTTTCCTACAGTATACAATACAACTGTATTTGTTTCCTGCAGTATACAATACAACTGTATCTTTCCTACAGTATACAGTATAACTGTATTTCATTCCTACAGTATACAGTACAATATAACTGGATTTCCTACAGTATAGAATACAATTGTCCGTGTGCATATGTCTGTGCATGTGCCCTTGTGTGTGTATGTGTGCGCGTGCGTGCTCGTGTGGGTGTGTGACCCACTTAATATTTGTATTTATAACTCATTACAATTGTGACCAGGTGTGGACGTATCAGTGGCTCATTACTTTGTAATTTGTTCATGACTGTAACCATGTATAAGAGTGAGGATGGTTCATTACCTTTGTAACTTGCCATGATTGTGACCAGATCTACCTGGAGTTCATTACTTTTGTAACTAGGGGTACATAATTACAGAGGTACATACAAAAGATTACAGAGGTCCATAATGGGTCCCTGGACCCATTATGTACCTCTGTAATCTTTTGACTACCGCCCACAGGATGGGTATGGGGTGCATAAGATATTAAACTAACTAACTTTCCTACAGTATAGAATACAACTGTCTTTCCTACAGTATACAAAATGCATTTTACATGTAATAAAATAATATTAAGCACATATGAAGCCACTAAGATGCTGGGCATTTCTGGCAGACTAATACTAATGCTCACAGACTGTTTAAGACTACTTTCAGCCTACTTGCAGACTACAAAAGTGAGGTAGTTAAGGTGACTATATGATACAACGATATTTTGGTTCGACTTGAACCATTAACTAGTCACACTAGCATATGAAGGTAAGGGAGCCAGTATATACGTGCTACCTTCCCTTCTGTGTGACTACTTAATGGTCCATTGACTAGTCACACTAACACGTGAAGGTAAGGGAGCCAGTATATACTGGCTGCCTTCCCTTCTGTGTGACTACTTAATGGTTCATTAACTAGTCACACTAACATGTGAAGGTAAGGGAGCCAGTATATACTGGCTGCCTTCCCTTGTGTGTGACTACTTAATGGTCCATTAACTAGCCAAACTAACATGTGAAGGTAAGGCAGCCAATATATACTGGCTGCCTCCCCTTCTGTGTGACTACTTAATCGTTAAACTGTCCAAACAAATTTACGTTCACATGCGTAGTGCTCCAAAAGTAGATATATGTTTTTTTACGTATTTTCAAATACAGTGAACCCCCGCTTAACGATCACCTCCCAATGCGACCAATTATGTAAGTGTATTTATGTAAGTGCGTTTGTACGTGTATGTTTGGGGGTCTGAAATGGACTAATCTACTTCACAATATTCCTTATGGGAACAAATTCGGTCAGTACTGGCACCTGAACATACTTCTGGAATGAAAAAATATCATTAACCGGGGGTCCACTGTGTAACAAAAAAAAAAAAGTAGATCAAAGTTTTTTTTACACGTTTTCAAATGTAAAAATTTTAATTATTCATTGGTTTTAACAATGGGAATCAGGATGACCCATTCTAGGTTAACCTGTGACCTGCTATACAGTAGGATATGCCTGTATCCTCGGGGATACGTTAAAAGGACCTGCCATAGATACCGAAACCCTGGATAGTAGCAAACACTGTATATAAGTGATATACATACCTATTATAAAGTATAATGGATAAATTACACACAATAGGTGGAGAATTAACACTTTTTTCACTGATGGGAAGAACTTCTCAGCTTCTCTACTTTTGCACTTTAGGGCCATTATTATGGAAAATTAAGAGGTATTTATGGGCCACAATAAACCATGGATAAGTGAAACCGCAGATACCGAATTAGTGGATACGGGGGGTTGTACTGTGTACAGATCTGGCTGATATCTTACCATCTATATCATGATAACTTAGCTAGTTCCTGTGATGGAACTGATTTAGAAAATTAACAAGCTGAAGACTGAAGCACTTCGACAACATTTGGGATGTTTATTGAGGAAACGATTCACCAGACAGTGGCTTCTTCAGTCTGATACAGAGAAGAGTAGAATATGAGGAGGAGTTTGAAGGAATCACTCCCTCAGGCTGAGGGAGTGATCCCACAAACTCCTGATCTTCCACTGTTCTTCTCTGTATTGGACTGAAGAGGGGAATGGAGAAGAGAGAGAAGTTAGTTAGTTAGTTTAATATGTTTATTATGCACCCCATACCCATCCTGTGGGCGGTAGTCAAAAGATTACAGAGGTACATAATTGGTCCAGGGACTGGACTCCAAAGTTTTGATAGCTGAGCAAGTTACAGAGGTAATGAACTCACAATTTACAAAGGTAATGAACTCACAATTTACAAAGGTAATGAACTCACAATTTACAAAGGTAATGAACTCACAATTTACAAAGGTAATGAACTCCAGGTAAGTCTGGTCACAATCATGACAAGTTACAAAGGTATTTACAGATTACAGAGGTACGTAATGGGTCCAGGGACTGGGCCCCCAAAGAGAGAAGAGAGAGAAGCTGAGGTATTGTTAGTTGATGAGCTGGGTGGTGAGTTATTGATGTATTTGTTAGGTAAATTAGCTAAAGTAAGCCTTAGGCAGCTTAACAATGGCAGTGAGAGTCAGTTTGGTCACCATTGTTGTGTTGTCATGAATATTGTGTTGTCACCATTATTGTGTCACTATTGTATTGTGTTGTCACCATTATTGTGTTGTCACTATTATTGTGTTGTCACCATTATTGTGTTGTCACTATAATTGTGTTGTTACCAATATTGTGTTGTCACTATTATTGTGTTGTGTCCTTGACAGGTTGATGCTGGCACTATCCTCTACATAGAGAACAAGGGAATAGAGTCATATGCTGATCCCAAAAATCCACCGCTCCGGACGGGTCGGGTGAGCGTGCGAACGCCCACAGCCAGTTCACGGGCGGCCGACCTGGTGGGCAAGGTGGTGCGGGCAGTGCGGGAGCTGGGCACCGAGGGCGGCACACTAGCGGACATTACCACTCACCTACAGAAGCATGGCACCGCCATCCTGGATGACCCAGACATACCCACCTTAGTGTCGCACGCCACCAAGCGCGCCCTCCAGCGAGGTTTCCTGGCCCAAAATGGTGAAGTTTTTACCTTGGGCACCCTGGCCAAGCACCGCAAGGCCTCCGGACGGCTGCCCGCCTCCAAGAAGTTGCTGGCGGCCACCGAGGACAACGATGACGACGATCTGGGCGTCCACGTGCGTGAACGCACACACACCACCAAAGACACCCACCTTCAGGTGAGTACCAAAGGAATCCTTCACCCAGCACCTAAAATACAAACAAACAAATAGGCTTTTGTTGCAACTCTTTTTCACCCTGCAGAGCTCTATTACACCTTATTATCTCAGTAAAAAATATTTGGTGGAATGATGATGTAAAGAGAGTAGTAAGGGAGAAAAAGTTAGCATATGAGAAGTTTTTACAAAGTAGAAGTGATGCAAGGAGGGAAGAGTATATGGAGAAAGAGAGAGAGGTTAAGAGAGTGGTGAAGCAATGTAAAAAGAGAGCAAATGAGAGAGTGGGTGAGAAGTTATCAACAAATTTTGTTGAAAATAAGAAAAAGTTTTGGAGTGAGATTAACAAGTTAAGGAAGCCTAGAGAACAAATGGATTTGTCAGTTAAAAATAGGAGAGGAGAGTTATTAAATGGAGAGTTAGAGGTATTGGGAAGATGGAGGGAATATTTTGAGGAATTGTTAAATGTTGATGAAGATAGGGAAGCTGTGATTTCGTGTATAGGGCATGGAGGAGTAACATCTTGTAGGAGTGAGGAAGAGCCAGTTGTGAGTGTGGGGGAAGTTCGTGAGGCAGTAGGTAAAATGAAAGGGGGTAAGGCAGCCAGGATTGATGGGATAAAGATAGAAATGTTAAAAGCAGGTGGGGATATAGTTTTGGAGTGGTTGGTGCAATTATTTAATAAATGTATGGAAGAGGGTAAGGTACCTAGGGATTGGCAGAGAGCATGCATAGTTCCTTTGTATAAAGGCAAAGGGGATAAAAGAGAGTGCAAAAATTATAGGGGGATAAGTCTGTTGAGTATACCTGGTAAAGTGTATGGTAGAGTTATAATTGAAAGAATTAAGAGTAAGACGGAGAATAGGATAGCAGATGAACAAGGAGGCTTTAGAAAAGGTAGGGGGTGTGTGGACCAGGTGTTTACAGTGAAACATATAAGTGAACAGTATTTAGATAAGGCTAAAGAGGTCTTTGTGGCATTTATGGATTTGGAAAAGGCGTATGACAGGGTGGATAGGGGGGCAATGTGGCAGATGTTGCAAGTGTATGGTGTAGGAGGTAGGTTACTGAAAGCAGTGAAGAGTTTTTACGAGGATAGTGAGGCTCAAGTTAGAGTATGTAGGAAAGAGGGAAATTTTTTCCCAGTAAAAGTAGGCCTTAGACAAGGATGTGTGATGTCACCGTGGTTGTTTAATATATTTATAGATGGGGTTGTAAGAGAAGTAAATGCGAGGGTCTTGGCAAGAGGCGTGGAGTTAAAAGATAAAGAATCACACACAAAGTGGGAGTTGTCACAGCTGCTCTTTGCTGATGACACTGTGCTCTTGGGAGATTCTGAAGAGAAGTTGCAGAGATTGGTGGATGAATTTGGTAGGGTGTGCAAAAGAAGAAAATTAAAGGTGAATACAGGAAAGAGTAAGGTTATGAGGATAACAAAAAGATTAGGTGATGAAAGATTGGATATCAGATTGGAGGGAGAGAGTATGGAGGAGGTGAACGTATTCAGATATTTGGGAGTGGACGTGTCAGCGGATGGGTCTATGAAAGATGAGGTGAATCATTGAATTGATGAGGGAAAAAGAGTGAGTGGTGCACTTAGGAGTCTGTGGAGACAAAGAACTTTGTCCTTGGAGGCAAAGAGGGGAATGTATGAGAGTATAGTTTTACCAACGCTCTTATATGGGTGTGAAGCGTGGGTGATGAATGTTGCAGCGAGGAGAAGGCTGGAGGCAGTGGAGATGTCATGTCTGAGGGCAATGTGTGGTGTGAATATAATGCAGAGAATTCGTAGTTTGGAAGTTAGGAGGAGGTGCGGGATTACCAAAACTGTTGTCCAGAGGGCTGAGGAAGGGTTGTTGAGGTGGTTCGGACATGTAGAGAGAATGGAGCGAAACAGAATGACTTCAAGAGTGTATCAGTCTGTAGTGGAAGGAAGGCGGGGTAGGGGTCGGCCTAGGAAAGGTTGGAGGGAGGGGGTAAAGGAGGTTTTGTGTGCGAGGGGCTTGGACTTCCAGCAGGCATGCGTGAGCGTGTTTGATAGGAGCGAATGGAGACAAATGGTTTTTAATACTTGACGTGCTGTTGGAGTGTGAGCAAAGTAACATTTATGAAGGGATTCAGGGAAACCGGCAGGCCGGACTTGAGTCCTGGAGATGGGAAGTACAGTGCCTGCACTCTGAAGGAGGGGTGTTAATGTTGCAGTTTAAAAACTGTAGTGTAAAGCACCCTTCTGGCAAGACAGTGATGGAGTGAATGATGGTGAAAGTTTTTCTTTTTCGGGCCACCCTGCCTTGGTGGGAATCGGCCAGTGTGATAATAAAAAAAAAAATATTTCTGTTTAGGTGACTTTCTTAACACTTAAACTGTCCAAATTTAGATCTACGTTTGCTCACGTATCGCTCCAAATGAAGATCTATTGTTTTACATGTTTTCTTATGGAGAAAATCGAGGTCGGAGCGCTACGCGCGCAAACGTAGATCTGGTAGTACAATATTGTGTCCCACTGCGGTGCTACAGTTGGGACTTGCTGCCTTCATGCTGGGAAATTACTTTAAGTTTCATCACCAAAGTAATTGAAGATTGAGACACTTATGCAACATATGGGAATCTTTATTAACCCTTTGACTGTTGCAAGCCCCTTTCTGAAACTGTCATTCTGTTGCAAAAATTTTTGGAAAAAGTTTATTTTTTTTCTTATGAAATGATAGAGAATATTTTCCCGATGTTAATGACACCAAAAGTACGAAATTTGGTAAAAAACTCAAGGAATTACGCTCCCGCGTAGTTAGCGATCTCGGCGACATGTACTCATCGGCGATTTCGCTGAATTTGAGCCCTGTTTTTGGCCAATTCCATTGTTCCAGTTGACCAAACTCATAGCTATTTCTTTAGAACTCCATTTTTTCTATCAATTGAGTACAAGAAACCGCCCATTTACCAATTTGAACTACCCAATAATGTGGTCAGAAATTGGCAATTTGGCCAATTTCATGCAAATTAAAAAGATGCCAATTTCAAAATAGGGTCCAGAATAAACAATGTAGACATTCTTGGCACTAAAATAACATATCCTCTGTTCATTAGTCACATCTCTAGGCCCCTCTTATATTACTATTGCTTTCTATTTTGATTTTTTATTAATACAAAAAATACAAAATTCACTGTTATGCTGACTACTGCATTATTGTGAAAATGGTATAAATAATATCAGTGCACTAGTGAAAGAATATTAGACTCCCCAGTTGATGTGTATTGCCAAATGTATGGTGTGATTTGCTTACTCTTGAACATTGGTAAAAATCGAACATTTCCACTACTTGGAGCTCAATTTCAAGGTCGTTTTCATCATGAAACTAATCAAAATCATCTCTATTTCTGCAATATGTTTTCCATTTTATCACTTGAGACCATGAAAACGAGAATACAACTATAAATACTATACGAAAATACGCCTCAAAGTCGGTGTTTTAATAAAAAAAAATGGTCAGTTATTTTTTTTCTCATTACACACTGCGTGCTGCAGGATTTTTTTTATGTGGTGCACACTGACCACACAGGCCCATTCTCTCACATGTGGGCCTACCAGCTTTCTCCTGCTTGATTTGAAGCCGCTAGAATTTACGCATATAAATACGTCAGAAACAGTGGCGCGTAAGATGTATATATACGACCAAAACAGTCAAAGGGTTAAGGAAAGGTTATGCCACACAGTGGCATCATCAGTCCAATACAAGGCAGAAAGGGTAAGGAGAGGAGGAGTTTGAGGTAATCAGTCCCTCAGCCTGAAATCAATGTGTTCAGTCCATCAATCTTGTAGAATGTAGACGTGGCTTATGTACTGTAGTCAGGTGAGGCGAAGCAGGAGGAGGTGGGATCATAGTGGAACCATCCATTAGTGTAAGTAGGTTGGTTTCCAAAACCATTTAGACCTACTTACACTAGCGGATGGTCCTACTGTGATCCCCCCGCCTCCTGCTTTCCACATGACTACAGTATGTAAGCCACTTCTCCGACCATGTGCTGTACTTTCTACAAGATTGATGGACTGAATACATCGATTCTAGGCTGAGGGACTGATTACCTCAAACTCCTCCCCTCATTACCACTCTCTGCTTTGTATTGGACTGATGAAGCCACTGTGTGGCAAAACGTTTCCTTAATAAAGATTCCCATATGTTGCATAAGTGTCTCAGTCTTCAACTTGTTGGTTTCCAAAGCCATTTTTCACATCCAAAGTAATTGTTGCCACACCATTGTAAAGTTGAAATATTGTAAAGTTGAACCATCATAAAGTTGAATCGTTGTAAAATTGAACCATCGTAAAGTTGAACCATCATAAAGCCGAACCATCATAAAGTTTAAATATTGTAAGGTTGAACCATGGTAAGTCAAGGAGCTCCTCAACTGTCTTTTATTACTCTAGTTATGCAAGTCTCCGCTACAGACATTATTTACATCTTCAAGGTACACGTTCTTTTAAGCCTGTGGTATTTGGTCGTCCAGATGACAGGGATTTTGATATACAGTAGGGCCCCGCTTTACGGTGTTCCACTAATATACCAATTTCAAATTATGACTAAAACACACTATATGGCTCACCGTCTTTCTAATATGGCATGCCCCACCCGGTTTGTTAACAACATTCTCCGTGAACACATCTATTATGTTTGGAAACTTGCCAAAATTTCAAGTGTTTTGAAGTTGTTGCGTATTTTATATGTACTCTGATAATTATGCTTATGTGTACCTGTACCTTACTTACTATGCTGGCATGCAGATACACATTAACCCTTTGAGGGTCGACAGGCCCTCTCCGAAACTCGTTCTTAGGGTCGGCCAAATTTAAAAAAAAAAAAAATTATTTTCTCTTTTGAAAAGATAGAGAATCTTTTCCCGATCATAACGACACCAAAAGTTTGAAATTTGATAGAAAACTTACGGAATTATGCTCTCGCAAAGTTAGCGGTCTCGGCGATGTTTACGCATCGGCGATTTTGCCCACTTTGAGCCCCATTTTCGGCCAATTTCACTGTACTAGTCGACAAAAAACATGAATATTTCGCTAGAACTCCATTTTTTCTATCGAATGGGTGCAAGAAACCACCCATTTATAAATTCAACTATCCAGTACAGTGGTCAGAATTTAGCAATTTTGCCAATTTCACACAAATTTCAAAAGATGCCAATTTCCGAATAGGGTCCAGAATAAACAAGAAAGACATTCCTGGCACTAAAATGACATTTCCTCTAGTCATTAGTCACGTCTCAAGGCCCCTCTTATATTCTTTTGCTTTCCACTTTGAATTTTTATTCTCACAAAAAATATAAGATTTACTGTTATGCAGACTACTGCATTAGTGTAAAAAATGGTATAAATATTATTGGTGCACTTGTGAAAGAATATTAGACTCACCAGTTGACGTGTATTGCACGCTTGGCACGATTTGTTTACTTTTGAAGTTTGGTAAAAATCGAACATTTCTGCTACTTTGAGCTCAATTTCAAGGCACCTTTCATTGTAAAACCAGTCAAAATCATCTCAATTTCAGTAATATGTCTTCCATTCTATAAAATGAGACCAAGAAAACTAGAATACAACAATAAATACCATATGAAAATACACTGCAAAGTCGCTGATTTATTAAAAAAAAATGGTCAAAGTTTTTTTTTTCTCATTATGCACTGTGTGCTGCAGGATTTTTTTTAGACTGTGCACACTGACCACATAGACCCATTCTTTCATATGAAGGCCTACCAGCTTTCTCCCACTAGATTTGAGGCCGCTAGAATTTATGAGTACTAGTACGTCAAAAACCCCTACGCGTAAGACGTACTAGTACGACGAAAACCCTCAAAGGGTTAAAATTGCTAAGAGTGTCCCTCTAGTCTTAACGCCTCAGTAAATACTAATAGTATGTAATAATAATCACTCTTGGGCACATTAAATGTCTTATTTTACATCAACATAGACATTTTCATCAATCCATCTATGTTATTTTCTTCAAAATTATATAAGAAACACGTTACATAGCATATAAACATGCCATGTTTATATACTGTGGAGGTGTGGTAGTCGGGCAGAAGGAAAAATTACGTTTTTCTCTGGTCCAGCACCACAGAAAACGTGTATGAATCTGCGTTTGGCCCAGTCACTGCCCTTAACACGTAACACTTTTGTTTACAATTCTCGGCATGAATTATTCATTACTTCTCCCTTCGTTTATGATAGCATCTGAAGGTAGTTGTTAGAAATGATTAAATTCAGTGAACAAGGTATGTCGACGGTAATAATATGGCTCTGGGCTGCATTAAATATCATGTAGCTATGCAGGTAGGTGCAGCTATGTAGCCAGGTGGACTACATAGCTATGTTACCAGCTACCTACACTGACTTTCTACAAATAAATACTACTCACCTCTCCTGCTACATTAAGACTATACATATTTTAGCCCATAAACGGTCCAAACATATAATATACAGTGGTCCCTCAATAATCGTTCGGCCTGAAAGTCGTCCATTTAGGAAATAGTCCTGTTTTTTCATCAAAATATTGGCTCGGAAATGGTCCGGTAACTCGCTAATAGTCCTTCGTCCCGGACGCGTACTCACGGTCTGAGCGGCCTCGAGCCGCCTCGGCCTTTCCTTCCCAGCCAGTGTGCCATTGTTTACCAGTGAGCGACGGTCCCCTCACGTGCTCCAGTGAAATATTTCATAATTCATTTATTTTAGTGCTTGCAAGTTATTTAAGTGCTAAATAAGCTACCATGGCTCCAAAGAAAGCTCCTAGTGCCAAGCCTTTGGTAAAGAAGGTGAGAAATACGATTGAATTTAAGAAAAACATCATTGAACAATATGATAGTGGCGTAAGTGTGGGCGAACTGGCCAGGATGTACAACAAATCCCGTACAACCATATCTTCCATCATAGCCAAGAAAAAGGAAATCAAGGATGCTGTTGTTGCAAAGGGGGTAAATATGCTGACAAAAATGAGATCACCAGTACTCGAAGATGTTGAGAAGTTATTATTGGTGTGGATAAATGAGAAACAATTAGCAGGAGACAGTCTTATGACGTCGCTTATTTGTGAAAAGGCTAGGCAGTTGCATGAAGATTTGGTAAAGAAATTGCCTGCAACTAGTGATGATGTGAGTGAATTTAAGGCTAGCAAAGGCTGGTTTGAGAGATTTAAGAAGCGTACTGGCATACACAGTGTGGTAAGGCATGGTGAGCCTGCCAGTTCGGACCACAAGGCGGCTAAAAAATATGTGCATGAATTCCAAGAGTACATAAACAGTGAAGGACTGAAACCTGAACAAGTGTTCAATTGTGACGAAGCAGGCCTCTTTTGGAAGAAAATGCCAAAGAGGACCTTCATTACACAAGAGGAAAAGGCAATGCCAGGACACAAGCCTATGAAAGACAGGCTGACACTAATGTTCTGTGCTAATGCTAGTGGGGATTTCAAAGTGAAGCCATTACTAGTGTACCATTCTGAAAATCCCAGAGTGTTCAGGAAAAACAATGTTATGAAGAGTAAATTGTGTGTGTTTTGGAAATCTAATAGTAAGGCATGGGTCACGAGGGAAATTTTTGAAGAGTGGTTCAACGAAGTGTTTGGCCCTAGTGTGAAGAATTACCTCCTGGAAAAGAAATTGGATCTCAAGTGCCTCCTAGTAATGGACAATGCACCTGCTCATCCTCCAAACTTGGATGACCTAATTCTGAAGGAGTTTGGGTTCATCACAGTAAAGTTCTTGCCCCCGAATACCACTCCTCTCCTCCAACCCATGGACCAGCAGGTCATTGCAAACTTTAAAAAACTCTACACCAAAGCAATGTTTGAAAGGTGCTTGAATGTGACCTCAGACACTCGCTTGACCCTCACGAGATTTTTTTGGAAAGAACATTTCAGTATTCTCCATTGTTGTAAGGCCTTATAGGTAAGGCTTGGGAGGGAGTGACTACCAGGACTTTGAACTCTGCTTGGAGAAAATTAGGCCAGATTGTGTCCACAAGAGGGATTTTGAAGGGTTTGGGGCTGACCCTTATGAGCCTATGTCAGTTGTTAAATCCATTGTGGCACTGGGGGCTTCCATGGGGTTGGATGTGAGTTTCGAGGATGTGGAAGAGTTGGTGGAGGACCACAACAAAGAGCTAACCACTGAGGAGCTGCAAGAGCTTCAGCAGGAACAGCAACAGATGGCAGCTCTGAATCTTGCTGCAGAGGAGGAGGAAGAGAGATGGAGGAAGGTGCCTTCTTCAGAAATTAAGGAGATTTTTGAAATGTGGGGTAGGATGGAAAGATTCATGGAGAAACATCACCCAGAGAAGGATGTTGCAAGCCATATCGGCAACTTGTACAGTGACAGAGTCTTGGCCCATTTTAGGGAAGTTTTAAAGAGACGCCAGAAACAGAGGTCTCTGGACAGTTTTTTTGCGAGACAGGACTCCAGTGACTCTCAAGGTGGTCCTAGTGGCATTAAGAAACAGAGAAGAGAAGTAACCCCAGAAAAGCAATTGGTACCCGAGATGTTGATGGAAGGGGATTCCCCTTCCAAACAGTAATTCATCCAATCAGTCTCCTCCAGTCTTCCATACACAAAGAAGAATCACCAATAAAGGTAAGTGTTATTCTGTTAATGTTTAATTCATCATGTGCCACTGTATTGTTTATGTACTACATCTATATTTCATGTAAAAAAATTTTTTGTTTTAATAATTCTGGGTGTCAGGAACGGATTAATTGAATTTACATTATTTCTTATGGGGAAAATTGATTCGTAAATCGTCCATTTCGATAATAGTCCCACTTCCAGGAACGGATTATGGACGATTATTGAGGGACCACTGTATACGTTTTTTCAACATTTGAAAGTATGTAAAAAAAGTTGATTTTTTTTTTTTACATTTGAAAATGTGTAAAAAAAACTTTGATCTACTTTTTTCTTGTTATATTTGAAAATATGTAAAAAAAACGTAGATCTACTTTTGTAGCACTACACATGTGAACATAGATCTGCCTGGACCGTTTATGGGTTAAGGTAAATAATAAGTTTACTGTATGTGTATTTTATGTGTCTGGGCTGCTTTAAATATCGTATATTAAGTTTGGGACGGGAAATTAAGGCAAGTAATGAATGTACTGTGTATGTATCTTACCTTTTATTGTGTTTTTTAATGCCTGGTTCTATTAGTAACTTAATATAAGTTAGTGTAAACTTGTTGTCTGGCATTTATATGCATTTAAAAGTGGAAAAATGGGGTTCTGCTTTGCGGCGATGTCTGCTTTGTGGCAGTAGCCCGGCGCCTAACCTGCTGTATAAGTGGAGTCCCACTGTATGTATGTCTTCTCTGTTGTATATTGATTCTTTATTGAGCTTTCTTTTTGGCTTCTCTGAATTCATTGGTTTTTCCTTCAGTCACTCTCTCTCTCCCCCTCTCTCTCTTCCTCTCTCTCTCCCCCTCTCTCTCCCCCTCTCTCCCCTCCCCTCTCCTCTCCCCTCTCTCTCCCTCCCCTCTCTCCTCTCTCTCCCCTCCCTCTCCCCTCTCTCCTCTCTCTCTCCCTCTCTCTCCCCTCTCTCTCTCCCCCTCTCTCTCTCTCTCCCTCTCTCTCCCTCTCTCCCTCTCCCTCCCTCTCTCTCCCTCTCTCTCCCTCTCTCCCTCTCCCTCCCTCTCTCTCTCTCCTCTCTCCCTCTCTCTCTCTCTCTCCCTCTCTCCCTCTCCCCTCTCCCTCTCTCTCCCTCCCTCCCTCTCTCTCCCTCTCTCTCCCTCCCTCCCTCTCCCTCTCCCCTCCTCTCTCTCTCCCCTCTCTCTCTCTCTCTCTCTCTCTCTCCCCTCTCTCTCTCTCCCCTCCCTCCTCTCCCCCTCTACACAGGGTTTGACAAGGTTAAGGATCCCTAACTTTATTGACAAGCTATTTACAGGTTAAGGATTCGTAGCTTTATTGGCAAGCTAAGAGCTGTTACCTACATCAGCTCATTTGAAAGCATTTTTATTGTTATGAGACATACAAGTAGGGAACAGGATGAAGTTGGAGCCATCTGTGGGCCAGCATTTTCATTTGATCAACTGACTTTATCTCGTTGACATCATTATGCTGTACAAATGTGTTCCATACTCGAGTCATCCTGGGTATGTATGATCTCAGATGGAGTGATGTTCTGGAGAAGGGTACAGCCAGAGTAAGGTTGCTGCTTTCTGCCCGTCTTGTGGCATAAAAGCTTGTTTCACGCTGTCCTCGAAGTGGATCCAAGTGTGGTATTTTGACAATATTGGCCTTGTACATAACAGTAAGGCCACCCACATCCCTCCTATGTTGAAGGCTCTGCTGAAATGACAGATCTATCCAGGATGGGTCCAGGCGAGAGATGAGACGTCTTGCTCTGTTCTCTACTCTGTCAAGCAGTCGCAGATGAGAGGGGGGTGGGCAGGCAAACCAAGAAAGTGGAGCATACTCAAGGTGTGAGCGTACTTTATGCCTCTTACAGGATCTTGCAACCCCTACTGTCAAGCAGATGCGAGATATGGCGAAGTGCTGTAAGCTTCCTGGCTGCCTTGTTTGCAAGATTTACAACATGGTTCTTCATGGTTAGTTTGGAGTCAAATTTCACCCCAAGGATATCATCTTCTTCTCCAGGTGCCAACACCCTCCCATTCATCCTTACTACTGCCCCAGCATTACCATCATGGTACCTAGAGACGATCATCATTTGCGTTTTCTCAGGTGCAAATGTTACTTGCCATCTATTTCCCCAAGCTGATACAGCTCTCAGATGGTGATTGATGTAGCTTAGAGCAGCTGGCATTTCTTCTCTTGGATAAGTGAATGTCAGTGTACAGTCGTCTGCATATGCATGTGATTCTGGGATGAGATGAAGAAGGTCGTTGAAGTAGACATTCCATAACAGTGGACCCAGCACGCTTCCTTGTGGAACACTTGCCCCAATAGGATGTCTTGCTGATTCCGTTCCATTGAGAACTACACTTAGAGATCTACCATGAAGGTAATCACTAAGGAGACATAGCGTAGAGCCTGCAATTCCCAGTGCTTGAAGTTTTGCTAAGAGGCCCTGGTGCCACACCCGGTCGAAAGCGCCAGCAATGTCCAGTGCTACCACACAGCTGACTTTGGATTCATCCAGTGACTGGTGCCACTTAGTGGAGAGGTTTAACAACAGATCAGCAGCAGAGTAACCTTTCCTGAAGCCATATTGACGATCACAAAGTAGTGAGTGGTAGTCAAAAAACTCTGTCATTTGTCTTGAGATTATTGTCTCAAGGATCTTACCAGTGATTGACAAGAGTGACACTGGTCTGTAGTTGCTGATTTCTGCTCTGCTCTTCTTTTTGTGAACAGGGACTACATTTGCCTCTTTCCATAGAGGGCCATTTACGCTGTACTAGGCAGTGATGAAAGATACGAGTTAGAGGTGCTGCTAGCTGGTCTGCACATCATCTCAGCAATCTTGGGCTCAACTTGTCTGGGGGGCCCACAGCCCTCTCTCTCTCTCTCTCTCTCTCTCTCTCTCTCTCTCTCCCTCTCTCTCTCTCTCTCTCTCTCTCCCTCTCTCTCTCTCTCTCTCTCTCCTCTCTCTCTCTCCCTCCCTCCCTCTCTCCTCTCTCTCTCCCTCTCTCTCCCCTCCCCCTCCCCTCCCCTCTCTCTCTCCCCCTCTCTCTCTCACCCTCTCTCCCCCTCTCTCTCTCTCCCCCATCTCTCCCCCTCTCTCTCCCCCCTTCCCCTCTCTCTCCCCCCTCCCCTCTCCCCCCTCCCCTCCTCCCCTCCCCCCTCCCCTCCCCTCCCCTCCCCCTCTCCCCCTCCCCCTCCCCTCTCCCCCTCCCCCTCCCCTCTCCCCCCTCCCCTCCCCTCCCCTCCCCCCTCCCCCTCCCCTCTCTCCCCTCTCTCTCTCTCTCCCCTCCCCTCTCTCTCCCCTCTCTCTCCCCTCTCTCCCCTCCCCTCTCTCCCCCTCTCTCTCCCCCTCTCTCCCCTCTCTCCCCCTCTCCCCCCTCCCCCTCTCCCCTCTCTCCCCCCTCCCCCTCTCCCCCCTCTCTCCCCTCTCTCCCCCTCTCCCCCCTCCCCCCCTCTCCCCCTCTCTCTCCCCCCTCCCCTCCCCTCCCCCCTCCCCCTCCCCTCTCCCCTCTCCCCCCTCTCTCTCCCCCCTCTCCCCCCTCTCCCCCCCTCTCCCCCTCCCCCAATCCCCTCCCCCATCTCCCCTCTCCCCTCCCCCTCCCCCCCCTCCCCTCTCCCCCTCTCTCTCTCTCCCCCCTCCCCCTCTCCCCCTCTCTCCCTCTCTCTCTCCTCTCTCCCCTATTCCCCCTCTCCCCGTCTCTCTCCCCTCTCCCCTCTCCCCTCTCCCCCCTCTCCCCCCTCTCCCCTCTCCCCCTCCCCTCTCTCTCCCCCTCTCCCCCTCTCTCTCCCCTCCCCCCCCTCCCCCTCTCCCCCCTCTCTCTCCCCCTCTCTCCCTCCCTCCTTCTCCCCCTCTCTCTCTCTCTCCCCCTCTCTCTCCCCCTCCCCCCTCTCTCCCCTCTCTCCCCCCTCCCCCCTCCCTCCCCCTCCCCTCCCTCCCCTCCCCTCTCTCCCTCCCCTCTCTCCCTCCCTCCCTTTTTCCCACTCCGTCTCCCACTATCCCTCCCCCTCTTCCCCTACACCTGCCGGAAACAGCTGCACCACCACCTCCTCCTCCTCCTCCTCCTCCACCACCACCACCTCACTGTATCACTGTTACAATAGCTTCTTCCCATCACCTGTGTGCTTTTCACTGTTGGAAAACAATGGAAAGTGGGGGTCAGCATCCCCTAGTCTGCTGCTAAAGTAGACACAGTCACAGCAGTAACTATCACTGTAACCAGTAAACAACAGTGACTGTCACTGTAACTAGTACACAGCAGTGACTATCACTGTAACCAGTAAACAACAGTGACTGTCACTGTAACTAGTACACAACAGTGACTATCACTGTAACCAGTAAACAACAGTGACTGTCACTGTAACTAGTACACAACTGTGACTATCACTGTAACCAGTAAACAACAGTGGCTGTCACTGTAACTAGTACACAGCAGTGACTATCACTGTAACCAGTAAACAGTGACTGTCACTGTAACTAGTACACAGCAGTGACTATCACTGTAATCAGTAAACAACAGTGACTATCACTGTAACTAGTACACAGTGACTATCACTGTAACCAGTAAACAACAGTGACTGTCACTGTAACTAGTACACAGCAGTGATCATCACTGTAACCAGTAAACAACAGTGTCTGTCACTGTAATTAGTACACAGTGACCACTGTAACCAGTAAACAACAGTGTCACTGTAATTAGTACACAGCAGTGACTATCACTGTAAACAGTAAACAACAGTGACTGTCACTGTAACTAGTGCACAGCAGTGACAATCACTGTAACCAGTACATGACAGTGACTGTCACTGTAACTAATACACAACAGTGACAGCACTGTAGATAGCAGCACTAGATAACGGAAAATTATCTATCAGGTCTACTTGTAGTGCCATCCTGCCTAGTACTCAACACAGTACAGTATGTACTCTCCTGCAGTACAAGTTCATTATACACCTCATCCACTCTATACTGTCAGTTCTCTTATAAAGTTCCACTATATTCAGTCAGGTTGTAATAACAGCAACAGTTAGCTTGTCCACAGTTCCACAATTGTTTTGTGATCCAGCATTATGGTTAATGTCAATAGATTCTCATTTGGGTTGAGTGTCACAACAGTTGTTTTATCTACATAGCAGCAGTCACTTGTTTCTTTAGAGGCTTTCTGGCACTTGTGTCAACTTCAACTAGCGTTCGTTGAACAGTTGGAGAATCATTTATGCCAGCTTTCTGGCACTTGTGTCAACTTCAACTAGCGTTCGTTGAACAGATGAAAAATCATTTACGCCAGCTTTCTGGCACTTGTTCAACTTCAACTAGCGTTTGTTGAACAGTTGAAAAATCATTTACGCCAGCTGAAGCTAAATACAGTGGTACCTCAAGTTTCCGACAGCTCCCACCTCAAACAATTATGTAAGTGTATTTTTGTAAGTGCTCTTGTAAGTGTATTGTTGGGGGTCTGAAACAGACTAATGTAATTTACATTATTCCTTATAAGGGAACAAATTCGTTCGGTAACGACTCTGGAACAGCCGTCTGGAACGAATTATGGCTGAAACTCGAGGTACCACTGTATTTGTAAATGTTTACCTACCTGGAGGGTATTCAGGGGGTCAACACCCAGTCCATGACCAGGCCTTCTGGTGGATCAGGGCCTGATCCACCATGTTGTTACTGCTGGCTGCACATAGTCCAATATATCTGGCATACTGTTATCCTTCACATTATGTTAACCTTGTCATTGTGAGGTGTTGGCTTGTGTTTTCTTCCACATCTTCGACACCGCGCTCCAATCACCAGTGTCGTCACTTCTCTTCAGATTCCCACCATTAGTTGGCGCTCCAATCACCAGTGTCATCACCTCTCTTCAGATTCCCACCATTAGTTGGCGCTCCAATCACTGGTGTCGTAACCTCTCTTCAGATTCCCACCATTAGTTGGCGCTCCAATCACCGGTGTCGTAACCTCTCTTCAGATTCCCACCATTAGTTGGCGCTCCAATCACCGGTGTCGTAACCTCTCTTCAGATTCCCACCATTAGTTGACTTTACTGGGCTCAAATTTTCTGCGGTCTGTGTCATATTTATAAACATCTACAATACTTGCTTCATTATGAATTTTGATAGTGATGAATTTTGGTAGTGATGAATTTTGGTAGTGATGAATTTTGGTAGTGATGAATTTTGGTAGTGATGAATTTTGGAAGTGATTATCAACTGAAGGGAAGAATATGGATAGACAGGCAGGGATAGACAGGTAGGGATAGACAGGTATACATAGCCAGGTATAGAGACAGGGATGGATAGACAGGGATAGCCAGGGAGGACGGGCAGGTGTAGACAGCCAGGTGTAGACAGCCAGGTATAGACAGTCAGGTATAGACAGCCAGGGATAGACAGGATAGACAGCCAGGGATAGACAGGATAGACAGCCAGGGATAGACAGCCAGGGATAGACAGGATAGACAGCCAGGGATAGACAGGATAGACAGCCAGGGATAGACAGCCAGGGATAGACAGGATAGACAGCCAGGGATAGACAGGATAGACAGCCAGGGATAGACAGCCAGGGATAGACAGGATAGACAGCCAGGGATAGACAGCCAGGGATAGACAGGATAGACAGCCAGGGAGAGACAGAAAGTTATAATTAAGGTGAACAGTACTGAACATTCACTTAAAGATGAACATTCATTGTTCACTCGACCTTTTAACCCCCTTCCCTCTCCCTCTCCCTCCCTCCCTCTCTCCCTCCCTCCCTCTCTCCCTCCCTCCCTCTCTCCCTCCCTCCCTCCCTCCTCCTCCCTCCCTCCTCCCTCCTCCTCCCTCTCCTCCCTCCTCCCTCCTCCCTCTCCTCCTCCCTCTCCCTCTCTCTCCTCCCTCCCTCCCTCCCTCCTCCTCTCCTCCCTCCCTCCCTCCCTCCTCCCTCTCCCTCCCTCCCTCCTCTCCTCCCTCCCTCCCTCCCTCCCTCCCTCCCTCCCTCCTCTCTCCCTCCCTCCTCTCCCTCCTCCCTCCCTCCCTCCCTCCCTCCCTCCCTCCTCTCCTCCCTCCCTCCTCTCTCTCCTCCCTCTCTCCTCCCTCCTCTCCTCCCTCCCCTCCCTCTCTCCCTCCCTCTCTCCTCCCTCTCTCTCCCTCCCTCTCTCCCTCTCTCTCTCCCTCCCTCTCTCCTCCTCCTCCCCTC
>NC_091388.1:5116652-5269152 GCF_038502225.1 Cherax quadricarinatus | reverse complement strand
TAGGTGCTTTATTGTACTTATGTGTGTTGTGAAAGTTCTTTGTACACTCTCCAGGTCAGCAGTTTTGCCTGCCTTGAAGGGGGCAGTTAGTGTACAGCAATATTCCAGCCTGGAGAGAACGAATGATTTGAAGAGAATCATCATGGGCTTGGCATCCCTAGTTTTGAAGGTTCTCATTATCCATCCTATCATTTTTTAGCAGATGTGGTAAAGACATTGTTGTGATCTTTGAAGGTGAGATCCTCTGACATTATCACTCCCAGGTCCTTCACATTAGTTTTTTGCCCTGTTGTGTGGTTGGAATTTGCTTTTACTCATACACTTAATTTTCTCGAGTTTTCTATATCGGAGGTTATATACCTGGAGGTATGCCTGGAGGATATATACCTGGAGAGATACACAGATAACCCGCACATAGAAGAGAGGAGCTTACGATGACGTTTCGGTCCAACTTGGACCATTTACAAAGTCACTCTCTTATATGTGCGGGCTATTTGTGTATCGTTCCAGTCACAGTATTGTGCCTTTTTGTTATTTATACCTGGAGAGGATTTGCATGAGAGGTATATCTGGAGGGTATATACCTAGAGGTATACCTGGAGGGTATATACCTAGAGGTATACCTGGAGGGTATATACCTAGAGGTATACCTGGAGGGTATATACCTAGAGGTATACCTGGAGGGTATATACCTAGAGGTATACCTGGAGGGTATATACCTAGAGGTATACCTGGAGGGTATATACCTAGAGGTATACCTGGAGGGTATATACCTAGAGGTATACTTGGAGGGTATATACCTAGAGGTATACCTGGAGGGTATATACCTAGAGGTATACCTGGAGGGTATATACCTAGAGGTATACCTGGAGGGTATAAACCTAGAGCTATACCTGAGGGCCATATGCCTGTAGAGGCATACATGAAAAGGTATACCTGGAAGGTATATTGTGATTTTTTACACTTTTCTGTGATATTCTGCACTTTCATACACATTTTTACACTTTCCGGTGATATTTTACACTGATTTACACTTTCCAGTGATTGTATATCCTTGTATATGGTTGTATTAATGTGTATGGTTGTATTATTGTATACTTTCAGAGCACAACCATGCCAATATGCTGTGAGTGCCTGGGCACTGAGGGCAGTATACCTGGCGGGTTTATACACTGTGTGTCGTGTGGATCGTCAGTGCACACACAGTGTCTGACACTGGACATGTCAGCCTCTGTCAGATTGTGCCAGCAAGGCTGGCAGTGTGAGGACTGTAAGCCTTGTATAGTGTGTAGGAGAACTGGCTCTGAGGTGAGTGTTATACTGTGTTATACAGTGGACCCTCGACTAACGATATTAATTGGTACCTGAGAACGATTATTGTTAGTCGAGTTTTTTTAACGTTAGCCGAGGCAACATGTTAGTGTTAACATGTATCGTTAGCCGAATTTAACGTTACTCGATGCCATCGTTGGTCGAGGGTCCACTGTATTGTGTTATAATGTGTGTTATACCAGCAGTGTGAGGAGAATAAACTGTGTTTGATAATTGTACTTAGGTGTACCTGCACTTAAACTTCCATATTGTGAAATTGCCTTGTGCTCATCTCTGACGAGTTGCTAGTGTTTTTCTGACCACAGTCTGGTCTTTAAATGTTGATCATAATTCATGACCAGCGTATGCCCACTTCTGTGTTACAGTGGGTCACATTGGAACACAGTAGGTCACAGTGGAGCTCAGTGGGTCACATTGGAGCACAGTGGGTCACAGTGGAGCTCAGTGGAACACACATTTCTTCCACTGTGACCTCTCTTATAAAACTCCTCTACAGTGTGTGTTTTTGACAGTGCAGCAGTAAAAGTCAGTCAAAATGAGCCATATGGTACATATGGTATCGTTCCAGTCACGGTATTGTGCCTTTTTTTGTTATTGAGTCATATGGGTCAGTGGTCCCCCTGTATCTGTGCGGGATACCTTCCAAGGACTACCATAGATGTCAGAAACCCTGGATAGTAGTGAACACTATATATATACAAGTAATTTGGGTTTACATATATAGCTATGATAAAGTATAATTGATAAATCACACACAGTAAGTGGAGAATTATCACTTTTCACTGATGGGAAGAAATTCACAACTTCTCTTAGACTTCGAACAACTGTCACCATCACTACTTAAGTGTTTTGTGGCCATTATTATTAAGCAAAATTAAGGCTTATTTACAGGCCATTTTCAAATTTTTATAATTTTTACTTTTTGCATCGTCTTTTTTAGGCGTAGCTCTAATGTGTATTTAATAAATGATCGTGTAAACGTGTTTTTAGGCAAACCATACCCCGGCCGGGATTGAACCCGCTGTCAGAGAGTCTCAAAACTCCAGCCCGTCGCGTTAGCCACTAGACCAGCTAGCCACAATAAGATTCGTCCAATTAGGTATATTTCTACACCATAGGAAGGTTAGCACAGGCACCACTGTGACCACAAATGCAAGTTTTTACAGACGAATCTCCAGCTAGCGTGGCCGTGACGAACTCTAGCTCAAGTCCCGGCCGGGGTATGGTTTGTTTGCAATCGTGTCATTACGATTTCGTGAGTCATGTTTTTAGGCTTTTATATGCATTGGCAAGTGAAAAAAGGGCTGTGATTTACTTTAAAGCGGCGGTTTGGAACGGGACTGGCCGTACTAGCCAGGTATGACTGTACATAGAGGAGCTTTATAGAGATAATAATAATAATAATAATAATAATAATAATAATAATAATAATTCATTTTATTTATACAGGAGGTGTTACTAGCACCTTGTTCCTGGTATATATACAGTGGGTGTTACTAACACCTTGTTCCTGGTATATATACAGTAGGTTTTACTAGCACCTTACTGCTGCTATTTATACAGCAGGTGACAAAAAGGCACAATACTGTGACTGGAACAATACTCAAATAACCCGCACATAGGAGAGAGGAGCTTATGACGATGTTTCGGTCTGACTTTGACTATTTACAAAGTCACACTGACTTTGTAAATGGTCCAAGTCGGACTGAAACGTTGTCGTAAGCTCCTCTCTTATATGTGTGGGTTATTTTTGTATTATTCAGTAGGTGTTATTATTACCTTGTTCCTGGTATATATGCAGTGGGTGTTACTAGCACCTTACTGCTGGTATTTATACAGGAAAATGTGTTACTTTAAGCTCTTATAGAGTTAATATTACGAGTATTGCATGAATGTTTCTGAAGGTTCACGCATATAGTTTTGCATTTTATGTTGCAGGTGTTGGGGAGCCTTCTAATATGTAGTTCGTGTGACGACGGCTATCACGTGTGTTGCGTCTCACCGCCCCTAGAGCAACGACCAACTACCCCAAGCTGGTGTTGCTCTGTCTGTACCAAAGGGCCGCAAGGCACCAATAATAGCGGCCGTAGTAATACGGCTTCGCCAACGGGAAGTACGCACTGTGAGGCCGGCACCGCGACCAATAATTCCGCCATAAATAGAAAGGGAAGAGGGAAGTCGCGGAAGGGACTTCAAGACACGACTTCCAGAAGTAGAAAGTACAGCTCCTCATCGTCCAGTTCTCGTTCAAGGTGAAGTGTTGATTCCAGTGACTTCTTGTCTAGTTCTTACTGACATGTGTTGATTCTGGTGACTTCTTGTCTAGTTCTTACTGACATGATGTGTTGATTCTGGTGACTTCTTGTCTAGTTCTTACTGACATGATGTTGATTCTGGTGACTTCTTGTCTAGTTTTTACTGACATGATGTGTTGATTCCAATGACTTCTTGTCTAGTTCTTACTGACATGGTGTTGATTCCAGTGACTTCTTGTCTAGTTCTTACTGACATGTGTTGATTCCAGTGACTTCTTGTCTAGTTTTTACTGACGTGATGTGGTACTAGCATAGACACACCTCTCACTAACATGATATGTTGATTCCAGTGACAATTTGTGTAGTTGTTACTGACATGATGTGTTGATTCCAGTACCTTTTTGTGTAGTTCTTACTGACATGATTTGGTACTAGCATTACCATAACTTCACACATCTAAAAACATGTTGAATGTTCTATTATACAGTACAAGGTGTTGCTAGCACCTCACTGCTGGTATTTATACAGTAGAAAGTGTTACTAGCACCTTGCTGCTGGTATTTATACAGTAGAAGGTCTTATTAGCAGCTTACTGCTGGTATTTATACAGTAGAAGGTGTTATTAGCACCTTGTTCCTGGTATTTATACAGTAGAAGGTCTTACTAGCACCTTACTGTTGGTATTTATACAGTAGAAAGTGTTACTAGCACCTTGCTGCTGGTATTTATACAGTAGAAGGTCTTATTAGCAGCTTACTGCTGGTATTTATACAGTAGAAGGTGTTATTAGCACCTTGTTCCTGGTATTTATACAGTAGAAGGTTTTACTAGCACCTTACTGCTGGTATTTATACAAAGGTCTTACTAACACCTTACTGCTGGTATTTATGCAGTAGAAGGTCTTACTAGCATCTTGTTCCTGGTATTTATATAGTAGGTGTTGCTAACACCTTGCTCCCTCAGTGGAAATTCACGATACTAATTTCTCGTCTGTGCTTCAGATCAGCGTCTCGGTGGCGGAAAAGGAGCGGAAGCGAGCAGCGGAAAGAAGCGGACAGTATCTCAGATGATAGTGATGGTATGCATAGCCATCTTGGGCCTCCCAAGAAACTTCCTAGTGAAAAGTTGTCCAAAGAAAAAGCTAAGTTTTTCAGACGAAGTTTTGGGGAGAAAGGTAAACTTAGAGGTGTTAAGAGTGACGTACGGGTGGAGTGTGAGGGTATCGCGGGTATGAGTGCGTGCGGCGGCGGGCACAAGAAGCGCGGTGAGGCGGGTAGTGAGGTTAGTTCTAGCATACCAGACACCAGCACAGACACTAGTAGTAGTGATGAATCAGGTGCTGATGGGGCTTCAAGAACGACGACCCATCAGGAGAGCCACCCAGTCACCTGTAATCAGAACGACACCACGGGAGGCAAAGGTCCCGCCAGGAAATCGGAATCGTTAAGCGAGGGTGACTCGGAGAGCGGCACCCCACACGAAGAGCGAAGTTCCTCGTCGACGAACTCCTCGAGCGCCATGTTGGCGTCGGGGCACCTCAGGGGCTTGTTCGACGGTTTGAGTCACTTGTACACGCCGTACGACTCTCGTAAGAGACCCATACAGGAAAGACCTAAGCATAAAGGCCCTAAGAAAATAGTGAAATTGTCAAGAGAAGGGGAGTGTGTCGGTGATAGTGGCGTAGAGGGCGGGGCCAGAGTGAACGACAGTGGACAGGGTTCAAGACGTCTCGGTGAGTGTAGTGGTGTGGGTGGTAAGGGAAGCGAAAATGGGGGGGCGTGGTCGACGTGGGCGGCACATAGGTGGTCCAGCGGCAGTGCTGGGGCCGGCTCGGTTGGCCCTAGCGATGTCCCCTCAACGGCGGCCGGGGCCAACCCCCTGGTGGGCAAGACGGGCGGTGGCGGCCAGCCCCAGGCAGCGGACGGACGCAAGTGTCGCAAGAGCAGGCCTGAGGGATCCAGCGGCCAGACTGGGGGTCAGGGTAAGGCACTCGGTGGACCGTGATGCGCTGCTACTGCCACCTTCCTGCACCACTCTCATAACGCTTCTCTGCTTCTGCTGTTGCTTCTGCTGCTGCTGCTGCTGCTTCAGCATCTTCTGCAGACTTGTGTACTTTTGCATGGCTAGCTTATTTTCCCTTTTAATAAATTTCTAACTCCTCACCTTATGCTTTTTATTTTTTATTTATCTACACTACCTTGACTTGCTTATGTTTGCTGTTTAATGTTGCAGCTGTGTTGCAGAGATTGTTACCTTATGGTTGAATATTGCCACCTCTCCCATTGTGTATTTAGCATAGGGAAATGCCAGCCCGACTGCATATCCCTGATAAGCTTGAAGAAGCTGACATAAGCTGCAGGATAAGCTTTTATTGGATCAGCATTTTGCTCTGTGCAAAGCTCTGGTTGCTATACACAGAATGAAATGTTGCACCAACATTACCTGTGATCAATTCAAAGGATTTGCAGCGCATGATTTTCCTCTTCAATCTGGAGAAGCAACGAAGATATTAATATTTTATATTGATACGTTATATCTGAAGTCTATATGTCATAGTGTATATATTGAATTTTTACCAGCTGATAGGAATAATGTACCTTATGTGCTCTCACGTTTGTGCTATTGTGCCTCAACAAGGGACTGGATCATACACAAGTAACCCACATATAGGAGAGAGAAACTTATGACAACCAAGTCGGACCCAAGTTGGACCAAATTCGGATCGAAGCCAGACCAAAGTTGGACCAAAGTTAGACTGAAACATCATAAACTTCTCTCTCCTATGTGTGGGTTTATTTGCACAGTGTTCCAGTCACAGTATCGTGACTTTTTATTCTCTATGCATTAAATCATTCCATAATTTTTTGAAATGGACAAGTGGGTCATGTAGCAGGAAGATTGTTACCCCCTAAAATATTGACGATTTCAACTGAAGGTTCAGTTTCAACTAGCGCTTGATCGCTTTTATGCATGAGTAGGATGGAGATGTGCACGAGGTGACTGTATACCAGTAGTGGCATGTGAGATTCCGCATGACAACAATATGTACTGGGGTATGAGGGAGTAGATCGTCGTGTTTCTTTACTTCGCGTAAATCTGTACGGGAGGGCGACGCATGTACACCTTGTTGTTGTTCCACATTTTTGTTACCTTTGAATTGAGCCATTGTTCCACATGCCAGCTATTGTCACCGGCTTGTGGAACAACAACTCGGTTGAAAGCCAATGAAAACATGGAACAACGAAAATAGGTGCTGTACACTAAGTCTTCAACTTACAAACATATTGGGGACCTTCTGTATTATGTATAATAATGATATACACAATAATGATATAATACACAATTCAGAAGATTCTCAACGTGTTTGCAAGTCGAGAACTTACTGTATATGCAGGGTCCTGCTGCATATGCGGGGCCTTCCCGTATTCCTATCGAGTTTTGTTATTTTTTTTTTTTTTGAAGCTTTTGATTTTCCTCTGCTCTCTGGTTGTAGTGTATTGTTACTGGCAGTGTTCCTGACGGTCACCACGAGAGTTGCCCCGGTTTAGCTTTCCGATTGGCAGATTTATGGGAAAAAGTGGCGATAAATAACATTCAAAGAACACCAGACAGGGGATGATAAACTAGAAGCTCTTGTCTCCGTTCTAAGTAGAAAAGGAACTTCTCGCTTTGAAAATTCGCGCCATCTGACTCCACCAGACTATAACACGGTCTCTAACCCTCAAAATTTGGGATCCAACTCCATATATAACCGGGTAGCTTCTCAAACCCCGAACTTTGTCCACTATAGTGGGATTAGAGGCGGTGTCCTTACCTTAGTTACCGGGGCCAGGTTACTCTGGGCTCGGTGACTTCCATTACGATTCTTATATATGTTAAAAGCTCCTCAGTAATAATCATTTGTGTTCTAGATATTACTAATGCCTAAACACCTTATTTTTCTAATCTGTACTAAAGTAAATCGTTTGTATTTTTTTGGATAGAGTCACAAAATGTTGCTTATTGAGTACTGTGTAAGATGATTACTGTACTCCTGTACAGGTGGTCCTTGACTTACGATGGGGTTACATTACAATGATCCCATCGTAAGTCAAAAATATTGAGTCAAGAATGTTGTAAGTTGAGACAATTGTAAGTTGAGACTATTGTAAGTTGAGACTATTGTAAGTTGAGACTATTGTAAGTTGAGACTATTGTAAGTTGAGACTGTCGTAAGTTGAGACTGTCGTAAGTCGAGACTGTCGTAAGTCGAGACTGTCGTAAGTCGAGACTGTCGTAAGTCGAGACTGTCGTAAGTCGAGACTGTCGTAAGTCGAGACTGTCGTAAGTCGAGACTGTCGTAAGTCGAGACTGTCGTAAGTCGAGACGATCATGAGCCAAGTCAATATGAATACAATATGCTACATAAGTAAATAAACAATTACCGTCACAGAATCAATAAACAAATAATTACTGTAACTGAGTAAATACCAGTATTGAAAAGTCAATAAATGAATACAAGTTAGGGACTTGACACCTCCATGCTGGGTAATTATCTTAAGTTTCGTCCCCAAAGTAATTGTTGCTGCACCATTGTAAAGTTGAAATATTGTAAGTTGAACCATCGTAAAGTCCAAGTATTATAAGTTTAACCATTGTAAGTTGAAATATCATAAATCAAACCACCATAAATTTGAAATGTCACGAGTTAAAATATTGCGAGTCAAAATATCATAAGTCAAGGACCACCCGTACTTTACATTGTGAGTAGCTGTATAATAATAGTCATTAATACCATTGATTTCACTGTACTTCTATGATATGGTAAGAATATTATCTTGGTAGATGCAGAGGTGAATACTGACGTGATACATTCACCGATCGCTGTGGAGAACAAGGTAACGATGGAGAAGGTACAACGCAACTCTCTTCCACCTGGGGTCACAGACAGGGACCTAGAGATGTTCAAGAAGGCTCAGGAAAGAGCATCGGAGGTCAGTACTGTGTTTACTTCTCTCTTACTTTTCAGTTGGTGTTCTGTTTAAGTGGATGTTTATACAGTGATTCACACAGTTCAATAGTTATATTATGAATGATTCACTGTATCTTCTTTCAACACACCGGCCATATCCCACCGAGGGAAGGCAGCCCAAAAGGAAAAGCGAAAGTTTCTCCTTTTAAATTTAGTAATATATACAGGAGAAGGGGTTACTAACCCCTTGCTCCCAGCATTTTAGTCACCTCTTATGACACGCATGGCTTATGGAAGAAGAATTCAGTTCCACTTCCTCATGGAGATAAAGAGAAATAAACAGGAACAAGAACTAGTAAGAAAATAGAAGAAAACCCAGTGGAGTGTGTATATATATGTTTGTGATGAAATTAAGACACATGTGCCACATCTGGGTATCTTTATTGTAGACGTTTCGCCATCCAGTGGCTTTATCAATACAAATTCTAGGACATAACTTGAAGACAGTAGAACTATGTACAGAAGATGAGGTAATCAGTCCCTCAACCTAGGAGTAGGTGCGAGTATTGATAAAGCCACTGGATGGCGAAACGTCTACAATAAAGATACCCAGATGTGGCACATGTGTCTTAATTTCATCTTGTCGGTATTATATACCATTCTTACACAACATATATGTTTGTACATGCATATGTAATGTGACCCAAGTGTAAGTAGAAGTAGCAAGACGTACCTGAAATCTTACATGTTTATGAGACAGAAAAAAGACACCAGCAATCCTGCCATCATGTAAAACAATTATAGGTTTCCATTTTACACTCACTTGGCAGGACGGCGAGTCACAGTATATATAGGAAATATTAAAGTGAATAGTTACACAGTTATATTATTGACGATTTAATATATTGAAGAGTTAAAGAATATAATACATGTTTAGAACATGAATATTTCTTTTTCTAGCAACAAAATGGCCGCCTCCCACCAAGGCAGGGTGGTCCAAAAAAGAAAAACAAAAGTTTCTCTTTTTGACTTTAGTAATGTATATGGGAGAAGGGGGTTACTAGCCCCTTCCTCTTGGCATTTTAGTTGCCTCTTACGACGTGCATGGCTTATGGAGGGAGAATTCTGTACATGAATGGTATACAATACTGACAAGATGAAAATTAGACACATGTGCGACATCTGGGTATCTTTAATTGTGGACGTTTCGCCAACCAGTGGCTTTATCTGTATTGATAAAGCCACTGGATGGTGAAACGTCTACAATTAACCCTTTCAGGGTCCGTCCCGTAGATCTACGGCTTTACGTTCAGGGTCCAAACCGTAGATCTACGCCAAAATTCTAGCGCCGTCAAATTTAGCAGGAGGAGGCTGGTAGGCCTACATCTAAGAGAATGGGTCTGGGTGGTCAGTGTGCACACCATAGAAAAAATCTGGACGCCCACATGGCATTGTGGGAACACCGGCAAAGTAGCTTTGTTCATAGTGCCTGGCAGCAAGGAAGCTCTCACTCCCCACTCACTCTCCGGGCGAATTCTGACTCTCCTCTTCACAACTTACAGTTCTAAGACTGATGGAAGTGGAGCTGAAGACGAATTCTATGGTTTTGAACCATATGGTACCATTGTGCCATATGGTACAATGGTACCATATGGTACAATGGTGCCATGTCATACAATGGTATCATATGGTACAATGGTACCATATGGTACAATGTACATATAGTACATTGTACCATATGGTACAGGGTACAGGGACCCTAATGGAAATAAATCTGTCTGACTTTTTTGGGTTATCCTAGGTTCTCCAAACATATGCTGCTAAGTATGATATTCTATGTAATTTTATTTGTGTATAACTAAATAAACTTACTTATGATGCCACATGCACTTGAGTAAGTTTATTCAGGTGTACAGAAATACAATTACATAGATTATCATACATAGTAGCATATGTATAAAATCCTAGGATAACGCAAAAAAGTCAGGGTGACTTATTTCTATAGTTATCCCTGTATCTGTACCATATGGTACCCTGCACCATATGGTACCCTGCACCATATGGTACCCTGCACCATATGGTACCCTGCACCATATGGTACCCTGCACCATATGGTACCCTGCACCATATGGTACCCTGCACCATATGGTACCCTGCACCATATGTTATCATGTACTGCATGGTACCCTTTACCATATAGTACAATGTACCATATGGTACCCTGTAACATATACCGTGTACCATATGGTCAATAGGTGTTGGTGGCATGAGACACCAGCCAAGACTGAGTGAGTGGCGACGTAAGCTAGCTACTGACTCCGCAGTTTCCGATTATTATTATTATTATAATCAAGGGGGAAGCGCTAAACCCGGAGGATTATACAGCGCCTGAGGGGGGGGATGTGGAAGGCATTCAGGCTTAATTCGGGGAACTGGAGCACAGATCCAATTCCCTAAATCAAGAGCCCCTCACCAACATCAAGGAACCTTCTTTGAGGGGCGCAGTTTCCGAGACAAAGTGCTTTGTCATCCACCTCAAGGAACACGTAAAGTTCCTGTACACTTGTAAATATATAATAGAACATTACTAATATACAACATTTTTGCATATTTTTGCTGTAAACAACTATTGTAACCAAAATAATAATGAAAATATTAGTGTGTTGAATACAACAGTACCATATGGTACAATGAACCATATGGTATCATTGTACTGTATGGTACAATGTACCATATGGTACCGTTGCATCATATGGTACCATATGGTACCATTACACCGTATGGTACCATAAGGTACCATTGCACCATATGGTACCATTGTATCATATGGTACCATTGTACCAAATGGTGCCATTCTACCATGTGGTACCATTGTATCATGTGCCATTGTGCCATATTGTACCATATGGTACCATTGTGTCATATGCTATTGTACCATATGGTACCATTGCACCCTATGGTACCATTGCACCCTATGGCACCATTGTACCATATGGTACTATATGGTACCATTGTACCAAATGGTGCCATTCTACCATGTGGTACCATTGTATCATATGGTACCATTGTATCATGTGCCATTGTACCATATGGCACCATTGTACCATATGGCACCATTGTACCATATGGTACTGTTGTATTCAACACAACCGCACTAATATTTTCATAATTTTGTTTACAATAAACTTGTAAACAAGTTTTGTAAGCAATATAATGATAGACAAATTAGTGCAGTTATTGTGTTGAATACAATGAGTGTACACTTATACAATATACATTATATTGGTCTCACAGGCCACAAATGTTATTAGAAAAAGAAAAAGATTAGAAAAGAAAAGAAAAAAAGTATAAAAAAACATAAAATAAAAAAATGGGATTTTACGGAAGTCACTAATGTTGCCGCCACCCCCGGTCATTTTGGGTCAACTTCCCACCCCTGTATCTCGGTAAGTACTGATTATAAAAAAACTTTTTTTTTTTTGTCTTATTACCTTCACAAAAATATACTCTTTAATTCTGTAAGATTTTTTTTTTTTCTTCAAAATTTCTTGGACACCGGAGCACCACTTCAGATTTTGGCCTTGGACCCTGAAGGGGTTAAAGATACACAGATGTCGTACGTTTCTAATTTTCAGGGAGAATTCTGCTCTATACTTGAGTATTTGTAGTAAGGAAACATTCTTGTGCTTGACAGGTTTCTTCAGTCAACACTGGGGATAATAGTGTAGTTCTGAGGGGGCCAATCCCTAAATTTTGTTGGAGTCAGTCCCTAAATTTTGTTAGGTGGGGGGTCGATAAAGTCAGCATCAGGAATAAGTTTAACCCTGACTTTCAGGGTCGTGACCCCTGATCTCAAACTTGCTCTCAGGGTTGAAAAATTAAAAAAAAAAAATAATGTAAAATGGCAAGATTGTTTTTCCTAAGGTAATGAAACCAAAAATGCAAAATTTGATGGAAAACTTAGGGAACTGTTCTCTTGCAAAGTTAGTGGTCTTGACAATATTTACACATTGGCAATTTTGCCCACTTTGAGCCCTATTTTTGGCCAGTTCCTTTGTTTCCAGTCCACAAAACAGCTATTTTGCTAGTATTCCTTTTATTCTGTCAAATGAGTACAAGAAACCATCCCATTTACCTATTTCAACTACCCAATAAAGTAATCAGAAATTGGTAATTTGGCTAATTTCTCACAAAATTCAAAAATTGCCAATTTGTAAAATGAGGTCCAGAATAAATGTAGACATTCCTGGCACTAAATAAACATTTCCTCTGCTCCTTAGTTGTGTCTCCAGGCCTCTCCAGGCCTCCCCAGGCCTCTCCAGGCCTCCCCAGGCCTCTCCAGGCCTCCCTAGGCCTCTCCAGGCCTCCCCAGGCCTCTCCAGGCCTCCCCAGGCCTCTCCAGGCCTCCCTAGACCTCCCCAGGCCTCTCCAGGCCTCCCTAGACCTCCCCAGGCCTCTCCAGGCCTCCCTAGACCTCCCCAGGCCTCTCCAGGCCTCTCTAGACCTCCCCAGGCCTCTCCAGGCCTCCCTAGACCTCCCCAGGCCTCTCCAGGCCTCCCTAGACCTCCCCAGGCCTCTCCAGGCCTCTCTAGACCTCCCCAGGCCTCTCCAGGCCTCCCTAGACCTCCCCAGGCCTCTCCAGTTCTCCCCAGCCCTTCCTAGGCCTTCCCAGGCCTCCCTAGGCCTCTTTTATATTACACTTATTTTTCATTTTGAATTTTTATTCTCACACAAAAAAATAGAAGATTTACTGTTATGCAGACTACTGCATATACTACTGCATATACTGGGATATTGGCAGTTTGGAGGGATATGTTGTGTATCTTTATACGTATATGCTTCTAAACTGTTGTATTCTGAGCACCTCTGCAAAAGCAGTGATAATGTGTGAGTGTGGTGAAAGTGTTGAATGATGATGAAAGTATTTTCTTTTTGGGGATTTTCTTTCTTTCTTGGGTCACCCTGCCTCGGTGGGGGACGACCGACTTGTTGAAAAAAAAAAAAAAAAATGTATAAAAATTTTCAGTGCATTCCTAAATGTGTATTATACCGTCCAGTTGGACGTGTATTGTGTACTCTGGAATGTCTGCAAAAACATTTCTGCTACTTTGAGTTTAGTTTCAAAGTACTTTCACTCCTGAAACCATCAGAATCATCTCTGTTTCTGTAATATATTTTCCACTCCATCAAATGAGACCAAGAAACCGAGAATACAGCCACAAAAACCATCTGAAAATACAGTGGACCCCCAGTTTACGATATTATTTCATTCCAGAAGTATGTTCAGGTGCCAGTATTGACCGAATTTGTTCCAAAAGGAATATTGTGAATTAGATTAGTCCATTTCAAACCCCCAAACATACACATACAAACGCACTTACATAAATACACTTACATAATTGGTCGCATTGGGAGCTGATCGTAAACCGGGGGTCCACTGTACTACACCACAAAGTTGCAACTGTTTGAAACCCAAAACCTGGTCTCGGTTTTTTCTCATTTATGCACTGCGTGCTGCATAATGAGACCTTTTATATGGTGCACACTTACCACATAGACCCATTCTCTCATATCTAGGCCCAAATTTACTACTTAGCTTATTTGAGTGAGCTGAGCTCGTGACATAGTACTACGGCATGGACGTTGTAGAGCTTAAGCTTCAGGGCCCCTAATCCCAGAGGGCCCAAGAAGCGACTTTAGTCCATATTGCTTAAAAATTTTGGGTATACTGTATGAGAAGGGATTTTTAAAATAAACAGTTCAAGCTTCAGGGCCCCCATAATTCAAGCTTCAGGGACCTTATAACAGTTCAAGCTTCAGGGCCACCATAATAGTTCAAGCTTCAGGGCCACCATAATAGTTCAAGCTTCAGGGTCACCATAACAGTTCAACCTTCAGGGGTCCCCATAATAGTTCAAGCTTCAGTGACTTATAACAGTTCAAGCTTCAGGGCCACCATAATAGTTCAAACTTCAGGGACCCCATAATAGTTCAAGCTTCAGGGCTCCCTTAACCCTTTGACTGTCGCGGCCATATATATACGTCTTACGAGGTACCGTGTTTGACGTATATATACTCATAAATTCTAGCGGCTTCAAATCAAGCAGGAGAAAGCTGGTAGGCCCACATGTGAGAGAATGGGTCTTTGTGGTCAGTGTGTGCCATATAAAAAAAATCCTGGAGCACACAGTGCATAATGAGAAAAAAAAAACTCCGACCGTTTTTTTTTAATTAAAATGCCGACTTTGTGGTTTATTTTTGTATAGTATTTATGGTTGTATTCTCGTTTTCTTGGTCTCATTTGATAGAATGGAAAACATATTATAGAAATAGAGGTGATTTTGATTGATTTTACTATAAAAAGAACCTAGAAATGGAGCTCAAAGTAGGGGAAATGTTTGATTTTTGCCAATGTTCAAAAGTAAACAAATGATGCCATTGTCCAATAAATGTCCAACTAGCCATTCTAATATGCAGTCATGAATGGGTTGATGTTATTTATACAATTATTACAGTATTGCAGTAGTCTGCATAACAGTAAGTCTTCAATTTTTTGTTTGAATAAAAATTCAAAATAGAAAGCAAGAGTAATATCAGAGGGGCCTGGAGACATGACTGATGAACAAAGAAAATGTTATTTTAGAGCCAGGAATGTCTGCATTGTTCATTCTGGACCTTATTTTGAAATTGTCATATTTTTTATTTTTCGTGAAATTGGCCAAATTGCAAATTTCTGACCACATTATTAGGTAGTTGAAATCGGTAAATGGGCAGTTTCTTGTACTCAATCGATAGAAAAAATGGAGTTCTAAAGAAATAGCTATGAGTTTGGGCGACTGGAACAATGGAATTAGCCGAAAATAGGGCTCAAAGTGCGCGAAATCGCCGATTTGTAAACAGCGCCGAGGTTGCTAACTTCGCGAGAGCATAATTCTGTCAGTTTTCCATCAAATTTCGTTTTGTTGGTGTCATTACAATCGGGAAAAGATTCTCTATCATTTCATAAGAAAAAATCTTTTTTTTTTTTTTTAAATTTTGCGACACCAGGAGACACCTCAGGATTGGGGGTTGCGACAGTCAAAGGGTTAATAATTCAAGCTTCAAAGGCTCATAACAGTTCAAGTTTTATAGACCCCATAACAGTTCAAGCTTCAGGGACTCTATAACAGTTCTAGCTTCAGGGACCCCCATAATAGTTGAAACCATCGTAAAATTGAAATATCACAAGTCGAACCATCACAAGTCAAAATATCACAAGCCGAACCATCACAAGCCAAAATATCACAAGTCGAACCATCACAAGTCAAAATATTACAAGTCGAACCATCACAAGTCAAAATATCATTAGTCAAGGTGCACCTATACTACATTTAATCTGTGTTCTTGGCTGATACAACCGCATCACAGTTGTTCAGCTTGTAAAAATCATCCTGTTTGAATAGTCACAGTATTGGGCCTGTCATGTGCCGGGACCACGACAGGAATCCCCAGCTTCTCTTCTATTGGTTCATTAATGGGTGTTCGTGACGTCTAAGTGGAACAAAAATCCGCTTAATGTCCTTTTGGATTGACTCACTCACTCTCTCAATTTGCAGATATCACCTCTTTTATTCCTTTGTATATAGATTCTCCTTACTTTACAATGGTTCAGTTTACAATATTTCAACTTTACATAGGTTCAATTTACAATATTTCAACTTTACGATTGTTCAACTAACCACACACACATTGAATATATGTATGCATATAGAAAAGGGCCCCAGTTTACAATTTTGGCCATTTATTTTAGGAAAAATTTTACCATGCCTGGAGTACACCTGGAGAGGGTTTTGGGGGTCAATGCCCCTTGGCCTGGTCTGTGACCAGGCCTCATGGTGGATCATTGCCTGATCAACAAGGCTGTTACTGTTGGCTGCACACAACTCAACATGCGAACCACAGCCCGACTGGTCAGGTACTGGCTTTAGGTGCATGTCCAGCTCCTCCTTGAAGACAGCCAGGGGTTAATTGGTAATCCCCTTTATGTATGCTGGGAGGCAGTCAAACAGTCTTGGGCCCCTGACACTTATTGTGTTGTCTCTTATCATGCTAATGGTGCCCTTGCTTTTCATTGGAGGGATGTTGCATCATCTGCGGAGTCTTTTGCTTTCAAAAGAACATAAGAAAGGAGGAACACTGCAGCAGGCCTGTTGGCCCATACTAGGCAGGTCCTTTACAATCCATCCCACTAACAAAACATTTGCCCAATCAATTTTCAATGCCACCCAAGAAATAAGCTTTGTTAACCCTATCCAATCATATGCGAGTCCCACTCAAATCCAACCGCTCTCACTCATGCATTTATCCAACCTAAATTTGAAACTACCCAAGGTTTTAGCCTCAATAACCCAACTAGGTAGACTGTTCCACTCATCAACTACCCTATTTCCAAACCAATACTTTCCTATATTCTTTCTAAATCTAAACTTATCTAATTTGAATCCATTACAGTGGGTTCTCTCTTGGAGAGATATCCTCAAGACCTTATCTATATCACCTTTATTAATACCCATCTTCCACTTACACACTTCGATCATGTCTCCCCTCATTCTTCATCTAACAAGTGAATGTAATTTAAGGGTCTTCAATCTTTCTTTATAAGGAAGATTTCTAATGCTATGTATTAATTTAGTCATTCTACGCTGAATGTTTTCTAACGAATGAGTGATTTTCGTGTGCAAGTTTGGTATTAATCCCCCTTGGATTTTCCAAGTGTATATAATCATATATCTGTCCCGCCTGCATTCTAGGGAGTATAAGTTGAGGAACTTCAAGCGTTCCCAGTAATTGAGGTGTTTTATCACAGTTATGTGTGATGTGAAGGTTCTCTGTACATTTTCTAGGTCAGCAATTTCACCTGCCTTGAAAGGTGCTGTTAGTGTGCAGCAATATTCCAGCCTAGATAGAACAAGTGACCTGAAGAGTGTCATCATGGGCTTGGCATCCCTAGTTTTGAAGGTTCTCATTATCCACGAGGTTTGTTTAGTAAATGTTTACAAGTGTAGACCATTGTTGTCTTGTAGTTTGTTGGTGAGAAGGTAGTGTACTATCCTGTGTCAGTTTAGTAGTACTGTGAGTCGGGGAATGGGTAAGGAAGTTTTTAAAGTACAGGCCAGTGTGTTGATGACTAGGCCAGGTGTATGTGTGTTGTGTTGTGTGTTATGTGTTGTGTGTGTGTGTGTGTGTGTGTGTGTGTGTGTGTGTGTGTGTGTGTGTGTGTGTGCATGTGCGACTGGAACAGTGTGTGTGTGCAACAGTGTATGTAACAGTGGAACAGTGTGTGTGGAACAGTGTATGGAACAATGTTATTCCACTTGCCTCACAGTTGCTACACTTCACTGTCATTTCCTTCTGCCACTATGCATATTCCACCATCCATTCCTTCTCACTAACCCTTCAGTTTTCATTCCCCTGCAGGAAATGGAGAAGAACCGGACGACAGTACAGGAACGCGACCCATTCAACATGTCTCGGTGCCCGGCCAGTATTGACTTCGGCCAGTACGACATCCAGACCTGGTACTCCGCACCGTACCCCCAGGAATATGCACGGTGAGCTGTAACTCACCGTTCTTCTCTTGTTCTTGATGAAGAGAATGTAAGAATGGACCGAGAATAGCTCCTAGAGGATATCCATTTTTTGTATTCTTCTCTTGTTCTTTACTCAGAGAATATAACAATGCCTCCCAGAGGATATTCATTTGTTTTTATCTTGTTCTTGACTCCAAGAATGTAAGAATGGCTCCTAGAGAATATTTCTTGATTGACCAAAAATGAGTCCCATTCTTGTGTTTTTCCTTATTCTTTACTCTGAGAATGCAAGAATGTCTGAGAAAATTGCAATAATGTGATAACAAACAAGCCATGTGATGGATGAGGTTTGAACTCATGGACTACCTGCAGTAGGCCTACTGACCTGTACTCTGCAGGTCCTCAAATTCAACTATTCTCTCTTATATATTTGTCCAATGTATTTTACGCAATAGGTGTGCTGGCCTGTACTGGGCAGGTGTTTCTCGAATTCAACTATTCTCTATTTGTTCAATGTATTTTATGTAGGATCACTGCTGTAGGCCTACGGTCCCATACTGGCTTGGTCCTGAAGTTGTATATTAAGTAAATTCAAGTTTTAGAAGAGCAGAGGGTGTGTTGTTTGGCACAAGAATAGCTGATGGGTTTAAGGTGATTAGTCGTAGTTGATCCCCAAGTTGACCTGTAGGGTTTATAGATCTGTAGTGGAAGGGAGGCAGGGTAGGGGTCGTCCTAGGAAAGATTGGAGGGAGGGGTAAAGGAGGTTTTGTGTGTGAGGGGCTTGGACTTCCAGCAGGTGTGTGTGTGTATTAGGAGTGAGTGGAGACATATGTTGTTTATGACTTGATGTGCTGTTGGAGTGTGAGCAAGGTAACATGAAGAGATTCAAGGAAACTGGTTAGCTGGACTTGAGTCCTGGAGGTGAGAAGTACAGTGTCTTCACTCTGAAGGATGAGTGAAGATGTTGCTGTTTTTGAATTGTTGTATCAGCACATCTCTGGCAAGACGGTGATAGAGCGAGTGATGATAAAAGTGTTTCTTCTTTTTTGGGTCACCTGCCTTGGTGGGAAACAACCAATGTGTTAATAATAATAAAAAAAAAAGTACTGTCATCTGCAAATTGCAAAGGTTTAAGGAGACTAGAAACATGGAGGAGATCATTGATGTAAACAAGGAGGAGCAGAGGGCCCAGGACACTGCCTTGTGGCACTCCTGTGTTTACAAACTGAGGGCCCAGGACACTGCCTTGTGGCACTCCTGTGTTTACAAACTGAGGGCCCAGGACACTGCCTTGTGGCACTCCTGTGTTTGCAAACTGAGGGCCCAGGACACTGCCTTGTGGCACTCCTGTATTTGCAAACTGAGGGCCCAGGACACTGCCTTGTGGCACTCCTGTGTTTACAAACTGAGGGCCCAGGACACTGCCTTGTGGCACTCCTGTGTTTACAAACTGAGGGCCCAGGACACTGCCTTGTGGCACTCCTGTGTTTACAAACTGAGGGCCCAGGACACTGCCTTGTGGCACTCCTGTGTTTACAAACTGAGGGCCCAGGACACTGCCTTGGGGCACTCCTGTGTTTGCAAACTGAGGGCCCAGGACACTGCCTTGTGGCACTCCTGTGTTTGCAAACTGAGGGCCCAGGACACTGCCTTGTGGCACTCCTGTGTTTACAAACTGAGGGCCCAGGACACTGCCTTGTGGCACTCCTGTGTTTACAAACTGAGGGCCCAGGACACTGCCTTGTGGCACTCCTGTGTTTACAAACTGAGGGCCCAGGACACTGCCTTGTGGCACTCCTGTGTTTACAAACTGAGGGCCCAGGACACTGCCTTGTGGCACTCCTGTGTTTACAAACTGAGGGCCCAGGACACTGCATTGTGGCACTCTGTGTTTACAAACTGAGGGCCCAGGACACTGCCTTGCAGCACTCCTGTGTTTACAAACTGAGGGCCCAGGACACTGCCTTGTGGCACTCCTGTGTTTACAAACTGAGGGCCCAGGACACTGCCTTGGGGCACTCCTGTGTTTGCAAACTGAGGGCCCAGGACACTGCCTTGCGGCACTCCTGTGTTTACAAACTGAAGGCCCAGGACACTGCCTTGTGGCACTCCTGTGTTTACAAACTGAGGGCCCAGGACACTGCCTTGTGGCACTCCTGTGTTTACAAACTGAGGGCCCAGGACACTGCCTTGTGGCACTCCTGTGTTTACAAACTGAGGGCCCAGGACACTGCCTTGCGGCACTCCTGTGTTTACAAACTGAAGGCCCAGGACACTGCCTTGTGGCACTCCTGTGTTTACAAACTGAGGGCCCAGGACACTGCCTTGTGGCACTCCTGTGTTTACAAACTGAGGGCCCAGGACACTGCCTTGTGGCACTCCTGTGTTTGCAAACTGAGGGCCCAGGACACTGCCTTGTGGCACTCCTGTGTTTGCAAACTGAGGGCCCAGGACACTGCCTTGTGGCACTCCTGTGTTTACAAACTGAGGGCCCAGGACACTGCCTTGTGGCACTCCTGTGTTTACAAACCGAGGGCCCAGGACACTGCCTTGTGGCACTCCTGTGTTTACAAACTGAAGGCCCAGGACACTGCCTTGTGGCACTCCTGTGTTTACAAACTGAGGGCCCAGGACACTGCCTTGCAGCACTCCTGTGTTTACAAACTGAGGGCCCAGGACACTGCCTTCTGGCACTCCTGTGTTTAGAAACTGAGGGCCCAGGACACTGCATTGTGGCACTCCTGTGTTTAGAAACTGAGGGCCCAGGACACTGCCTTGGGGCACTCCTGTGTTTACAAACTGAGGGCCCAGGACACTGCCTTGTGGCACTCCTGTGTTTACAAGCTGAGGGCCCAGGACACTGCCTTGGGGCACTCCTGTGTTTACAAACTGAGGGCCCAGGACATTGCCTTGTGGCACTCATGTGTTTACAAACTGAGGGCCCAGGACACTGCCTTGTGGCACTCCTGTGTTTACAAACTGAGGGCCCAGGACACTGCCTTGTGGCACTCCTGTGTTTACAAACTGAGGGCCCAGGACACTGCCTTGCAGCACTCCTGTGTTTACAAACTGAAGGCCCAGGACACTGCCTTGTGGCACTCCTGTGTTTACAAACTGAGGGCCCAGGACACTGCCTTGCAGCACTCCTGTGTTTACAAACTGAGGGCCCAGGACACTGCCTTCTGGCACTCCTGTGTTTAGAAACTGAGGGCCCAGGACACTGCATTGTGGCACTCCTGTGTTTAGAAACTGAGGGCCCAGGACACTGCCTTGGGGCACTCCTGTGTTTACAAACTGAGGGCCCAGGACACTGCCTTGTGGCACTCCTGTGTTTACAAGCTGAGGGCCCAGGACACTGCCTTGGGGCACTCCTGTGTTTACAAACTGAGGGCCCAGGACATTGCCTTGTGGCACTCATGTGTTTACAAACTGAGGGCCCAGGACACTGCCTTGTGGCACTCCTGTGTTTACAAACTGAGGGCCCAGGACACTGCCTTGTGGCACTCCTGTGTTTGCAAACTGAGGGCCCAGGACACTGCCTTGTGGCACTCCTGTGTTTGCAAACTGAGGGCCCAGGACACTGCCTTGTGGCACTCCTGTGTTTACAAACTGAGGGCCCAGGACACTGCCTTGCAGCACTCCTGTGTTTACAAACTGAAGGCCCAGGACACTGCCTTGTGGCACTCCTGTGTTTACAAACTGAGGGCCCAGGACACTGCCTTGCAGCACTCCTGTGTTTACAAACTGAAGGCCCAGGACACTGTCTTGCAGCACTCCTGTGTTTACAAACTGAGGGCCCAGGACACTGTCTTGCAGCACTCCTGTGTTTACAAACTGAGGGCCCAGGACACTGCCTTGGGGCACTCCTGTGTTTACAAACTGAGTAGTTGATGGATGAAAAGACCATAGATTAACCCTTTGACTGTTTCTGACATATATATACGTCTTATGAGCCAGTGTTTTTGATGCATTTATTCGCCAAAATTCTAGCGGCTTCAGATCAAGCGAGAGAAAGCTGGTAGGCCCACATGTGAGAGAATGGGTCAGTGTGCACAGTATAAAAAACTCCTGCTGCAAGTAGTGCATAATGAGAAAAAAACTCCGACCATTTTTTTGGATTAAAAAGCCGACTTTGAGGTGTATTTTTGTATAGTATTTATGGTTGTATTCTCATTTTCTTGGTCTCATTTGATAGAATGGAAGACATATTACAGAAATAGAGATGATTTTGATTGGTTTCACGATGAAAAGGATTTTGAAATTGAGCTCAAAGTAGCAGAAATGTTCGATTTTTGCCAATGTTGAAGAGTAAACAAATGACATCATTGTCCAATAAGTGTCCAACGAACCATTCTTATACGCAGTCAGAAATGGGTTGACATTATTTATACAATTATTACAGTAATGCAGTAGTCTGCATAACAGTAAATCTTTTTTTTTTTTTTTTTTATCACACTGGCCGATTCCCACCAAGGCAGGGTGGCCCGAAAAAGAAAAACTTTCACCATCATTCACTCCATCACTGTCTTGCCAGAAGGGCGCTTTACACTACAGTTTTTAAACTGCAGCATTAACCCCTTCAGGGTCCAAGGCCCAAATCTGAAGTGGTGCCCCAGTGTCCAAGAATTTTCAAAAAAAAAAATTATTTTTTCTTATGAAATGGTAGAGAATCTTTTTGTGAAGGTAATAAAACAAAAAGTACGAAATTTTATGGGAAATTGACGAAATTATGCTCTCGCGAATTTTGATGTGTCAGCGATATTTACGAATCGGCGATTTTGCTGACTTTGACTCCCATTTTAGGCCAATTACATTATTCCAGTCAACCAAATTCTTAGCTATTTCACTAGTATTACTTCTATTCTATCGATTGAGCACAAGAAATCGCCAAGTCAGCTGTTTCAACTACAAATTAAAGTGATCGGAAATTGTTAATTTGGCCAATTTAACACAAAGTTCAAAATATTCCAATTTCAAAATAGGGTCCAGAATAAACAATGTTGGCATTCCTGGCACTAAACTAACATTTCCTCTGTTCATTAGTTATGTTTTGAGGCTTTACAAATAAATTCCATTTTGATTTTTTATTCACATAATGAATTTTTATTCACACCAAAAAATAGAAGATTTACTGTTATGCAGTTCTGTAATATGTCTTCCATCCTATCAAATGAGACCAAGAAATCGCAAATAGAACTATAAAAAACATAAGAAAAAACACTGCAAAGTCGCTGTTTTAATAAAAAAATCATGATTTCAGTTTTTTTCTCTCATTATACACAGCGTGCTGCAGGATCTGTTTTATGGGGTGCACACATACCACATAGATGTATTCTCTCATATCTAGGCCCAAATGTACCACTCACAGTTTATCAGAGTGAGCTGAGCTCATGACGTAGATCTACGGTTTGGACCCTGAACGTAAAGCCGTAGATCTACGGGACGGACCCTCAAAGGGTTAACACCCCTCCTTCAGAGTGCAGGCACTGTACTTCCCATCTCCAGGACTCAAGTCCGGCCTGCCGGTTTCCCTGAACCCCTTCATAAATGTTACTTTGCATACACTCCAACAGCACGTCAAGTATTAAAAGCCATTTGTCTCCATTCACTCCTATCAAACACGCTCACGCATGCCTGCTGGAAGTCCAAGCTCCTCGCACACAAAACCTCCTTTACCCCCTCCCTCCAACCTTTCCTAGGCCGACCCCTACCCCGCCTTCCTTCCACTACAGACTGATACACTCTTGAAGTCACTCTGTTTCGCTCCATTCTCTCTACATGTTCGAACCACCTCAACAACCCTTCCTCAGCCCTCTGGACAACAGTTTTGGTAATCCTGCACCTCCTCCTAACTTCCAAACTACGAATTCTCTGCATTATATTCACACCACACATTGCCCTCAGACATGACATCTCCACTGCCTCCAGCCTTCTCCTCGCTGCAACATTCATCACCCATTCTTCACACCCATATAAGAGCGTTGGTAAAACTATACTCTCATACATTCCCTTTTTGCCTCCAAGGACAAAGTTCTTTGTCTCCACAGACTCCTAAGTGCACCACTCACCCTTTTCCCCTCATCAATTCTATGATTCACCTCATCTTTCATAGACCCATCCGCTGACACGTCCACTCCCAAATATCTGAATACATTCACCTCCTCCATACTCTCTCTCCAATCTGATATCCAATCTTTCATCACCTAATCTTTTTGTTATCCTCATAACCTTACTCTTTCCTGTATTCACTTTTAATTTTCTTCTTTTGCACACCCTACCAAATTCATCCACCAATCTCTGCAACTTCTCTTCAGAATCTCCCAAGAGCACAGTGTCATCAGCAAAGAGCAACTGTGACAACTCCCACTTTATGTGTGATTCTTTATCTTTTAACTCCACGCCTCTTGCCAAGACCCTCGCATTTACTTCTCTTACAACCCCATCTATAAATATATTAAACAACCACGGTGACATCACACATCCTTGTCTAAGGCCTACTTTTACTGGGAAATAATTTCCCTCTTTCCTACATACTCTAACTTGAGCCTCACTGTCCTTGTAAAAACTCTTCACTGCTTTCAGTAACCCACCTCCTACACCATACACCTGCAACATCTGCCACATTGCCCCCCTATCCACCCTGTCATACGCCTTTTCCAAATCCATAAATGACACAAAGACCTCTTTAGCCTTATCTAAATACTGTTCACTTATATGTTTCACTGTAAACACCTGGTCCACACACTCCCTACCTTTCCTAAAGCCTCCTTGTTCATCTGCTATCCTATTCTCCGTCTTACTCTTAATTCTTTCTATAATAACTTCCATAAACTTTACCAGGTATACTCAACAGACTTATCCCCCTATAATTTTTGCACTCTCTTTTGTCCCCTTTGCCTTTATACAAAGGAACTATGCATGCTCTCTTCCAATCCCTAGGTACCTTACCCCTCATCCATACATTTATTAAATAATTGCACCAACCACTCAAAACTATATCCCCACCTGCTATTAACATTTCTATCTTTATCCCATCAATCCCAGCTGCCTTACTCCCTTTCATTTTACCTACTGCCTCGCGAACTTCCCCCACACTCACAACTGGCTCTTCTGTTTTTTTTTTTTTTTTTTTTTTTTCCAACAAGTCGGCCGTCTCCCACCGAGGCAGGGTGACCCAAAAAAAGAAAGAAAATCCCCAAAAAGAAAAATACTTTCATCATCATTCAACACTTTCACCACACTCGCACATTATCACTGTTTTTGCAGAGGTGCTCAGAAATACAACAGTCTAGAAGCATACACATATAAAGATACACAACATATCCCTCCAAACTGCCAATATCCCAAACCCCTCCTTTAAAGTGCAGGCATTGTACTTCCCATTTCCAGGACTCAAGTCCGACTATATGAAAACAACCGGTTTCCCTGAATCCCTTCACTAAATATTACCCTGCTCACACTCCAACAGATCGTCAGGTCCCAAGTACCATTCGTCTCCATTCACTCCTATCTAACACGCTCACGCACGCTTGCTGGAAGTCCAAAGCAAGAGTAATATCAGAGGGGCCTGGAGACATGACTGATGAACAAAGAAAATGTTATTTTAGTGCCAGGAATGTCTGCATTGTTTATTCTGGACCCTATTTTGAAATTGGCATCTTTTTTAATTTGTGTGAAATTGGCCAAATTTCCAATTTCTGACCACTTCATTGGGTAGTTGAAATCGGTAAATTGGTGGTTTCTTGTACTCAGTCGATAGAACAAATGGAGTTCTAAAGAAATAGCTATGAGTTTGGTCGACTGGAACAATGGAATTGGCCGAAAATAGGGCTCAGAGTGGGCGAAATCGCCAATTCGTATATATCGCCAAGATCGCTAACTTTGCGAGAGCATAATTCCGTAAGTTTTTGATCAAATTTCGTACTTTCGGTGTCATTACCATTGGGAAAAGATTCTCTTATCATTTCACAAGAATTTTTTTTTTTTTTTTTAAATTCTTCAACACTGAGAGCAAGTTTGTGAGCAGGGATCTTGACAGTTAAAGGGTTAAGAGAAGCTCAAAAAGGTGAATAAAAGGTATGGAGGTGTTCATAGATTAAGGTTCAATTATTTTGAGCATAGGAGATTGAAATAGAGGATAAGGATAGTCAGATGTTGTAGTATAAAGTCACTAAAAAAGATACGAGTAAAATGAGGAGAGTAAAGATGAACAAAGATGTGGGCAGCACAATGCCTGCACTTTAAAGGAGGGGTTTGGGATATGTGCTGTTTGGAGTTACGTCTAAACTGTCACATCAGGGTACCTCTGCAAAGTCAGTGATTATGTGTGAATGATGATGCTGAAAGTTTATTTTTTGGGTCTCACTATCATGGTACGAGACAGCCAGTGTGTTATAAAAAATTAATTTAGGAACAAATCCTGAGAAAGGGGGTATACCTCCTAGGGATAATGGTCGTACGATTGAAATAATTTTAGATGAAGTCGACCTGTTGGAGTTAATTAGGTGAGAAGAGTAGAAGGATTGAGGGGAGTAGAAGTATAGCACAATCAGGGGTGAAATTAATGTGTATATAAGAAAATAGATGAATTGTGAGGTTTTATTAAGTAGTATATGATTCTCTTTAAATAACTTGTTTTCTCTAGGCTGGAGTATCGCTGTACATTAACTGCTACCTTTAAGGCTGGCAAAATTGCTGACCTGGAAAGTGAACAAAGAACTTTCATGGCACACATAAGTATGATATGGCACCTAAGTTACTGGGAATGGTTGAAGTCCCTTGATTTGTATTCCCTGGAATGCAGGTGAGAAAGATTCATGATAAGATATACTTGGAAAATCCTAGAGGGATTAATACCAAACTTGCACACAAAAATCACTGCCTATGAGAGCAAAAGACTTGGCAGGAGATGCAACATTCCCCCAGTGAAAAGCAGGGGAGCCACGAGTACACTGAGAGGCAGCACAATAAGTGTCTGGGGCCCAAGACTCTTCGCCTGCCTCCCAGCATACATAAGGGGGATTACTAATAGACCCCTGGCTATCTTCAGGAAGGTGCTGGACAGGCACCTGAAGTCAGTACCTGACCAGCCAGGCTGTGGTTTGTACATTGGGTTGCATGCAACCATCAGTAGCAGCCTGGTTGATCAGACCCTGATGCACCATGAGGCCTGGTCTCAGACAGAGCCGTGGGGGCGTTGACCCCCGAAACCCTCTCCAGGTATACTCCATGTAATAGATGAATTAAAGACACTAGTATGTGTACACTGTTTGTTTAGACATACTGGTGTCTACACTGCTATGCATACACTGTTTGTGTAGACATACTGGTGTCTACACCAGTATGTGTACACTGTTTGTGTAGACATGTTGGTGTCTGCACCGGTATGTGTACACTGTTTGTGTAGAGATACTGGTGTCTACACCAGTATGTGTACACTGTTTGTGTAAACACACTGGTGTCTTGCTGAGATTTTAGGTATTCAAAGGTATGTCCTCTGACCCCATAATGTTCTAGTTTAAGGTGCAAGATGTTGTGATCCACTGGTTGAATGTTTTCCACATGTCTATGAAGAGTCCCACTTTCTGTAGGTCTATGAAGAGTCCCACTTTCTGTAGGTCTATGAAGAGTCCCACTTTCTGTAGGTCTATGAAGAGTCCCACTTTCTGTAGGTCTGTGAAGAGTCCCACTTTCTGTAGGTCTGTGAAGAGTCCCACTTTCTGTAGGTCTGTGAAGAGTCCCACTTTCTGTAGGTCTGTGAAGAGTCCCACTTTCTGTAGGTCTGTGAAGAGTCCCACTTTCTGTAGGTCTGTGAAGAGTCCCACTTTCTGTAGGTCTGTGAAGAGTTCCACTTTCTGTAGGTCTGTGAAGAGTCCCACTTTCTGTAGGTCTGTGAAGAGTCCCACTTTCTGTAGGTCTGTGAAGAGTCTCAGAGGATATTAATCTTTTTCAAGGACTGCATAAAACCGTTCAAGCTTTATTGCATCATTTGTATTTTTTTTTTAGGCCTAAAACCAAACTGGTTGTTTTTCATCAATAATTTTATTGCAGGTTAACAAAAATATTTTTGGGCTTTTTTTTTTATATTTTTGCCATTTTTTATTTATTATTTTATATTTTTTGCCATTTTTATTTAATTTTTTTATCCTTTTAGGCTAAATTTTTTTTTCTTAACTCAGTTTTGTAAATTTTAATTGTTATTTTGATTTCAGGTTAACGAAGTTGTTCCTGTGTGAATTTTGTCTCAAGTACATGAAAAGTGTTTCCATGTTGGGTCGGCACCTGGAGAAGTGTATCTGGCGTACGCCGCCCGGCACTGAGATCTACCGTAAAGACGGCCTTTCCGTCTTCGAGGTGAGAGACGATGTAAATTTTGTAGGTAGCAAATGAAAATTCAATTTTTTGGTCAATTGAGAATGCAAATTTGAAACTGGTTGGCAGGACTTGAGTTCTGGAGATGGGAAGTACAGTACCTGTACGAGGATGTTAGTTCTGGAGGTGAGAAGTACAGTATCTGTATGTACTCTGAAAGATGAATGAGGATGTTACAGTTCTGGAGGTGGGAAGTACAGTATCTATACTCTGAAGGATGAGTGAGGATGTTACAGTTCTGGAGGTGGGAAGTACAGTACCTGTACTCTGAAGGATGTGTGAGGATGTTAGTTCTGGAGGTGGGAAGTACAGTGGCTGTACTCTGAAGGATGTATGAGGATGTTAGTTCTGGAGGTGAGAAGTACAGTATCTGTGTGTACTCTGAAAGATGAATGAGGATGTTACAGTTCTGGAGGTGGGAAGTACAGTATCTGTACTCTGAAGGATGTATGAGGATGTTAGTTCTGGAGGTGAGAAGTATAGTATCTGTATGTACTCTGAAAGATGAATGAGGATGTTACAGTTCTGAAGGTGGGAAGTACAGTGGCTGTACTCTGAAGGATGAGTTGAGGAAGTTACAGTTCTGGAGGTGGGAAGTACAGTATCTGTACTCTGAAGGATGTATGAGGATGTTAGTTCTGGAGGTGAGAAGTATAGTATCTGTATGTACTCTGAAAGATGAATGAGGATGTTACAGTTCTGGAGGTGGGAAGTACAGTACCTGTACTCTGAAGGATGAGTGAGAATGTTAGTTCTGGAGGTGGGAAGTACAGTGGCTGTACTCTGAAGGATGAGTGAGAATGTTACAGTTCTGGAGGTGGGAAGTACAGTGGCTGTACTCTGAAGGATGAGTTGAGGAAGTTACAGTTCTGGAGGTGGGAAGTACAGTACCTGTACACTGAAGGATGAGTTTGGGGCATTTGCTGTTTATAGTGCCATCTGAACTGTCATATCAGCACACCTCTGGCAAGACAGTGATGGAGTGAATGATGATAAAAGTGTTTCTTCTCTTTCGGATCACCCTGCCTCACTGGGAAACAGCCGATTTGTCATTAAAATTATTTATTTTGCTTACAGGTGGATGGAAACGTAAGCAAAATATACTGCCAGAACTTGTGTCTTCTGGCTAAACTTTTCTTGGACCACAAGACCCTATACTATGATGTGGAGCCATTTCTCTTCTACGTTTTGACTCGCAACGATGACAAGGGATGCCATCTGGTGGGATACTTCAGCAAGGAAAAACTCTCCGCCCTCAAGTATAATGTTTCATGTATCATGACCATGCCTCAGTACCAGAGGCAGGGGTTTGGTCGCTTTCTCATCGATTTTAGTAAGTATTAAGTACCGGTGCATCTTGACTTATGATATTTTGACTTATGATGGTTCAGTTTATGCTATATCAACTCTACAAAAGTTTCGTAAGTCAATCATGAATATGATATGCTAAATCAATAAGTCAATAAATAAGTATTGTCAGTGAATAAGTCAGTAAACAAATAATTACTGTAGCTAAATACCAGTATCGAAAAGTCAGTAAATGAATACAAGTTAGGGACTTACTGCCTTCATGCTGGGTAATTATCTTAAGTGTCATCTCCAAAGTAATTTTTGTTGCACTATTGTGAAGTTGAAATATTGCAAGTTGAACCATCACAAAGCTGAAATATAAGTTGAATCATCGTAAGTTAACCCTTTCAGGGTTGAGAGGCCCTCTCCTAAACTTGTTCTCAGGGTCGAAAATTTTTTGGAAAAAAAATTATTTTTTCTTATGAAAAGATAGATAATCTTTTCCCGATCATAATGACACCAAAAGTATGAAATTTGATAGAAAACTTACGGAATTATGCTCTCGCAAAGTTAGCGGTCTCGCCGATGTTTAAGCATCGGTGATTCTGCCCACTTTGAGCCCTATTTTTGGCCAATTCCTGTGTACTAGTCGACATAAATCATATTTATTTTGCTAGAACTCCATTTTTTCTATCGAATGAGTACAAGAAGCCGCCCATTTACCAACTTCAACTGTCCAATAAAGTGGTTAGAAATTGGCAATTTTGCCAATTTCACACAAATTTCAGAAGATGCCAATTTCCAAATAGGGTCCAGAATAAACAAGAAAGACATTCCTGGCACTAAAATAACAAGTTCTCTGTTCGTTAGTCATGTCCCCAGGCCCCTCTTATATTTCTTTTGCTTTCCACTTTGAATTTTTATTCTTACAAAAAATAGAAGATTTACTGTTATGCAGACTACTGCATTAGTGTAGAAATGGTATAAATAATATCAGTGCACATGTGAAAGAATATTAGACTCACCAGTTGACGTGTATTGGACGCTTGGCGTGATTTGATTACTTTTGAACTTTGGTAAAAATCGAACATTTCTGCTACTTTGAGCTAAATTTCAAGGTACTTTTCATTGTGAAACCAGTCAAAATCATCTCAATTTCTGTAATATGTCTTCCATTCTATAAAATGAGACCAGGAAAACTAGAATACAACCATAAATACCATACGAAAATACAGTGCAAAGTCGCTGTTTTAATCCAAAAACACGGTCAAAGTTTTTTTTCTCATTACGCACTGTGTGCTGCAGGACTTTTTTTTATACTGTGCACACTGACCACATAGACCCATTCTCTCATATGTAGGCGTACCAGCTTTCTCTCGCTAGATTTGAAGGCGCTAGAATTTAAGCGTACTAGTACGTCAATAACCCTGGTGCATAAGCTGTACTAGTACATCGAAAACCCTGAAAGGGTTAAGGAGCACCTGTCTATCTTCAACTGTTGTCTGTTACATAACTATATTGTTAGGTAAAAGGACACACGTGTAACTAATGTCTTACATTATTGTGGCAACATTTCACTCGCCAGGAACTTTGTCAGAGTTCCTGAACTTTGACAGAGTTCAGGAACTTTTATAATGTTCCTTGAGAGCGAAACGTTGCCACAACAAAATGTCACATTAGTTACATCTGTGTCCATATTTACCTGACATTTAGTTGGTAATTCCACCATTGTGTCTGTAATGAATTGAAAAGTCTGCCAGTCAACTGGCTGTCAAAACACCTTCAAAATAATGGTATCTAAGAGTTGTACCTGTGTCTAATTAATCTCTAATCTATACTGCATTACTTGTAGCATTATTGCATTAAAAGATTGAGAGTACATGGTAACAAAGTATACAGGTGACATAAGAGTCTACATGGGGAATGTATGAGAGTATAGTGGTACTAATGGATTTTTGTGGGTGTGAAGCATGGGTTGTTAACCCTTTGACTGTTTACACCGTATAAATATGTCTTACGCGCCACTGTTTCTGACGTATATATACTCAATAATTCTAGGGGTGCCAGTGGTAAATGTAAATGGGGAGCCTTTAATTGAGCTATGTGTAGAAAGAGATTTGGTAATAAGTAATACATATTTTATGAAAAGAGGATAAATAAATATACAAGGTATGATGTAGCACGTAATGAAAATAGTTTATTAGATTATGTATTGGTGGGTAAAAGGTTGATGGGTAGGCTCCAGGATGTACATGTTTATAGAGGGGCAACTGATATATCGGATCATTATTTAGTTGTAGCTACAATTAGAGTAAGAGGTAGATGGGAAAAGAGGAAGGTGGCAACAACAAGTAAGAGGGAGGTGAAAGTGTATAAACTAAGGGAGGAGGAAGTTCGGATGAGATATAAGCGACTATTGGCAGAAAGGTGGGCTAGTGCAAAGATGAGTAGTGGGGGGGTTGAAGAGGGTTGGATAAGTTTTAAAAATGCAGTATTAGAATGTGGGGCAGAAGTTTGTGGTTATAGGAGGGTGGGGGCAGGAGGAAAGAGGAGTGATTGGTGGAATGATGAAGTAAAGGGTGTGATAAAAGAGAAAAAGGTAGCTTATGAGAGGTTTTTACAAAGCAGAAGTGTTATAAGAAGAGCAGAGTATATGGAGAGTAAAAGAAAGGTAAAGAGAGTGGTGAGAGAGTGCAAAAGGAGAGCAGATGATGGAGTGGGAGAGGCACTGTCAAGAAATTTTAATGAAAATAAGAAAAAATTTTGGAGTGAGTTAAACAAGTTAAGAAAGCCTAGGGAAAGTATGGATTTGTCAGTTAAAAACAGAGTAGGGGAGTTAGTAGATGGGGAGATGGAGGTATTAGGTAGATGGCGAGAATATTTTGAGGAACTTTTAAATGTTAAGGAAGAAACAGAGGCAGTAATTTCATGCACTGGTCAGGGAGGTATACCATCTTTTAGGAGTGAAGAAGAGCAGAATGTAAGTGTGGGGGAGGTACGTGAGGCATTATGTAGAATGAAAGGGGGTAAAGCAGTTGGAACTGATGGGATCATGACAGAAATGTTAAAAGCAGGGGGCGATATAGTGTTGGAGTGGTTGGTACTTTTGTTTAATAAATGTATGAAAGAGGGGAAGGTACCTAGGGATTGGCAGAGAGCATGTATAGTCCCTTTATATAAAGGGAAAGGGGACAAAAGAGACTGTAAAAATTATAGAGGAATAAGTTTACTGAGTATACCAGGAAAAGTGTACGGTAGGGTTATAAATGAAAGAATTAGAGGTAAGACAGAATGTAGGATTGCGGATGAGCAAGGAGGTTTCAGAGTGGGTAGGGGATGTGTAGATCAAGTGTTTACATTGAAGCATATATGTGAACAGTATTTAGATAAAGGTAGGGAAGTTTTTATTGCATTTATGGATTTAGAAAAGGCATATGATAGAGTGGATAGAGGAGCAATGTGGCAGATGTTGCAAGTATATGGAATAAGTGGTAAGTTATTAAATGCTGTAAAGAGTTTTTATGAGGATAGTGAGGCTCAGGTTAGGGTGTGTAGAAGAGAGGGAGACTACTTCCCGGTAAAAGTAGGTCTTAGACAGGGATGTGTAATGTCACCATGGTTGTTTAATATATTTATAGATGGGGTTGTAAAAGAAGTAAATGCTAGGGTGTTCGGGAGAGGGGTGGGATTAAATTTTGGGGAATCAAATTTAAAATGGGATTTGACATAGTTACTTTTTGCTGATGATACTGTGCTTATGGGAGATTCTAAAGAAAAATTGCAAAGGTTAGTGGATGAGTTTGGGAATGTGTGTAAAGGTAGAAAGTTGAAAGTGAACATAGAAAAGAGTAAAGTGATGAGGGTATCAAATGATTTAGATAAAGAAAAATTGGATATCAAGTTGGGGAGAAGGAGTATGGAAGAAATGAATGTTTTCAGATACTTGGGAGTTGACGTGTCGGCGGATGGATTTATGAAGGATGAGGTTAATCATAGAATTGATGAGGGAAAAAAGGTGAGTGGTGCATTGAGGTATATGTGGAGTCAAAAAACGTTATCTATGGAGGCAAAGAACGGAATGTATGAAAGTATAGTAGTACCAACACTCTTATATGGGTGTGAAGCTTGGGTGGTAAATGCAGCAGCGAGGAGACGGTTGGAGGCAGTGGAGATGTCCTGTTTAAGGGCAATGTGTGGTGTAAATATTATGCAGAAAATTCGGAGTGTGGAAATTAGGAAAAGGTGTGGAGTTAATAAAAGTATTAGTCAGAGGGCAGAAGAGGGGTTGTTGAGGTGGTTTGGTCATTTAGAGAGAATGGATCAAAGTAGAATGACATGGAAAGCATATAAATCTATAGGGAAGGAAGGCGAGGTAGGGGTCGTCCTCGAAAGGGTTGGAGAGAGGGGGTAAAGGAGGTTTTGTGGGCAAGGGGCTTGGACTTCCAGCAAGTGTGCGTGAGCGTGTTAGATAGGAGTGAACGGAGACGAATGGTACTTGGGACCTGACGATCTGTTGGAGTGTGAGCAGGGTAATATTTAGTGAAGGAATTCAGGGAAACCGGTTATTTTCATATAGTCGGACTTGAGTCCTGGAAATGGGAAGTACAATGCCTGCACTTTAAAGGAGGGGTTTGGGATATTGACAGTTTGGAGGGATATGTTGTGTATCTTTATATGTGTATGCTTCTAAACTGTTGTATTCTGAGCACCTCTGCAAAAACAGTGATAATGTGCGAGTGTGGTGAAAGTGTTGAATGATGATGAAAGTATTTTCTTTTTGGGGATTTTCTTTCTTTTTTGGGTCACCCTGCCTCGGTGGGAGACGGCCGACTTGTTGAAAAAAAAAAAAAATTCTAGCGGCTTCAAATCGAGCGGGAGAAAGCTGGTAGGCCCACATGTGAGAGAATGGGTCTGTGTGGTCAGTGTGCACCACATAAAAAAAATCCTGCAACACACAGTGCATAATGAGAAAAAAAAACTGATAGTTTTTTTGGATTAAAACGCCAACTTTGAGGTGTACTATTTTCGTATAGTATTTATCGATGTATTTGCGTTTTCATGGTCTTAGGTGATAAAATGGAAAACATATTACAGAAATAAAGATGATTTTCATTACTTCGACGATGAAAACGACCTTGAAACTGAGCTCAAAGTAGCGGAAATGTTCAATTTTTACCAATGTTCAGGAGTAAGCAAATCACACCACACGTCCAATACACGTCAACTGGGGAGTCTAATATTCTTTCACTAGTCCACTGATATTATTTATACCATTTTTACAATAATGCAGTAGTCTGCATAACAGCAAATTTTGTTTTTTTTATATGAATAAAAAATCAAAATAGAAAGCAATAATAATATAAGAGGGGCCTAGAGATGTGACTAATGAACAGAGGATATGTTATTTTAGTTCCAAGAATGTCCACCTTGTTTATTCTGGACCCTATTTTGAAATTGGCATCTTTTGTAGTTTGCGTGAAATTGGCCAAATTGCCAATTTCTGACCACAATATTGGGTAGTCTAAATTGGTAAATGGGAGGTTTCTTGTACTCATCTGATAGATAAAATGGAGTTCTAAAGAAATAGCTATGAGTTTGGTCAACTGGAACAATGGAATTGGCTGAAAATAGGGCTCAAAGTCGGCAAAATTGCCGATAAGCATATGTCGCTGAGACCGCTAACTTCGCGGGAGCGTAATTCCATGAGTTTTCGACCAAATTTCGAACTTTTGGTGTCATTACCACCGGGAAAAGATTCTCTATCATTTCATAAGATTTTTTTTTTTTTTTTCAAAAAATTTGTCGACATAGAATGACAGTTTCAGAAAGGGGCCTGAAACAGTCAAAGGGTTAATATTGCAGCAAGGAGGAGGCTGGAGGCAGTGGAGATGTCATGTCTGAGGGCAGTGTGTGATGTAAACATTATGCAGAGAATTACCAGCTTGTAGAAGGTGCTGGGTTACTAAAACTATTGTCCAGAGGGCTGAGGAGGGGTTGTTGAGATGGTTCAGACATGTAGAGAGGATGGAATGAAATAGAATGACTTGGAGAGTGTATAAATCTATAGTGGAAGGAAGGCAGAATAAGGGTTGACCTAAGAAAAGTTGGAGGGAGGGGGTAAAGGAGGTTTTGTGTGCGAGGGGCTTGGACTTCCAGCAAGCATGTGTGAGCGTGTTAGGAGTGAGTGGAGATGAATGGTTTTTACGACCTGACGTGCTGTTGGAGTGCGAGCAAGGTAACATGAAGGAATTCAGGGAAACTGGTTAACCAGACTTGAGTCCTGGAGATGGGAAGTACAGTGTCTGCATGCTGAAGGATGACTGTTGATATGTTGCAGTTTTTTAACTGTAGTGTAGGCATGTCTCTGGCAAGACAGTGATGGAGTGAATGATGATGAAAGTGTTTCTTCTTTTTTTTTTGGGGTCAGCCTGCCTTGGTGGGAAACAGCCGATATGTTAAAAAAAAAGGTACACTAAGAGCTGAGAGTTTACAAGGTAACAAGATAATACAATAGACAAAGTCTACATAGTAACAAGGTATAGAAGGTATACAGTAGACTGATAATGTACCTAGTAACAAGGTAATACAGTAGACTGAGAGAGTACCTGGTAACAAGGTATACAAGTTACCTGGTAACAAGGTATACAAGTTACCTGGTAACAAGGTATACAAGTTACCTGGTAACAAGGTATACAAGTTTACCTAGCAACAATCTATTCAGGTCTACCTGGCAACAAGACACGCAAAACCACACCAAAACGAGCATTTCCATTCCAGGTTACCTACTATCCAAACGCGAGGGACAACCAGGGACCCCAGAGAAGCCCCTCTCAGACCTGGGTCGCGTCTCCTACACCGCGTACTGGAAATCCGTGCTATTGGAGTACCTCTACCACATGAGGGAACTGAATTCCTTTAGCATCCAGGATGTGGTAAAGGAGAAGGCGATGTATCCTGCGGATGTGGCTTACACGCTGAATATCCTGGGATTCTTCAAGAGGGATGTCAATGGGCAGTAAGTAATCATGGTGTTTGTCATGTGCCTTGAGAGCGGAAGAAGTTGCAGTAAAATGCAAGTGTGCTTGCTCATACATTGTAAGATGTGTGTATAATCATACACATATTTTCAGATGGGTGTGTGTAAGCAAATATATTTTCACATGTGTTTAAGCAAGCACATACCTTCAGATATGTATATGTAAGCACGTACATATCTTCAGGTGTGTGTATAAACACGCACATATCTTCAGGTGAGTGTGTAAGCACACCAGTGTGGGATTTAGATACAGAGAAGCCATAGGTTATTCTACTTATGAGGACTCCCACAATCTCCCACTCTCACCACAATTCTCCACCTTCACCACAATTCTCCACCTTCACCACAATCCCCCACCTTCACCACAATCCCCCACCTTCATCACAATCCTCCACCCTCACCACAATCCTCCACCCTCACCACAGTCCCACCTTCACTACAGTCCCCCACCCTCACCACAATCCCCCATCCTCACTACAGTCCCCCACCTTCACCATAGTCACCCACCCTCACCACAATCCCCCATGCTCACCACAATCCCCCACCCTCACTACAGTCCCCCACCTTCACCTTAGTCACCCACCCTCACCACAATGCCCCACCCTCACCACAATCCCCCACACTCACCACAATCCCCCACCTTCACCACAATCCCCCACCCTCACCACAATCCCACACTCACCACAATCCCCCACCTTCACCACAATCCCCCACCTTCACCACAATCCCACACCTTCACCACAATCCCCCACCCTTACCACAATCCCCCACCCTTACCACAATCCCCCACCCTTACCACAATCCCCCACCTTCACCACAATCCCCCACCTTCACCATAATCCCCCCCACTCACCACAATCCCACACCTTCACCACAATCCCCCACCTTCACCACAATCCCCCACCTTCACCACAATCCCCTCTGAAGGACATAAAATGTTAATGTTAAATACTGCAGTGATTTAAAAAAAACACAAATGTTAAAATTAACACAGTGAAAAACTTTTGCAATAGCCGAAATTCGTAAATATTTTGTGGAATAATCGGGAATTTTTAGGAAAAGAAAACTGTAATTTTACTGTAATAAAGTCGGTAGAATTACCGACAATATGTAAAGTAAAAGGACACAAGTGCAACTAATGTGACATTTTATTGTGGTAACGTTTCGATCTCCAGGAGCTTTATCGCAGCTTGATAAAATTCCTGGAGACTGAAACGTTGCCACAATAAAATATCACATTAGTTGCACTTGTGTCCTTTTACTTGTAATTTTAATGTTACATATACAGTGGTACCCCGAGCTTCGGCCATAATTCATTGCAGAAGGCTGTTCGGGTGCCGTTACCAAAAGAGTTTGTTCCCATAAGGAATAATGTAAATTAGACCAGTCCGTTTCAAACCCCGAAAATACACTTACATAATTGGTCGAGTTGGGAGCTGTCCGAAACTTGAGGTACTACTGTGCTTTAAAATAGGGCGTTTTAAAAAGATGGACCTAATTTAAATTTGTAACATGTTGAAATTGGGTCATCTCTTTGAAACATATATACAGTGGACCCCCGGTTAACGATATTTTTTCACTCCAGAAGTATGTTCAGGTGCCAGTACTGACCGAATTTGTTCCCATAAGGAATATTGTGAATTAGATTAGTCCATTTCAGACCCCCAAACATACACGTACAAACGCACTTACATAAATACATTTATATAATTGGTCGCATTCGGAGGTGATCGTTATGCGGGGGTCCGCTGTACTATATTCTTTTATAATCCATATTAAAAAATAAATAAACTACAATCATCAAATACACCAAGACTAAAAAAAATTTTTTCTTGCTTCCCTCATAACAAAATCATCCAAAAGTTCATCCAAATTTGTTTGTCTAAGTTTGTCACTTTCAGTGAACAGAATGTTCAGTGTGAACACCCTCTCTTGACACATTGTGGCCCTTCATTCATTTGTAATTATTTTGAGACTTGTAAAAAACCTCTCTTTACTTTGAGACTTGTAAAAAACCTCTCATTTACTTTGAGACTTGTAAAAAACCTCTCATTTACTTTGAGACTTGTAAAAAACCTCTCATTTACTTTGAGACTTGTAAAAAACCTCTCATTTACTTTGAGACTTGTAAAACACCTCTCTTTACTTTGAGACTTGTAAAAAACCTCTCATTTACTTTGAGACTTGTAAAAAACCTCTCTTTACTTTGAGACTTGTAAAAAAACCTCTCATTTACTTTGAGACTTGTAAAAAAAACCTCTCATTTACTTTGAGACTTGTAAAAAACCTCTCATTTACTTTGAGACTTGTAAAAAACCTCTCATTTACTTTGAGGCTTGTAAAAGACCTCTCTCTCCCGGGCAGTTAGTGAGCATTAAGCTAGGAGGAGCTGCCTAGTATGAGGCAGTAGGCCTCCTGCAGTGTTCCTCCTCTCTTATGTTCTTATGAACAACATAGCTGCAATATTGCTTCCACATTATGGAAGGCCATCTAAATTTTTTCCTTGTACAGCCGACCCTCGAATTTCATCATCCCTTTTCTGTATGTAAAACTGTAGTTATTATTTTATTAGCACATCGGCTGATTCCCACCAAGGCAGGGTGGCCCGAAAAAGAAAAACTTTCATCATCATTCACTCCATCACTGTCTTGCCAGAGGGGTGCTTTACACTACAGTTATAAAACTGCAACATTAAAACCCCTCCTTCAGAGTGCAGGCACTGTACTTCCCATCTCCAGGACTCAAGTCCAGCCTGCCGGTTTCCCTGAATCCCTTCATAAATGTTATTTTGCTCACTCTCCAACAGCACGTCAAGTATTAAAAACCATTTGTCTCCATTCACTCCTATCAAATACGCTCATGCATGCTTGCTGGAAGTCCAAGCCCCTCCCACACAAAACCTCCTTTACCCCCTCCCTCCAGCCTTTCCTAGGCCGACCCCTACCCCGCCTTCCTTCCACTACAGACTGATACACTCTTGAAGTCACTCTGTTTCGCTCCATTCTCTCTACATGTCCGAACCACCTCAACAACCCTTCCTCAGCCCTCTGGACAACAGTTTTGGTAATCCCGCACCTCCTCCTAACTTCCAAACTACGAATTCTCTGCATTATATTCGCACCACACATTGCCCGCAGACATGACATCTCCACTGCCTCCAGCCTTCTCCTCGCTGCAACATTCATCACCCATGCTTCACACCCATATAAGAGCGTTGGTAAAACTATACTCTCATACATTCCCCTCTTTGCCTCCAAGGACAAAGTTCTTTGTCTCCACAGACTCCTAAGTGCACCACTCACCCTTTTCCCCTCATCAATTCTATGATTCACCTCATAGTTATTCTTTATAAAATGTATTGTTTGTTAATATTTTTGGGTGTCTGGAATGGATTAATTGGATTTACATTATTTCTTATGGGAATACATATTAACAAAAAAATACAATTTATAGGGATGATGAAATTCGAGGGTCTACTGTATATAATTTGATAAAGGTCTGTATGAGACAGTGACTGCTCTGCTGTAGACCTATAGTTTTGTCTCACGTGTAAGTGAACGTGATGATAAGTGAACGTGATGATAAGTGAACGTGATGATAAGTGAACGTGCTGATAAGTGAACGTGATGATAAGTGAACGTGATGATAAGTGAACGTGATGATAAGTGAACGTGATGATAAGTGATCGTGATGATAAGTGAACGTGATGATAAGTGAACGTGATGATAAGTGAACGTGATGATAAGTGAACGTGATGATAAGTGAACGTGAAAAAGTTCATCAGTAAGATTAAGATGAACATCATCAACAGTTCAACATCTTGCTGAATTTCTTCCTTAGATGTTGCCACATTAGCAAGAAAGGGTAACATTTGTGCAACATCACTGTACACAGTAGATGCTTCAGACACATGTACAACAGTTGGGTATCTTCATTGTTGCAATTTTTTTCCTACACAGTACATAAGAACATAAGAAAGGAGGAACACTGCAGTAGGTCTTTTGGCCCATACTAGGCAGGTCCTTCACAAATCCAACCCACTGTACAAAGGACGTAATCAGTCCATCAACCTCAGAGAAAAAGTATTTGAGGTGGCCAGTCCCTCAGCTTGGGGAAGAGTTCAGCTTCATGGAGGTGAATTTCACAGTAGGTAGTCTTCTTAAATTGGCTTCAAGTGCATCTGCAGGTTGACCATCACTAATCTGACATCACTGGGACATTTACCTGTACCGTTGGAATGGTAAATCACAGGAAACTGTCATACCTTTGAAAGCCCTGAGACATAAACTTATGCTGATGATACTAGCCGAAATTAGTGCTGGATTAGTGATGGAACCAGATTAGTGATTGCCTGATCAGTGATGGCTGACCTGTAGTATAGGAATAAAGGATTTTTTTTTTCAATGAACCGGCTATATCCCACTGAGGCAGGGTGACCTGAAAAAAATAAACGAAAGTTTCTCTTTTTAAATTTAGTAATGCATACAAGAGAAGATGTTACTTACCCCTTGCTTCTGGCATTTTAGTCACCTCTTACAACACGCATGACGTATGCAGGAAGAATTCTGTTCCACTTCTATATGGAGAATAAAGGATTTTATGCTAAACTTATCTCTTGAAGAACATCTAAGGCATCAGAACCAGGTGCACTTCCATCGTTTCATTGTTGTTTCATTACTCTTTGTCTCCTTGTGACAGTTCTGTAGTAATTTTTGGCAAGGTGGCTTTTGCTTGTTGCTCGAGCTCGTCAAAATCTCTAATTTTGCTTAAAAATGCAGGAGTGTACTGTACAAACATACACAAGTACTCAGTAACAAGAACAAAAAGGCACAATACCATGACTGAAACAGTACCAGTTCTGATTTCTGAATGACTTTGCTGACCTTGTGAAAATGACCTAATACACGGCTCCAAAAATGCAGCATAAACACAAATTCCAGTTCTCCCATTTTCTGCGAAGATTGTTAGCTTGAAGCCTGGTATTACCCTTCTCATTAACATCAGAGTGCAAATGACTTAGAACCTCAGTCAACTTATCTACAGAAGGGCACTGCATTTTCTGCTCCCTCTTTTTGATGTCCCACTATATCAGCTGTTTTCAATTGAGCCATTGTTCATTATATTCGGTGCTGTTACTGTTTTCCCGCCGTTATTGCCATTTTCATACAACAGTTGCGTAAGGGAAGGACGACCGGTGCTGTATTTTAAGGTAAGTACACTGGAACCTTGGTTTTCGTATGCCCCAGCATGCATGTAAAAACCACAGTTATTCTCCATAAAATATATTTTTTGTTAATATTTTTGGGTGTCTGGAATGGATTAATTGGATTTACATTATTTCTTTTGGGAATTTTTTTTTTTTGTTTTTCCTCAACAAGTTGGTCGTCTCCCACCGAGGCAGGGTGACCCAAAAAAAGAAAGAAAATCCCCAAAAAGAAAATACTTTCATCATCATTCAACACTTTCACCACACTCACACATTATCACTGCTTTTGCAGAGGTGCTCAGAATACAACAGTTTAGAAGCATATACGTATAAAGATACACAACATATTATCAAAAAATACATTTTATAGAGAATAACTGTGGTTTTGCATGCAACCTGGGGCATACGAGAACCAAGGTTCCACTGTATTGTTCTTATTTTACTATATTATCTTTCTTTTTTGCTTAGCTATATTAAGCACCTAATATATGATAGTGTTAACATGTTATCAGGCATTTTAGATGCATTCGTTAATGAATAAAAGGCTCTCTTTGCCTCCACCGGCAATTTTTGCTCACTGTCTGGGGCCACAAACTTTTGAGCCGTAAAAATGGTGTCCTCCTGTATCTCTCTGCTTAACTGGAAGGACACAATTAATACAGAAATCAATATTGTTCTGAAATTGAGTGCAAGTGACATTACTGAAGAGTTTAGAGACTACAGTGCATTATGAGAGCATGTATAAGAAAGGTCTCTGATGATGTCAAAAATATTATTCACCTTGGCCAGAGGCCTCCTAGATTTTGAGGCCCTAGGCTGCAGCCTGCCAAGCCTATAGGTAGATCTGGCACTGAAGCATGCACATATTTTCAGATATGTGTAAGCAAGCAAATATCTTCAGATACGTGTGTAAGCGCATACATAGTCGAAAATATTGTAAGAGTAAACATATCAGGAATTTTAGACATATTCCATAGTGGAAAAAAAATGCTCTTTTCCACCCAATGGCAATTTTCGCTTACCATTTGGGTCAGCAACTTACCATATGGGGTCAGCAACTTAACGTGTGGGGTCAGCAACTTAACGTGTGGGGTCAGCAACTTACCGTATGGGGTCAGCAACTTAAGAGCTGTACAAACAGAGACAGAGAATAAGTTAGAAGATAGTCAGATCTCATGTGAACTGCCAGATCTCCTGTAAATTTGCCTTTAGGCTAAAGGAAAATGAATGAGCAGGCCTATCTTAGGTCTACCTGGGAAGATGAATATGATAATGACATACAGAATCGACAAGTTGATAAGCAAGATGCACGTCCAACAGTTAGGTATCTTTATTCCGAAACATTTCACCTACACAGTAGGCTTCTTCAGTCGAATACAGAGGCAACAGAAGCGGTACAGATGTGACGGCGATGTAATCAGTCCATCACGCTTGAAGACGTAGTTTTGAGGTGGTCGGTCCCTCAGCCTGAAGGAGAGTTTTGTGCCATAGTCTGGAACATTATGAAGTTGAAGATGTTACACTGTAACACACATTAATAACCTCGTGTTGTTTCAGGATGGTTGTCAGTATAGACTGGAGAGCGGTGGACGAACACTACCAGAAGCAACTCAACAATCCCCGACGGTTGAGGTTGGACCCAGAAGCTCTGCGGTGGTCGCCGCTGCTGGCTGGACACAACACTTCCCTCCATCAAGACTCCGATGAGGTAATGTGACTCTTCACCTGTATGTACAATATTTTCATCCAGATATCCATTAACCAACAATTTTAGGATGCGTTGTAGATGTGATTAAATAACCTAACATTAATTAACTTCACCCTAACCTAACTAACCTTGATTAACCCTAACCTAGCCTTACCTAACTTAACCTAACCTAACCTAACCTAACCTAGTTTTACCTAACTTAACCTAACTTAACCTAACCTAACCTAACCTAACCTAGCCTTACTTAACTTAATCTAGCTTAACCCTTTCAGGGTCCGTGCCGTAGATCTATGGCTTTACATTGAAGGTCCGAACCGTAGATCTACGTCATGAGCTCAGCTCACTCTGATAAGCTGTGAGTGGTAAATTTGGGCCTAGATATGAGAGAATACATCTATGTGGTATGTGCGCACCACATAAAACAAATCCTGCAGCACACACTGCATAATGAGAGAAAAAAACGAGACCGTAATTTTAGATTAAAACAGCGACTTTGCGGTGTTTTTTGTGTTTTTTATAGTTGTATTTGCAATTTCTTGGTCTCATTTGATAGAATGGAAGATATATTACAGAAATAGAGATGATTTTGATTGGTTTTAGTACTGGAAATGTCTTGAAACTGAGCTCAAAGTAGCGGAAATGTTAAATTTTTGCCAATGTTCAAGAGTAAACAAATGACCTCACACGTCTAATACACGGCAGCTGGTGGGTCTAATATATGTTCACAAATGTGGTGATATTATTTATGCAATTATTACAATATTGCATGAAAGTAAATCTTCTATTTTTTGGTGTGAATAAAAATTCATTATGTGAATTAAAAATCAAAATGGAATTCATTTGTAAAGTCTGAAAACATAACTTATGAACAGAGGAAATGTTAGTTTAGTGCCAGGAATGTCTGCATTGTTTATTCTGGACCCTATTTTGAAATTGGAGTATTTTGAACTTTGCATTAAATTGGCCAAATTACCAATTACCGATCATTTTATTTTGTAGTTGAAACAGTTGACTTGGCAATTTCTTGTGCTCAATCGATAGAATAGAAATAGCACTAGTGAAATAGCTATGGATTTGGTCGACTGGAATAATGTAATTGGCCTAAAATGGAAGTCAAAGTCGGCAAAATCGCCGATGCGTAAATATTGCTGACACATCAAAATTCGCAAGAGCATAATTTCGTCACTTTTTCATCAAATTTCGTACTTTTTGTTTTATTACCTTCAGAAAAAGATTCTCTACCATTTCATAAGAAAAAATAAAATTATTTTTTGAAAATTCTTGGACCCTGGTGCACACTTCGAAATTTGGCCTCTGGACCCTGAAAGGGTTAACCTAACCTAGCCTTAACTTACCCTAGCTTAACCTAACTTATCCTTAGGTAATGAACAGTTGCAGCTTTGCAAAGTTACTTTTTATTGTAATAGTTATATTCTAGAAACTAATGAGTTATTGTAGTACAGTGAACCCTGAGTTAAACAGACCAGTAGGACAGACAGCATGTCCCTTATAACTGATTGTTAAACTTAAATTATGAGGTTTGTCCACAGTCTGGATATAAGAGACTTAATTCATTAACCCTTTGACTGTTTTCGACGTATAAATACGTCTTACGAGCCAATGTTTCTGACGTATATATACTCAATAATTCTTTTTCTGTCTCATAAACACGCTAGATAACAGGGATATCTTGCTACTCCTACTTACACTTTGGTCACACTTCACAGACACGCACATGCATATATATATATACATACATCTAGGTTTTTCTCCTTTTTCTAAATAGCTCTTGTTCTTTTTTATTTCTTCTATTGTCCATGGGGAAGTGGAAAAGAATCTTTCCTCCGTAAGCCATGCGTGTCGTATGAGGCGACTTAAATGCCGGGAGCAATGGGCTAGTAACCCCTTCTCCTGTATACATTTACTAAAAAAGAGAAGAAGAAAAACTTTATAAAACTGGGATGCTTAAATGTGCGTGGATGTAGTGCGGATGACAAGAAACAGATGATTGCTGATGTTATGAATGAAAAGAAGTTGGATGTCCTGGCTCTAAGCGAAACAAAGCTGAAGGGGGTAGGAGAGTTTCAGTGGGGGGAAATAAATGGGATTAAATCTGGAGTATCTGAGAGAGTTAGAGCAAAGGAAGGGGTAGCAGTAATGTTAAATGATCAGTTATGGAAGGAGAAAAGAGAATATGAATGTGTAAATTCAAGAATTATGTGGATTAAAGTAAAGGTTGGATGTGAGAAGTGGGTCATAATAAGCGTGTATGCACCTGGAGAAGAGAGGAATGCAGAGGAGAGAGAGAGATTTTGGGAGATGTTAAGTGAATGTATAGGAGCCTTTGAACCAAGTGAGAGAGTAATTGTGGTAGGGGACCTGAATGCTAAAGTAGGAGAAACTTTTAGAGAGGGTGTGGTAGGTAAGTTTGGGGTGCCAGGTGTAAATGATAATGGGAGCCCTTTGATTGAACTTTGTATAGAAAGGGGTTTAGTTATAGGTAATACATATTTTAAGAAAAAGAGGATAAATAAGTATACAAGATATGATGTAGGGCGAAATGACAGTAGTTTGTTGGATTATGTATTGGTAGATAAAAGACTGCTGAGTAGACTTCAGGATGTACATGTTTATAGAGGGGCCACAGATATATCAGATCACTTTCTAGTTGTAGCTACACTGAGAGTAAAAGGTAGATGGGATACAAGGAGAATAGAAGCATCAGGGAAGAGAGAGGTGAAGGTTTATAAACTAAAAGAGGAGGCAGTTAGGGTAAGATATAAACAGCTATTGGAGGATAGATGGGCTAATGAGAGCATAGGCAATGGGGTCGAAGAGGTATGGGGTAGGATTAAAAATGTAGTGTTAGAGTGTTCAGCAGAAGTTTGTGGTTACAGGAAAGTGGGTGCAGGAGGGAAGAGGAGCGATTGGTGGAATGATGATGTAAAGAGAGTAGTAAGGGAGAAAAAGTTAGCATATGAGAAGTTTTTACAAAGTAGAAGTGATGAAAGGAGGGAAGAGTATATGGAGAAAAAGAGAGAGGTTAAGAGAGTGGTGAAGCAATGTAAAAAGAGAGCAAATGAGAGAGTGGGTGAGATGTTATCAACAAATTTTGTTGAAAATAAGAAAAAGTTTTGGAGTGAGATTAACAAGTTAAGAAAGCCTAGAGAACAAATGGATTTGTCAGTTAAAAATAGGAGAGGAGAGTTATTAAATGGAGAGTTAGAGGTATTGGGAAGATGGAGGGAATATTTTGAGGAATTGTTAAACGTTGATGAAGATAGGGAAGCTGTGATTTCGTGTATAGGGCAAGGAGGAATAACATCTTGTAGGAGTGAGGAAGAGCCAGTTGTGAGTGTGGGGGAAGTTCGTGAGGCAGTAGGTAAAATGAAAGGGGGTAAGGCAGCCGGGATTGATGGGATAAAGATAGAAATGTTAAAAGCAGGTGGGGATATAGTTTTGGAGTGGTTGGTGCAATTATTTAATAAATGTATGGAAGAGGGTAAGGTACCTAGGGATTGGCAGAGAGCATGCATAGTTCCTTTGTATAAAGGCAAAGGGGATAAAAGAGAGTGCAAAAATTATAGGGGGATAAGTCTGTTGAGTGTACCTGGTAAAGTGTATGGTAGAGTTATAATTGAAAGAATTAAGAGTAAGACGGAGAATAGAATAGCAGATGAACAAGGAGGCTTTAGGAAAGGTAGGGGGTGTGTGGACCAGGTGTTTACAGTGAAACATATAAGTGAACAGTATTTAGATAAGGCTAAAGAGGTCTTTGTGGCATTTATGGATTTGGAAAAGGCGTATGACAGGGTGGATAGGGGGGCAATGTGGCAGATGTTGCAAGTGTATGGTGTAGGAGGTAGGTTACTGAAAGCAGTGAAGAGTTTTTACGAGGATAGTGAGGCTCAAGTTAGAGTATGTAGGAAAGAGGGAAATTTTTTCCCAGTAAAAGTAGGCCTTAGACAAGGATGTGTGATGTCACCGTGGTTGTTTAATATATTTATAGATGGGGTTGTAAGACAAGGATGTGTGATGTCACCGTGGTTGTTTAATATATTTATAGATGGGGTTGTAAGAGAAGTAAATGCGAGGGTCTTGGCAAGAGGCGTGGAGTTAAAAGATAAAGAATCACACACAAAGTGGGAGTTGTCACAGCTGCTCTTTGCTGATGACACTGTGCTCTTGGGAGATTCTGAAGAGAAGTTGCAGAGATTGGTGGATGAATTTGGTAGGGTGTGCAAAAGAAGAAAATTAAAGGTGAATACAGGAAAGAGTAAGGTTATGAGGATAACAAAAAGATTAGGTGATGAAAGATTGAATATCAGATTGAAGGGAGAGAGTATGGAGGAGGTGAACGTATTCAGATATTTGGGAGTGGACGTGTCAGCGGATGGGTCTATGAAAGATGAGGTGAATCATAGAATTGATGAGGGAAAAAGAGTGAGTGGTGCACTTAGGAGTCTGTGGAGACAAAGAACTTTGTCCTTGGAGGCAAAGAGGGGAATGTATGAGAGTATAGTTTTACCAACGCTCTTATATGGGTGTGAAGCGTGGGTGATGAATGTTGCAGCGAGGAGAAGGCTGGAGGCAGTGGAGATGTCATGTCTGAGGGCAATGTGTGGTGTGAATATAATGCAGAGAATTCGTAGTTTGGAAGTTAGGAGGAGGTGCAGGATTACCAAAACTGTTGTCCAGAGGGCTGAGGAAGGGTTGTTGAGGTGGTTCGGACATGTAGAGAGAATGGAGCGAAACAGAATGACTTCAAGAGTGTATCAGTCTGTAGTGGAAGGAAGGCCGGGTAGGGGTCGGCCTAGGAAAGGTTGGAGGGAGGGGGTAAAGGAGGTTTTGTGTGCGAGGGGCTTGGACTTCCAGCAGGCATGCATGAGCGTGTTTGATAGGAGTGAATGGAGACAAATGGTTTTTAATACTTGACGTGCTGTTGGAGTGTGAGCAAAGTAACATTTATGAAGGGGTTCAGGGAAACCGGCAGGCCGGACTTGAGTCCTGGAGATGGGAAGTACAGTGCCTGCACTCTGAAGGAGGGGTGTTAATGTTGCAGTTTAAAAACTGTAGTGTAAAGCACCCTTCTGGCAAGACAGTGATGGAGTGAATGATGGTGAAAGTTTTTCTTTTTCGGGCCACCCTGCCTTGGTGGGAATCGGCCAGTGTGATAATAAAAAAATAATAATAATAAATAATTCTAGCGGCTTCAAATCAAGCGGGAGAAAGCTGGTAGGCCCACATGTGAGAGAATGGGTCTGTGTGGTCAGTGTGCACCACATAAAAAATCCTGCAGCACACATTGCGTAATGAGAAAAAAAAAACTGATCATTTTTTTGGAATAAAACGCCGACTTTGAGGTGTATTTTCGTATAGTATTTATCGTTGTATTTGCGTTTTCATGGTCTTAGGTGATAAAATGGAAAACATATTACAGAAATAGAGATGATTTTCATTACTTTGACGATGAAAATGACCTTGAAACTGAGCTCAAAGTAGCGGAAATGTTCGATTTTTACCAATGTTCAGGAGTAAATAAATCACACCACACGTCCAATACACGTCAACTGGGGAGTCTAATATTCTTTCACTAGTCCACTGATATTATTTATACCATTTTTACAATAATGCAGTAGTCTGCATAACAGTAAATTTTGTATTTTTTTGTATGAATAAAAAATCAAAATAGAAAGCAATAATAATATAAGAGGGGCCTAGAGATGTGACTAATGAACAGAGCATATGTTATTTTAGTGCCACGAATGTCTACCTTGTTTATTCTGGACCCTATTTTGAAATTGGCATCTTTTTTAGTTTGCGTGAAATTGGCCAAATTGCCAATTTCTGACCACCATATTGGGTAGTCCAGATTAGTAAATGGGAGGTTTCTTGTACTCAGCTGATAGATAAAATGGAGTTCTAAAGAAATAGCTATGAGTTTGGTCAACTGGAACAATGGAATTGGCTGAAAATAGGGCTCAAAGTCGGCAAAATCGCTGATACGCATATGTCGCCGAGACCGCTAACTTCGCGGGAGCATAATTCCATGAGTTTTCGACCAAATTTCGAACTTTTGGTGTCATTACCACCAGGAAAAGATTCTCTATCATTTCATAAGAAAAAATAATTTTTTTTTTCAAAAATTGAGCGACATAGAATGACAGTTTCAGAGAGGGGCCTGAAACAGTCAAAGGGTTAATATCTGTGCTAATCTTGTCTGCAGTCTGGATATAAGGGACTGTAGTTAACTAATATTTATGCTAATCTTGTCTGCAGTCTGGCTATAAGGGACTTAAGTTCACTAATATCTATGCTAATTTTATCTACAATGTAGATATAAGGGACTGTAGTTAACTAATATTTATACTAAACTTGTCTGCAGTCTGGATATGAGGGCCTTTAGTTCACTAATATCTATGTTAATCTTGTCTACATGATACATGTATATTGTTGTACTTTCAATGTATATTTTTTACTCTTTTTAAGGAGGAGGAAGTGTCGCAGGAGAAAGTGATCAAGGTCGAAGAAAGTAAGCTTGTAGAAAGTAGCAAGACAGACGAGGTGAAAGCGGAGCCTGCAAAGATAGCAGAGAAAACAGCTGAAGGAGGCACCAAGGAGCAGGATGAGGACAAGAAGCCTCCGGTGCCTTCGGCGACGCCTCCTGCTGCCTCAGCAGTGAAGAATAACCGTCCGCCAAAGTTGAAGGGCAGCTCCGAGTCCCCCGTATCAATCGTGAGTGTCTGTTGGTTGCACGTGTGTTCATTTGATAAACACAAATTATTTTCAGTGTGGAGTTGGTCCTCCATTTACATCCAAAACAGCATCAGTTGGGCGAGGAATTGATTCCTACAGGCGGGCCCCACTTTACACCACTTTGCTTTACAGTGCTTCACTTTACAGCACTTTGCTTTACAGTGCTTCACTTTACAGCACTTTACACCACTTTGCTTTACAGTGCTTCACTTTACAGCACTTTGCTTTACAGTGCTTCACTTTACAGCACTTTGCTTTACAGTGCTTCACTTTACACCACTTTGCTTTACAGTGCTTCACTTTACAGCACTTTGCTTTACAGTGCTTCACTTTACAGCACTTTGCTTTACAGTGCTTCACTTTACAGCACTTTGCTTTACAGTGCTTCACTTTACAGCACTTTGCTTTACAGTGCTTCACTTTACACCACTTTGCTTTACAGTGCTTCACTTTACAGCACTTTGCTTTACAGTGCTTCACTTTACAGCACTTTGCTTTACAGCAGTAGCCCAGAACCTCACCTACTGTATAAGTGATACCCTCCTGTATATATATCATTTGAAGAGCATCCAGGGAATTTTTTGATGAATTCTTCAACCTGTTGTAACTCTTCCAAAAATGAAGGTAGTGAATATTGATTCCCAGTTTGCTGCTGCTGCAGTTAACCCCACAGATGCTCCGTAATATTTGAAAATAGGCTTGGTAAATATTTTTGTTAGTGGGTTTGTGTGTAGGATTTTGGGTAAACAGAAAATTATTATAATAAAGGACAACTAAGTGGCTTAATGCTCATCTTTGTTGATGACAGCTCGAAACCACTTGCAGCCTCCCCAAGTGTTTTGCCTCTGTAATTTGCTGTCTACAGATCCACCAGGGCTGTTTGGAAGATTATCCGGGGTTGTTACTTGCCTTGATGTATATCCTTCAGCTATAGCACCTGGAAACCCTGGGCAGCCCTTACCTGTGGTTTTGGACTTGGCCCGCACCTCACGACCTCGTAGTGGTTAGTCCTATTTACTCAACATTGACCCTACTTACTGCAGCACTAAATAGGCAGATGTAGGTAAAATAGAGGCTTACCTGGCTCATTGTAATGGGACCCTGTGATGTCTTGCCGTCACTGAGACTGATATCGTTGGCTTAACTGAAAAGATGATGCTGGACACCTCCATTTTGTCATCTGCTTGGCATGTGTCGCCTGACGGCTAACACGAATGAGCCACACTGGAATAGTACTTCCATGGTACTTGCTACACTCAGTGATATGTCTGCATCTACTCACAGCAGGAAGAATGTCTAATTTTCCTGGAGATCGTCAATGCATGGCACAGGAAATATGTACACGAAATTGGCCATGAATGCGTTGGGTGGCTGGGTAGGGCAGCACCCAGCCACCTTATGTGGTCACCTCATCACACATTCACTCACCAAAGCCAAATTGCAATCCCGAATCACGAATCAGTACTGTTGCTAGCTCCTCCCTCTTTTCTAGATGGTTATGGGTCTACAGGTACATTAGTGCCAGCTGCTTCAACTTAACACAATCAAAATAGACTGATTCCTTTAGTCTGAGATGCGAGTTTATGAAAATAATCCCCCTAGGTATGTTATCAGTTCCCAGGCATATATTTTCAGATTTTTTCTGGTCTTGGGAAATTGCCATTTTCTCAGACAAACGTCCGTTTGTAAAACTTGCAGACAAATCTTGTGGACATTCCTTTAGAGTGTAAATTCTGGTGTACATGTGTGCATCTCATGTATCACCTTTTATCAGCTACTGGTACTCCTCACCTAATGACAGAGTTGCGTTCCTAAGAGAAGGTCGGTAAGTGAATTGCTCAAGTGAGGAGCCGCCCCTTACTGATATTTCAAGCATACTGTACAGCCTCTCCTCACCTAACGACAGAGTTGCGTTCCTAAGACCACGTCGATAAATGAATTCGTCTCTAAGTGAGGAGCATACTATAATGGTAGTGGGTTTGTGTCAACCATCTTTGATATAGTTTTAATGTCACCTTTGTACCATTTATAACGTTTCTGGTATATTTTTAAAAGTTTATACACTAGTGTACTGTACAATGAACAGAAAAGAGGAAATTAGCTCTTATATACATTATTTAGGTATGCATGCTGGTCGGAGAGCTCATCGTAAGCCCGAGTCATCGGTAAACGAGTACGTCACTGAATGAGGAGGGGCTTTACTGGTTAGCATAAGCACAACTGTGACCATAAATGCAAGTTTTTTTTATAGACGAATATCCTGCCAACGTGGCTGAAAAAAAAAGGCTTTACTGGTACAGGTCTACAACCCTTTATCTGAAATTCTGAAATTGGAAAAGTTCCGAATACCGAAGGTTTTTTGTGGAGTGTGGAGCATCAGTCATCTCAGTGCCGGGTCACGCTGCCACGTGGCGGCGTTGAGAATCATTCTGAACTTCAAAATATTCTGAAATTCGAAACAATACTGACCCCAAGGGTTTTGGATAAAGGGATGTGGACCTGTAGTGGGTTTATATCATCTATCTTCAGATGGTTTTAATGTCACCTTTACACCATTTATAACATTTTTAGTATATTAAAAATATAACTAGGCATTAAAAGCAGTGAAAAGTAAAATATACATACAGTACACTGCTGGGAGAGTTGGTCGTAAGTCTGAGTGGTCGTTAAACAAGTACAGTGGACCCCCGCATAACGATCACCTCCGAATGTGACCAATTATGTAAGTGTATTTATGTAAGTGCGTTTGTACGTGTATGTTTGGGGGTCTGAAATGGACTAATCTACTTCACAATATTCCTTATGGGAACAAATTCGGTCAGTACTGGCACCTGAACATACTTCTGGAGTGAAAAAATATCGTTAACCGGGGGTCCACTGTATGTCGTTAAGTGAGGACTACCCGTATTAAGTAGTAGTATTACCATTAGATGGGTGTCTGATTTTGCTGGTTCGGACACATTAGTTAAGACAAGTGGGCATTCTGGAATGTGCTAATTGAAGTTGTGTGAATGATGACGAAAGTTTTTCTTTTTTGGGCCACCCTGCCTTGGTGGGAGATGCCTGATGTGTTAATAAAAAATTAGTAACACACAAGACCTTCTTGAGTGTACTGGTCATAACCCCTTTTATACTCACTGTGGGTAAGTAGTGTGAGGGGTCTTAGTGCCCGTGAGGGGTTGCTGCTCCAGGGGGGCATTGATCCCCGTGGGGGTTAGAGAAAAATTTTCTCCAAAGTTTATATTTGAGAATGACCTGCCCAGTATGGGCTGGTAGGCCTGCTGTAATGTTCCTTTTCAGTGGGTTTGAGAAGGACCTGCCTAGTTTGGATCAGTTGGCCTGCTGCAATGTTCATCCTTTTTTATGTTCCAGTGATTGAGGGGATATAGTCCAAGTATTCAACTGAACTTCCTTGTTCTTCATGACAGTTTTGAACTGGTTCAGTATTCCCATCAACAGTTTGATAGTTCAACAGTTTGACAGTTTGATAGTGCGACAGTTTGAAAGTCCGACAGTTTGATAGTTCAACAGTTTGAAAGTCCGACAGTTTGATAGTTCAACAGTTTGACAGTTTGATAGTGCGACAGTTTGAAAGTCCGACAGTTTGATAGTTCAACAGTTTGATAGTCGACAGTTTGATAGTCGACAGTTCAATCAGCAGGAGTGCATATTATTTTGTCCAGCCCTATATATTAATTCTAATTAAAATAATTCAGTTATCTTCACCTATCATCAGTTATCTTCAGTGAACTTAGACCTGACCTTATAATGTTTTACTAAGGTCTGTTGTTCCATTTGTGGTTTTGTATCTTTCTCTCCTTCACACATTGACTATATTTACATCTTTCAGGTCGACGCCAAAGAACGGGAGAAAGAGAACATAAATAGCGGAATGAGTGGTGTCAAGGCAACTACCGCTTCTGCTGATGATAGCCTGACCTTACCCACTGAAGAGGATGCTTATGTCTTCAAGGAAGATGAGGAGAGCGAGTTTGAACCTAGCTTTCGCAGCCTCAAGATCGTGAAGCGGAAATCGCAGACGCTCAAGGAGACGCAGTGTCCATCGGAACGACGGCGAGCCAAGCGTTCCACTCACGAATGCGAGGAGAAGGTCAACGAGGGGAAACGAATGGAGGTTGACGAGGAGGGGAAGTTCGTGGAGCGGAAAGTGGTGCAGGACAGCAGCGGGAAAGATGCGGCGGATGAGAGAAAGTCGTCTCCGGAGGACGTGCGGACGGTGGAAGACAAATTGTCTGCTGAGAAGGTAGAAGTTGACATTAAAACCATGAACGAGAAGAGCCATACGAAAGAAATGAAGCGTGCAAAAGAAAGTGATTTTCCGAAGGAAGACACAAAGACGGACGAGAAGAAAGCAGAAAAGAAGTTGACAGTGGAGAAAGAGGGACTAATAACTCAATCAGCTGAGGTGGCAGACAAAGGTATGTCAAATATGCATAACTGGTCATCGCTGGGGTTGAGTTGCAGCTCCTGGCCTCTTCGTTGAGACCTATCACTGGTCATCAAACTGTTTATGAATGTGGGTTGTTCTGAGGTAGGATTTGATGTGCTGTTGGAGTGCAGGGGAGGTGACGTGAAAGGATTTAAGTGAACTCATTAGCTGGACTTGAGTCCTGGAGGTGGGAAGTACAGTACCTGTACTCTGAAGGATGAGTGAGGATGTTACAATCCTGGAGGTGGGAAGTACAGTACCTGTACTCTGAAGGATGAGTGAGGATGTTACAGTTTCAAAGATCTAAGAGATGTCGGCACACCTCTGGCAAGACAGTGATTGACTGAATAACGTTGCAAGTGTTTTTTTTTTTATTTACTATTAACCTTACTAAGAAATGATCAATATACTTAAATACATCAAATTTACACTGGTTGTCTCCCACCGAGGCAATGTGACCTGAAAAAGAAGAAACGCATTTATCGTTGCTCGGACAGTTACTATCATGCCAGAGTATCAAAAATTAGTTCTTTTATATGGATTGTTAAAGTGCAAAACAACCACAAGTGGAGTTGAATGATAGCTCTAGGCCTTTCATGTTGCAATCAGCACATCTTCAGGAGCTTACAGTTTTGTAGAAATGAGTAGAAAGTTCGGTGGAACTACTGTACCTGTTCCAGGTAGATTGTTCAGTGGAGCTACTGTATCTGTTTCAGGTAGATTGTTCAGTGGAACTACTGTACCTGTTCCTGGTAGATTGTTCAGTGGAACTATTGTGCCTGTTCCAGGTAGATTGTTCAGTGGAACTACTGTACCTGTTTCAGGTAGATTGTTCAGTGGAACTACTGTACCTGTTCCAGGTAGATTGTTCAGTGGAACTACTGTGCCTATTCCAGGTAGATTGTTCAGTGGAACTACTGTACCTATTTCAGGCAGATTGTTCAGTGGAACTACTGTACATGTTTCAGGTAGATTGTTCGGTGGAACTACTGTACCTGTTCCAGGTAGATTGTTCAGTGGAACTACTGTACCTGTTCCAGGTAGATTGTTCAGTGGAACTACTGTACCTGTTCCAGGGAGATTGTTCAATGGAACTACTGTACCTGTTCCAGGGAGATTGTTCAGTGGAACTACTGTACCTGTTCCAGGTAGATTGTTCAGTGGAACTACTGTACCTGTTCCAGGGAGATTGTTCAGTGGAACTACTGTACCTGTTCTAGTAGATTGTTCAGTGGAACTACTGTACCTGTTCCAGTAGATTGTTCAGTGGAACTACTGTACCTGTTCCAGGTAGATTGTTCAGTGGAGCTACTGTACCTGTTCCAGGTAGATTGTTCAGTGGAACTACTGTACCTGTTCCAGTAGATTGTTCAGTGGAACTACTGTACCTGTTCCAGTAGATTGTTCAGTGGAACTACTGTACCTGTTCCAGTAGATTGTTCAGTGGAACTACTGTACCTGTTCCTGGTAGATTGTTCAGTGGAACTACTGTGCCTGTTCCAGGTAGATTGTTCAGTGGAACTACTGTACCTGTTTCAGGTAGATTGTTCAGTGGAACTACTGTACCTGTTCCAGGTAGATTGTTCAGTGGAACTACTGTGCCTATTCCAGGTAGATTGTTCAGTGGAACTACTGTACCTATTTCAGGCAGATTGTTCAGTGGAACTACTGTACATGTTTCAGGTAGATTGTTCAGTGGAACTACTGTGCCTATTCCAGGTAGATTGTTCAGTGGAACTACTGTACCTGTTCCAGGTAGATTGTTCAGTGGAACTACTGTACCTGTTCCAGGTAGATTGTTCAGTGGAACTACTGTACCTATTCCAGGTAATTGTTCAGTGGAACTACTGTACCTGTTCCAGGGAGATTGTTCAGTGGAACTACTGTACCTGTTCCAGGTAGATTGTTCAGTGGAACTACTGTACCTGTTCCAGGGAGATTGTTCAGTGGAACTACTGTACCTGTTCCAGGGAGATTGTTCAGTGGAACTACTGTACCTGTTCCAGGTAGATTGTTCAGTGGAACTACTGTACCTGTTCCAGGTAGATTGTTCAGTGGAACTACTGTACCTGTTCCAGGGAGATTGTTCAATGGAACTACTGTACCTGTTCCAGGTAGATTGTTCAGTGGAACTACTGTACCTGTTCCAGGGAGATTGTTCAATGGAACTACTGTACCTGTTCCAGGTAGATTGTTCAGTGGAACTACTGTACCTGTTCCAGGTAGATTGTTCAGTGGAACTACTGTACCTGTTCCAGGGAGATTGTTCAATGGAACTACTGTACCTGTTCCAGGGAGATTGTTCAATGGAACTACTGTACCTGTTCCAGGGAGATTGTTCAATGGAACTACTGTACCTGTTCCAGGGAGATTGTTCAGTGGAACTACTGTACCTGTTCCAGGTAGATTGTTCAGTGGAACTACTGTACCTGTTCCAGGTAGATTGTTCAGTGGAACTACTGTACCTGTTCCAGGGAGATTGTTCAATGGAACTACTGTACCTGTTCCAGGTAGATTGTTCAGTGGAACTACTGTACCTATTCCAGGTAATTGTTCAGTGGAACTACTGTACCTGTTCCAGGGAGATTGTTCAGTGGAACTACTGTACCTGTTCCAGGTAGATTGTTCAGTGGAACTACTGTACCTGTTCCAGGGAGATTGTTCAATGGAACTACTGTACCTGTTCCAGGGAGATTGTTCAGTGGAACTACTGTACCTGTTCCAGGTAGATTGTTCAGTGGAACTACTGTACCTGTTCCAGGTAGATTGTTCAGTGGAACTACTGTACCTGTTCCAGGTAGATTGTTCAGTGGAACTACTGTACCTGTTCCAGGTAGATTGTTCAGTGGAACTACTGTACCTGTTCCAGAGACATTGTTCAGTGGAACTACTGTACCTGTTCTAGTAGATTGTTCAGTGGAACTACTGTACCTGTTCCAGTAGATTGTTCAGTGGAACTACTGTACCTGTTCCAGTAGATTGTTCAGTGGAACTACTGTACCTGTTCCAGGTAGATTGTTCAGTGGAACTACTGTACCTGTTCCAGAGACATTGTTCAGTGGAACTACTGTACCTGTTCCAGAGACATTGTTCAGTGGAACTACTGTACCTGTTCTAGTAGATTGTTCAGTGGAACTACTGTACCTGTTCCAGTAGATTGTTCAGTGGAACTACTGTACCTGTTCCAGTAGATTGTTCAGTGGAACTACTGTACCTGTTCCAGTAGATTGTTCAGTGGAACTACTGTACTTGTTCCAGGTAGATTGTTCAGTGGAACTACTGTACCTGTTCCAGGTAGATTGTTCAGTGGAACTACTGTACCTGTTCCAGGTAGATTGTTCAGTGGAACTACTGTACCTGTTTCAGGTAGATTGTTCGGTGGAACTACTGTACCTGTTCCAGGGAGATTGTTCAGTGGAACTACTGTACCTGTTCCAGGTAGATTGTTCAGTGGAACTACTCTACCTAGTAATATTTAGGTTCAGTGATAATTATTTAGGTTCTAAAATAATTATTAAGGTTCTCCAGTTATTATTAAAGTGGCCACAAATTTTGTGGTTTGTTTGTGTTGTCGTTCGTGCTTCGTTATTTTTTTCTGATCGCATAACGTCTTTTGCAGAGTTGACGAACAACATTGTGAAGAACAAGAGGAGCGGAACAACAGAATCCAGTCCGAACTTGAGAAATTCGCGGAGAACGACAAACTCGTTCATGAACCACGGAGACCACAAGAGCGGAAGTTCGTGCGGAGTTGTGGAGGCGGAGCGGAATGCATTGCCAAAGAGCCGGAGAGAGACATCCTCAACCCGGAGTAGGAGACGGACAGAAGTGGAGGAGAGTGAGGAGACCCGGAGGGAGAGCCTGACAAGGAACCGAAGGCGGACCGAACCGGAGGAAATTGAAGAGGGTCGCAGGGAACACTCGTCGAGGATCCGCCGGAGGATAGAGATGGAGGAGAGTGAAGTCAGGAACCGGAAAGTTGAAATTGAAGCGAACGAGGACAAGCAAAGCAGGACAAGAGCGAGAGGAGACACAAATGACCACGAACGAGAGGGTCGCAGGGAACCATCTGCTAGGATCAGAAGGAGAATAGAAGCGGAGGAGAGTGAAGAAGAGAACAAGGAACCTGCGGTGAGGAGAAGCAGAAGAAAAGCGGAAATTGAAGAACATGAAGAAGAGAATAGAAGAGAATCCCTAACTGGAAATAGAAGGAAGATTGAAATTGATAATGAAGCGGATATTTCAGTGCTGAATAAAGACATGTCCAGGACAAGAAGAAAGTTAGAGCGAGTGGAAACCGAACAACAGCCAACGAACAGTTCCAGAGAGCCATCACGGACGAGAAGACGAGCAGATTCAGGACGAGCTGACCCCGGACGAGCGGAACAGAGAAGAGAGAGCCAGGAGGGACACACGGAGGAGCTGGAAAGATCGCATCGACTCCGGAACAAAACTCCGGTAGTTTGCTGTAGCAACTCTGGTAGTTCTCGGGAGGCCAGGAGGCGGAAGCCTTCCGAGATGGAAGACGACCCGGATGGAACACCGCCATCGACTAGCAGGAGTCGAAGTGCAAGAATAAAGCAACAAAACACGCAAGAATGTCTCACGTTTCAAAACAAACGACACAAGAAAAATGACGAGGGGGAGAGGACAACCAGAAAAAAAGAAGAAGTAGAGAGAGGAACGAGAAGAGAAGAGGAAATAGCAAAAACAAGAAAGTCGAAGCGGATTGAAGAGCAGCCGGAGCCTTTCAACCTTAGGCCTAAAAAACCTAGGCCTAGTAGACACCTAGAGGGTGCAGCAGCAGGTCTACGCAACGTGTCTACTGGAATTACCTTCGAGAACGAGGATGAGCAAGCGGAAAAGGAAGAGGAGGAGGAGGATGGGTGAGTATTAGTTAAAATATCAAAACCCATGTGGAAGAGGACTTGATCCCATGTAAATGGGATTGACCTCAGCAACCACCCAGGGAGGTACTACCATCCTACTAAGTGTAAAATGGAAACCTATACTTGTTTTACATAATGGTAGGATTGCTGGTGTCTTTTTTCTGTCTCATAAACATGCAAGATTTCAGGTATGTCTTACTACTTCTACTTACACTTAGGTCACACTACACATGCATGTACAAGCATATATATACACACTCCTCTGGGTTTTCTTTTATTTTCTTACTAGTTCTTGTTCTTGTTTATTTCTATCTCAATGCAGAAGTAGAACAGAATTCTTCCTCAGCCATGCATGTTGTAAGAGGCAACTAACATGCTGGCAGCAAGGTGCTAGTAACCCCTTCTCCTGTATATATTATTAAAAGTTCAAAAGAAAAACTTTCATTTTTCTTTTTAGGTCACCCTACCTTGGTGGGATATAGCCTGTTTGTTGAAAAAAAAAAGATACAGTATGTGTAATATATAAATACCATATATCTCACATGAAGAACGAGTAAATGAGAGAGGAGAGAGATGTGGAGTTATGTAAATAAGCAGACGAACGCGTCTGGTTTTGGTTCATACACATAACATCTCATATTTATGTTAATTTATTCTGCTGTGTGGTGTATTTATCCTGTTTATATGTTACATAGCTTGTTTATTATATAATTTTGAAAAATATCATAGATGGATTAATGAAAATGTTTATATTAACGTAATGTACGACATTTAATGCGCCTCATAGTGATTATTATTGCGTATTATTATTATTATTATTATTATTATTATTAATATAGCTTCCTCAAGACTAATAAGACACTCTTAGTGATTTTAATGTGTACCTGCACGCCAGCACAGTGTGTAAGTTTATTTAGGTACAGGTACATATAAGTATAATTATCGGAGTACAGTGGAACCTCGGTTTTCGTATGCCGTAGGTTTTATGCAAAACTATAGTTTTTTTTTTTTTTTTTTTCAACAAGTCGGTCGTCTCCCACCGAGGCAGGGTGACCCACCGAGGCAGGGTGACCCAAAAAAAAAAAAAGAAAATCCCCAAAAAGAAAATACTTTCATCATCATTCAACACTTTCACCACACTCACACATTATCACTGTTTTTGCAGAGGTGCTCAGAATACAACAGTTTAGAAGCATATACGTATAAAGATACACAACATATCCCTCCAAACTGCCAATATCCCAAACCCCTCCTTTAAAGTGCAGGCATTGTACTTCCCATTTCCAGGACTCAAGTCCGACTATATGAAAATAACTTATAGTTATTCTCTATAAAATGTATTTTATGTTAATATTTCCCATAAGAAATAATGTAAATCCAATTACTCCATTTCAGACACCCAAAAATATTAAAAAAAAATCCATTTTATAAAGAATAAGTATAGTTTTACATACAACCTAGGACATACGAAAAGCCAAGTTCCACTGTACGTACATACAAAACATGAAATAACCGTAAAACACTTGAAATTTTGGGAATTTTCCAGACATGATGGAGAGACACGGAGCTCACAGAGAATGTAAACAAACCGGATGGGGTGCGGTCACTATTAGAAAGTCAGGTGGGGGGAACCGTATATTGAATTTTGGTCATAATTTGAAATGTCCAGACTAGCGGAACGCTGTAAGGCAAAACGCTGTAAAGTGAGGTCCTGCTGTATATTGTAATAAACAGAATAGAAGATATCAGCTCTAATGTACATTATTTAGGTATGCATACTGGTCAGAGAGCCCATCATAAGTCCGAGTTGTCGGTAAACGAATATGTCGCAAAGTGAGGAGAGGTTGTATATACTATATATATACCAGTAAGCATAAAAAACAATTTAAAAAAAACAGAAAAAATCTTGGCGTCAATAGTAAAATGTAAATATCATCGGTGCTTTTATACCATTGTTAACTGATCAGTTTTTCACCTTAAATACATTTAATGTCATACACCTACCATCCGACTTACGACCTGCTCGACATACGACCATTCGACTTACAACCATGTTTTCTATGCCAAATTTCTGGGAAATAAACAACTGCGTGTGTTGTACACAGTGTTTATCCTAAACCTTACAGTATAAAATACAGTACTAACTGCATAAAAAGTAATGTAAAAAATGAAATACCAAAATAAAACAATAAAATAAAGTCATTACAAAAATGTGATGTTGATATTCAGTAGTAAGGTTCGACTTACGTCCATTTCGACTTAGGACCGGTTGGTCGGAACCGAACTCGGTCGTAAGTCGGATGGTACCTGTATTAAACTAGTCGTATATATACTGTTAGACGTTAAAAACGGAAAACAAATGTATTTTGGCACCATTTGATAAATGTAAACATCGCTGCCGATTTTCATTTTTACCTTGAAATATGTCTAATATCATAAACATTAAACATTAAAACATTAAACATTAAAAAAAAAAAACGGAACAACAAACATTTTGGTGTCGGTTGTGAAATGTAAACATCATTGGCACTTTTACGCTGCTGTTACCATTTGGTGGTCATTTTTCACCTTGAAATGCGTCTAATTCCATAATTAACTAGTACATATATATATATATACTGTTGAACATTAAAAGCAATTAAAAAATGGAAAACAAGCGTATTTTGGCGTCAGTTGTAAAACATAAACATTGCTGGTGCTTTTATGCCGCTGTTGCCAATAAATGATAATTTTTACCTTGAAATGCATTTAATATTGTAATAAACTAGTAAATATTACGTTAAACATTAAAAACTAAGAAAACATAAAAATGCATTTTGGCGTCGGCTGTAAAACGTAACCATCGCTGGTGCTTTACGCCGCTGTTACCAACCAGTGATCACTTTTCCTGCCAACTACAATGCACTAAATTGTAAGTTTTATCAGATTCCATTCAGTTTAGCTTTATTTGGTTCAGAAAAATGAACTCTATCAAACTTTAGGAAAAAGATTTTTTTTTTTTCAAAATCTTGCCACACAACCAGGATTTTTTTTTTTTGGCCCATTTGCCACAGCTAAGTGGTTAATATAGAGAAAATTCCATGATTTTTATTGTTTCACTTTCTTATTCTAGCAAAAGTTCTATTATTTTGTATTTTTTTTCATTGTTCTATCTTAACATAAGAGCAAAAGTTCCATTATTTTTGTTTTTTCATTTAATCTAGTAAAAGTTTATGATGTTTTTATTTTTTCACTTTGATGTTCAAAATAAGTTTATTTTTAATAATGTCTTCCTTCCTACTACTAGACTGGACAACACAGAGCTGGAAATGCCTCACCTGGAGCCCATGATTGACATAGAGAAGCGGCCAGATGGTACACAGCACAACCAGGTAAGTTCGTGAGAGTCGAGTTAATGAATAGAAATAACCCAAGCGTAGAGAAAGAAACTTATGATGTTATTTCGGTCCTACTTGCTTCAGTAACCACAGGTGCCTCCTGACTTACGATATTTGACTGCAATATTTCGACTTTATGATGGTTTGACTTTACCATATTTCAATTTGATGCTTCAAAAGCATATACAGGTGCTCCTCGACTTATGATGGTTTGACTTACAATATATCAACTTTACAATCTGTACAAGAACAGTATACAATACCAACAAGATGAAGATTTAGGCATATGTGCAACATCTGTGTGTCTTTATTGTAGACGTTTCGCCATCCAGTAGCTTTATCCATACAGATTCTAGGACATAATCTGAAGACAGTAAAACTATATACAAAATATGAGGTACTCAGTCCCTCAGCCTTGGAGTTGGTGTGAAGAGCACCGTAGTTGTGCAGATTCTGGAGCAGAGGCAAGGAGGCTGGCAAGCGCTTATATACTAATTGTCAGGTGGAATGGGACGGGTAGCAGACGAAGGCATAGTCACTGGTAGGCGGGATTCCTCAGTGGAAGAAGTCATACCCAAAGGGATGGGCAAGTTGTAGTAGTAGTTGTCGTAGCCTTTGCTCCAGAATCTTCATGACTACAGTGCTCTTCATACCAACTCCAAGACTGAGGGACTGATTACCTCATCTTCTGTATATAGTTCTAATGTCTTCAAATTATGCCCTAGAATCTGTATTGATAAAGCCACTGGATGGCGAAACGTCTACAATAAAGATACCCAGATGTTGCACACATGTCTAAATCTTCAACTTCACAATTGTTCAATCTACAATATTTCAACTTTACGATGGTTCAACTTAAAATATTTCAACTTTACAATGGTGCAGCAAAAATTACTTTGGAGGTGAATCTTAAGATAATTACCCAGCATGAAGGCAGCAAGTCCCTAACTTGTATTCATTTATTGACTTTTCAATACTGGTATTTAGTTACAGTAATTTTTTGTTTATTGACTTATTCAGTGACATTAGTTATTTATTGACTTAGTATTTATTTAGCATATCGTATTCATAATTGACTTACAATATTTTCAACTTACGATATTTTCTACTTACAATGGGTTCGTCGGAATGTGACCCCATGATAGTTAATGGTCTAAGTCAGACTGAAACGTCGATATAAGCTCCTCTCTCCTATGTGCGGGTTATTTGTGTATTGTTCCAGTCATGGTATTGTGACTTTTTATTGTTTAAGTGATACACCGAAGTGTTGACATTTGTCATGAAGCTACTTCAGTGCACCGTGTGCACACTGTGTTCACTTTTAAGTCGATATATGGGGATGAAATGCAGTAGGACCCCCTTATTTGCGGATTCAGTTTCCGTGGTTTCAATTATCCACGGTTTACTGTGGAATGTAAGTAAGCCTTCAGTTTTGCATAATAATAATGGGGACAAAGCACAAAAGTAGTGATGGTGACAGTTGTTCAAAGTCTAAGAGAAGTTGTGAAGTTCTTCCCATCAGTGAAAAGTGATAATTCTTCACTTATTGTGTGTAATTTATCACTTATACTTTATCATAGCTATATATATATAAACCAAAAATAACTTAGTGTTCACTACTATCCAGGGTTTCTGAGATCCATGGTAATTCTTGGAAGGTATCTCCCATGGATACCAGGACACTACTGTGTATTCATTTTTTCTTTTTTTTTAACATAACAATTTGCTAGTATCATTAGGATACTTGGTGGGAAAGTAAGCAACTCAAATTTCATTGTAGCAACAACCCACCTCAGCGCTGATGTTGCAGTAGTGTTGCCACAGCATCCTTGAAATCGTTAAACTTGTAAATTACTCTTAAAATACCATTAAAAAAAGCTATAGGCTTTTTTTTTTTTTGTACCTAAGAATATTTTCTTCCATGTAAACTACATTACCTTTGTATTGCAGAAAGTAGTATATTATTTGTATTTGGTTAGTGGTACACGTTACAGTGAACATGTTAGTATGAGATGCGTCATGTTAGTGTGAAATGTGTCATGTTAGTTGTTGACTTGTACAGTCATTGGAGATGACAGTATCACTACTGTCATGTCAGTGTCATGCGTGTCGTGTCAGTTGTCGACTTGTAGCTGACAGACAAGGACGATGACAAATTAGAAAGCCTATTTGATCCTGTGATCAATTACATTATTCAACTTTGGTTAATATATTTTCCTCTCTGTGTTTTTACAGTCGACAGAAGATGATAAGAAAGATGAGGATAGCAAATCAGAAAGCCTATTTGATCCTAGGAGTGATTATATTTCCACTTCGGATACTGAGAGCAAGATGAACGAGGGCGACCATCGTTCGCTCGTCAGGAAGCGAGGCTGGCCTAAGGGCGTGCCACGGGGGCCTAAGGGCGTGCCACGGGGGCCTAAACACCCGACTCGTGGTAAGGGCCGAGGCCTGAGTAGGCCTCCTGGACGCGGCCGGGGCAGGCCTAAAGTAAGTTATTGGAGCTCTGAAATTGTTGCGTATTGTTTTTGATTTGCATGTTGCAATAGTGTATGCGATAGAGGGCAGCACTCTATAGCATAGAGACCAGCACTATACAGGGGGTCCTTGACTTACAGTGGGGTTATATTCCGACAAACCCATCATAATTCAAAAATATCGTCAGTTGTATATAGCATTGGTTGAAAATATCTTCAGTTGAAAAAATCGTAAGTCGAATATGAATGTGATATGCTGTATAAATAAGTAAATGAATAACTGCTGTCACTGAATAAGTCAGTAAACAAATAGTTACTGTAGCTAAATATTGTAAATTGAACCATCGTAAAGTTGAAATATTGTAAGTTGAACCATCGTAAAGTTGAAATATTGTAAGTTGAACCATTGTAAAGTTGAAATATTGTAAGTTGAACCACCGTAAAGTTGAAATATTGTAAGTTGAACCTCCGTAAAGTTGAAATATTGTAAGTTGAACCTCCGTAAAGTTGAAATATTGTAAGTTGAACCATTGTAAAGTTGAAATATTGTAAGTTGAACCATTGTAAAGTTGAAATATTGTAAGTTGAACCATTGTAAAGTTGAAATATTGTAAGTTGAACCACCGTAAAGTTGAAATATTGTAAGTTGAACCTCCGTAAAGTTGAAATATTGTAAGTTGAACCTCCGTAAAGTTGAAATATTGTAAGTTGAACCATCGTAAAGTTGAAATATTGTAAGTTGAACCATTGTAAAGTTGAAATATTGTAAGTTGAACCATTGTAAAGTTGAAATATTGTAAGTTGAACCATTGTAAAGTTGAAATATTGTAAGTTGAACCATTGTAAAGTTGAAATATTGTAAGTTGAACCATTGTAAAGTTGAAATATTGTAAGTTGAACCATCGTAAAGTTGAAATATTGTAAGTTGAACCATCGTAAAGTTGAAATATTGTAAGTTGAATCGGTAGTTCAACGTACAATATTTCAACTTTACAATGGTGCAGCAACAATTACTTTGGAGATGAAACTTAAGATAATTACCCAACATGAAGGCAGCAAGTTCCTAACTTGTATTCATTTATTCACTTTTTAATACTGATATTTAGTTAGTTACAGTAATTATTTGTTTATTGACTTATTCACTGACAGTAGTTATTTATTGACTTATTGATTTAGCACATCATATTTGACTTATGATATATTAAACTTACAATATTTTCAATTTATAATATTTTCAACTTAAGATAGTTTAAACTTATGATACAGTAGACCATCATTTAGCAGGAGTTTATTTGGCACAATTCGGGTATAGCACGATTGAAGAATTGCGGCACAATTTTATATGACACTTCTTAAAATCAGTTTAACACGGTTCAGTTTGTGGGAAAGAAATAAAAAATTCCCTTTTCCTCAAGCGGCCGCCTTGTTATGGATCAGCGGGTGAGACCTCCCGCCATCCCCTGCCAGCCCCCTACACCACCCCACCGTCCTAGCAATTTGTAGTTCATACGTGTCTAGTCCTTCCTCTCTGCTACAAGCTAGCTGTTTTTGTGAATTTTTTTAATCTTTTAATTACAGTGGACCCCCGCTTTACGATCACCTCCCAATGCGACCAATTATGTAAGTGTATTTATGTAAGTGCGTTTGTACGTGTATGTTTGGGGGTCTGAAATGGACTAATCCAATTCACAATATTCCTTATGGGAACAAATTTGTTCAGTACTGGCACCTGAACATAATTCTGGAATGAAATAATATCGTAAACCGGGGGTCCACTGTACTATACCTTGTATCTGCCAAGCAATCATGACACCCAGTAGGCATACCAGTCTTGCTCAAAATGGCATGAAAAGGTATAAGCATTTAAGTCTTAGAAACAAGAAACAAGATATTAGACAAGACATAACCTGTGGCCTTAATAAAGTGTTACTTTGTAAACATGAAAAGAGGTAAACATAGGTTTGTGTGACTGACTTACTGAGTGACTGACTGACACTTAACTGAATAACTTATTTGACTTACTGACTGAATGACTTGACTTACTGACTTGACTGAATGACTGACTTGACTGACTTACTGAATGACTTGACTGACTTCCTGAATGACTTGACTGACTGACTTACTGAATGATTTGACTAAATACCTTATTGAATGACTGACCGACTTGACTGACTTACTGACTTGACTTACTGAATGACTTGACTAACTTACTGAATGACTGACTGACTTGACTGAATAACTTACTGACTTGACTGACTGATTTGATGACTTAAGTTAGAAACTCCAATACAACCATCGACTTAGTACCAGAACCTCTACTATCCACCTCAGCCCAGTAGGGCCACAGCATAACTCTACACTCTCTTCACAATCATCCATAAAGACCAGCACCCATAATTAAAGGTAAGAAATACTATTATTTCTGTTAAATTTATAGTCTTAAGCAGTAAAAAGAACATAATACATCACAACAGTGAGTTACAATTGCACGTTCACTTTTATTTCTGTAATATGTGGAGGCCAAAAAAAGTTGTTTGGCTTTTTTGGGGCTCCCAGGAATGTAACCCTATTTTTCCCATAAGCTCTTCAGTTCATCTAACACGGTTTTACCTAACACGCCATTTTCAGGAACGTAACTGCCGTGTTAACCCTTAAACTGTCCAAGCAGATCTACGTTCACATGCATAGTGCTCCAAAAGTAGATCTGTGTTTTTTTACATATTTTCAAATATGTATTAAGAAAAAAAAAAATGTAGATCAAAGTTTTTTTAACACTTTTTCCAATGTAAAAAAAGAAAAGAAGATCTACTTTTTTTACATACTTTCAAATGTTGAAAAAACGTAGATCTATGTTTGGACAGTTTAAGGGTTAAATGACGGTCTACTGTATATTCAATTTCTGACATTTTTAACTTCCGATGGATTCAACAGAACATAACTCCATAGTAAGTTAAGGACCCCCTGTAATAATTTTATCTGCAAGTGATACGTAACCCTAACTTGAGCCTACAATGGCAATAACTAATTGATTACGTATACAGTGGAATCTCGGTATACAACTAGCTCCCTTCTCGAACTAAGCTCAGCACTCGACAAAACAAATACTGCCTGCCAGAACTTTGCTGTAAACTATTTTCATGTTTCTTCACATTTTTTGGTGTTTTTTGTATCTGTATAAATAAGTCACCATGGGGCCTATGACGATTAGTGATAACAGCCGACCAAACAGAAAATTGGTTGGGAAGAACTTGTTTGATACTCAAACGGACCGGCACTCGAACAGCCTTCTGGAATGATTTTAGATCATTTACCGAGGTTCCGCTGTATTTATAAAGACAATAGGGACGTACAAACAAGTTAAGGTATTACAAAAACAAGCAGGTAGGACGTCAATTTATAAAAAGGAATTAGTTGGTTAGTTAGGCCTAGTCTGTCCGTAATGCTCATGTGTGCTAGTGGCTTTCTTTGTGTTTAACAATATTATATGTAAACTACAGTTTGTATACTTTGCAAAGAAATCAAATTTTGATGTTTTGTGGACACTGCAGTAGGCCTGCTGGCCCAAACTAGGCAGGTTCTTCTCTAAATCCACTTGTCCAACCTTGCCTTTATGTTGTAGCTCACATCATAGTGAGGAATTATTGCATTTTCTGGCATTTAAGGTTCGCATGTGTTACGAGAAATACAACTACAGCCTCTCCTCACTTAACGACGGAGTTCCGTTCCTAAGACCACATCGGTAAATTAATTCATTGCTAAGTGAGGAGCAAACAATGATGGTAGTGAGTTTGTGTCGACTATCTTTAATATTGTTTTAATGTCTCCTTTGCACCATTTATATCATTTTTAGTATATTTTTATGTTTATACAGCAGTGTGCTGTATGTTGTGATAAACAGAATAGAGGAAATCAGCTCTAATATACATTATTTAGGTAGCCATATTGGTCAGAGAGCTCGTCGTAAGTCTGAGTCAACGGTAAACGAGTACGTCGCTAAGTGAGGAGAGGCTGTATAGTAGGACCACCATATTGGTTTCCATGGTTTCAGTTATCCACGGCTTACTGTGGCCTGAAAATAACTCTTAATTTTGCTTAATAATAATAAATAATAATAATAATAATACCAAAGCACAAAAGTAGTGATGGTGACAGTTGTTCAAAGTCTAAGAAAAGTTGTGAAGTTCTTCCCATCAGTGAAAATGTGATAATTCTCCTCGGATTGTGCATAATTTATCAATTATACTTTATCATGGCCATGTATATAAACCAAAAATTGCTTAAATATACTGTTCGCTACTACCCAGGGTTTCTGGCATCCATGGTAGTTCTTGGAAGGTATCCCCCTCCAGATACCAGGACAATACTGTGTATTGAACTACAGGTCCAATTATGATTGCATACCTGTAACCCAAAGTGTATACTTGAGTCTCACCTTGTGTACATAAGGCGCACAATCATATAAGATATACAGTGGACCCCCGGTTAACGAACTTTTTTCATTCCAGTAGTATGTTCAGGTGCCAGTACTGACCGAATTTTTTCCCATAAGGAATATTGTGAAGTAGATTAGTCCATTTCAGACCCCCAAACATACACGTACAAACGCACTTACATAAATACACTTACATAATTGGTCGCATTTGGAGGCGATCGTTAAGCGGGGGTCCACTGTATAATGTGATGTTTCCAAGCAATTGCAATGTAACATTAGTAAACAACTGCGTAAGACTGGAAGGTTTCAGTCAGATAACGGAAAGCTCCAGCTGTGGGTCATCATATGACTAAGACCCACGTCAGGAAACACTTGCCCTGTTTCCTGATGAACCTTACCTAATCTAACCTGACCTGACCTGACCTAAACAACTGCTAAAGCATAACACAGAGTCTACCCATGACCCTTATCTTGAGAATGCAAGGTGCTGGATGATTTCCCAAGATTTTCTTAAAAAAAAAAAAAAGACGCATTTTATGTCGGAAAATATGATAAGTAAGTCATGTGTACTACCTGACTACTCCCCAGGATGCAACCCACAGCAGTTGACTAACACCCAGGTGCCTATTTATCGAAGGTGAACAGGGGCAGTAGGTGCTAGGACTAACATCCAGGTGCCTATTTACCGAAGGTAAACAGGGGAAGTAGGTGCTGGGATTAACCCCCAGGTGCCTATTTATCGAAAATGAGCAGGGACAGTAGGTGCTAGGAGATTTGCCTGTACAAATCATAAAATACTAAGTATATGCTGTGCTTAATATCAGTTAATCTGATATTCAGTCTCCATGCAGGTCATTATTGTAATTATTATTATTGTTGTTATTATATGTTCAGTAAAAATGTAACAGGTTTATAAATTAAAAATTGTCCTTTGCAGTTCAATGGAGACCAGAAGCCTTCTGCAATGGATTCCGCTGAGTTGCAGGATGGTTTGCAAGAGGATCCTGAGCAGTTGAACACAGCAGAAGACCTGTTGATGGCTGAGGATCACCTGGAGGAAATGGATGGTCAGCTGGACATGGGGGAAAATGACCCGGATGCAGCGGACAACTGGATGGAGATGCCCGACGACAAAATGGAGGTAGCAGATGGCAAGTTGAGCATGGCGGAAAGTGAGCCAGGACAGAGAGACCAACAGGCAGAAGAAACGGAGAACCAAACACACACCAAAGACAATCTGTTACAAGCCGCCGAAAATCGCTCTGAAAAGAGCGAGAACGAACTGGAGAAAGTCGTTCCTGTCCCGGAGGCCAAATCCCCGAATGAACAGGCAGAGAACGTTCTTCGCGACGGCCAGAACAGAGCAGGGGGCCAGGAGGAAAGAACGGAAGAGAAGAACGAGGAGGGGAAAGTGTGCGAAGACAATTGTTCATTGGAAAAGAATAGTGACAGCAGGAACATAGATGGAAATGAAGAAGGGGAGAAGAATAGTGATGTAGTGCAAGGTTTACCTGATCGTGATAGTAGGAGGGAGGAAGTTAAAGAGAGAGAGGAAGTTAAAGAGAGGGAGGAAGTTAGAGAGAGGGAGGAAGTTAAAGAGAGAGAGGAAGTTAAAGAGAGAGAGGAAGCCTCTCATAAACACTTAAGTGATGGAAAGGATTCAGAGGGACAGGAAGATGAAATGGAGGTAGAAAAAGAGAATCATGATCCTGCTAAGGTAATGGTGAATGAGAAGGAAGAAGAGGAAGCAGAAGAGGAATTGAGCGAGGCTGATAAAGCAGTGGCTAGTATTATCAATGGTACGTGCGAGGGTGTTCCCAGCGGAGATTGCTTGCAACATGAGACTTACAGTAGTCCTCCTCCAGTAGAGGAGGTTCATGAGGTTGTGGAGTGTAAAGTTGGGGATGGAAGAGTAGATGAAGCGTATCAGGAGGAGGTGACGAAGGCGGTTGAGAGTATCTGGGGCGGAACAGAAGAGCGTGATCCCACGTTGGTTGAAGATAGACCGCCGGAGATAATTGACGAACCAAAGATTCTGAGTCCTGCCCTTCCGCAGTTGAACGCCTTGCCTCTTCTTCATCCTCCTTCCCCAGTTATTCCGCCCTGTCCGTCCTCACAGTCGGAAAGTGAAATAATCCCACCTAGTCCTAATACTTTAGAACGTTCAAGATCGCCAGGATCATCTGTTCCACCTTCACCTATTCCTAGTTCACCACCACCTGCCCCTGCTCCTCCCTCACCTACTTCACCTTCTCCTGTACCATCACTCCATGCTTCAGATTCACCACTGGAGCCACCTTGTGCCCCTGCCCCTGTTACACCTAATTCCCCTCAGTCCCTGGCATCCCCTGCTTCACCTTCTTCAATTGACTCCCCTGCTTCACTACGTTCCTCCTCTCCCATCCCAGAAATTTCAGATGAGCCTATAAGACCAGCTTCACCTCCTCCATTAGGCCTTTCACCACGGCCGGTTAGTCTTGAGGATAGCCAGTCATCATGTCAGTTGTCAGTAGTTGGGGAGACTGTTGCTGACACCCCTATACTGTCAGCAGTATCTAGTCATCACGTCCAGGAGAAGCACAATAGCAAAGATGAACAGAGGGAACCTGTGATAGATGACCTGCATCGGCAACCAGAAGGTCAACAAGAGCCCTCCAAGGAGCATTCCCGGGAATGTGAAGGTTCTGTGAGTGAGCCCAGGGTTCAGACCACAGTTCCTGGAGTGCCGGACACACTCAGTGCAGCCGGTCGTCAAGCGGAGAACCTGGCCTCGCAGATGGAACAAACATACGAACCAGCAGATGCACCGAAAGTTGATAATCATCCGACGGGCCAAGAGGCTGCGCACACACATGACCTGACATTAGAAACCGGTGATGGTCCAAAAACGGTTAATTCATCAGCTGGAAATACACCACCATCGTCCTGTGGGTCTACTAATACCACTTCTGTGATTACTCGACAAGCTCCCACTCTGACCCCTCCACACCAGCAAGAAGTTAGCAGTATGGGCGTCTATACCCCAGATTCCACTACAAATTCCGTTCATTCAATGCACGGATATTCGCAGAGTGAATTTGATGTATCGCAGCTTGGTATCGAGTCCCCAACATCGATATCAAGTAATGAAATGGCCCATTCTGTGGAAGCACCTCAACAAGCCTCCACACCACAGAGTTATAATGATTGTGCTCAGATTTCTGGCCAACAGGTTCAGCCTACCACTCCCACCCATGTACAGCCTACCACTCCCACCCATGTACAGCCTACTACCCCAACTCTCACACAGCCTACTACTCCAACTCCCCCACACATCGCAAGAACCACTCCAACGCCCTCTCCTATACTACCACAGCCTATACCACAACCACAGGCAATTATCACACAGGCTGCCGCTCAAACCGTTCCAACAATAGGGGTTGTAACGCTGCCACACACACATACGCATCAAGCACCAGCTAAACACCAGCCATCCAAACAGCGCCACATACAACCTAAACCACCTGCCCAACCGCAAACACAGACGGCTTCCACAAGCTCCCGGCCACCTTCAAACCTCAGCACCCAGCTGTCTCCCCAGTCTGTTGCAGCCATGCATGTTTCCAGTCAAGTGATGACGCAGCGGATGGTTGCGTCTACATCCCATCCATCGTCAAGCCTAGGCCAGCACCATCCCATGTCCTACCATCCTCATGGTGCACACACTCCACACCCTCCACGCACCCCACATGTCACACACACACACTCGCAGATGCAAAACTTTGGACATCATCCAAACTATATGATGGGACCGCACCAGCAGATGCTAGGGCATCATGGATCAATGATCAGTCAAGGCTACCTACCCCAGGCATCTGTAACTACATACGCTCAGGCACACACACCCGCCCATTCGTCATCATACATGACCTCTGTTATACAGTCACGTATGGGAGGTCCAAGTACTCAGCAGGGAGCGAGTCATAACTCAACATCGACTCAACGCACCGGTCAGAACTCGTCGTCCGCTTCGTCGTCGCAGCGTTCAGGCCATGGAGGTAGTTCCAGTGTGTGTGGCCCTTCCGGGGTTAATTACCACTTTCTTAATTCCAGTCCCCCAGGGCCGTCACCCACGCCGACACCCATGGCTAGCGAACAACACCACCCTGGGGGAGCACAGGGAAGTGCATCATCATGTAGTATAGCACGGTTACAGCAGCTTACAAACGGCATTATGGACATTGTTCCGCCACCTCCGTGTGCGGGCGTGACGCCACCTCCACACACAGTGTCGCCTCCACCATCTCACACTGTCACTCCGCCTCCTGCTGTCACCGCTGCAGCTGCTGCCGCCCAGCGGAACATGACACCACCTATCTCCAACCTACAGACGCAGGTGCCATTGCCGTACAGCAAATACAAGTCACACCAAGCGGCAGCAGCGGCCCAGATGTCATCTAATATGATGGCTCCAGCCATGTTGGGCTACCAAGTGAACGGTTACCGCATGCCGGGCCAGCCGGGTGCCATGTCGCCCCTCAACACATCGTACCTGACCAATCCTTCGTTCATGAATCAGCAGCTGCCAATGCAGATGATGAACATGCATCCCCAAGCTGCTGGCCAGTACCAGGACCCGCGATCACAACCCCAGAACACCATGTACCCACCATACTCCTACATGCCACCATTACAGCTCAATGGCACCATGCGTCGATAGTCCCAAGACTTCAATCCCAGTATTCTATTCATGGTGCTTATTACCAAGTAGCAACTGTCAGTGTTAAGTGTAATGCGTCAGTAAAGGCTGTGCTGAATTCATTTACTGACAGGATATAAGACTTACGCATGTCAGCGTCAAGTGTAAAGTGTCAGTAAAGGCTGTGCTGAATCCAGTTACTGATAGAATCTGAGACTTATGCAAGACTAGGCAATATTTTGACTAGTTAAATAAGGGTGTGTGATCCTAGACAACAACACTGACTCTAAAGTGTTGCTAAAAAAACCTTGAACATCATGTAACTTGAACACAAAGATTTTTTAGTGAAAATTCATATTTTTTGGGTTTGTTGTGAGAGCTATATTTTAGATACTTATTTATGGTGTTTATACATGGTTTAAGAAAGAATGCCAAGTTATCTAACTTGGCAACTTTGATGGTCAAGTTAATTTAGAAGCTCCATTTTACGTGGAGGGACACTAGAGAACAAAATGTTGATAGCTGTATTTTGTGGTGAACCTGGCAAGCTGGGTTCAGTTTAATTGAGTCAGGGGTGAACCCTGATTTTCATCTGAGTACAAAGTGATCTATCGTTTAATTGACTGGGAAGTGTGCTTAATTGTTACACCAGAATGTTATTGAAATTTTAGCCGTGGAAAGCAGCCGTAGTCTTTTACTTTGTGATACTGAGGTAGGCCTGAGGCCTAACTCAGCATGTTTTAGTGGTGGAAGGAAAGTGGCATTTTGGGCCCTTTTTCCAGTGAATATCATTATTTTTGAGTATTTATATACTACAACAATACAGTGTAAGGTAAGTGAACCTGCGTCTGCTGGTAGAGCACAGTCAAGTCTTCTTTCCTGATTTTCCCGTCCCGTTACAGAGGCTTTTTCGTTTGTATTGTAGATAAATTTGTGTAGCTTGCAGCACTCCAGTTGCATATTTTGTTTCTCACGTCACTTTTTACCAGTGGTGGAGCGGACGGTTGTAGAGAGCGGCTTGGGTGACATGTTGTAGCTGTGGTGAGGGTCCTTGTAGCTGTGGGTGTCCTTGTAGCTGTGGGTGTCCTTGTAGCTGTGAGGTCCTTGTAGCTGTGGGTGTTCTTGTAGCTGTGGGGAGTTCTTGTAGCTGTGGGGGTCCTTGTAGCTGTGGGGGTCCTTGTAGCCATGGTGGGTTCTTGCAGCTGTGAGGGTCCTTGTAGCTGTGGGGGTCCTTGTATCTTTGGGGGGTCCTTGTAGCTGTGGGGGTCCTTGTAGCTGTGGGGGTTCTTGTAGCTGTGGGGGTCCTTGTAGCCATGGTGGGTTCTTGCAGCTGTGAGGGTCCTTGTAGCTGTGGGGGTCCTTGTAGCTATGGGGGTCCTTGTAGCTGTGGGGGGTCCTTGTAGCCATGGTGGGTTCTTGTAGCTGTGAGGGTCCTTGTAGCTGTGGGGGGTCCTTGTAGCTGTGGGGGGTCCTTGTAGTTGTGGGGGCAGAACTTCCCCTACAGTGAAGCTGCTCTCTACAACATCCTCCTCCACACCTGGTTGGCATCACGCCATTGTCACCATTGTACCACTGTACCTCTGTAGATTTTGTATTTTCAATCTATAATTCGCCTGTTTTATACTACTATGTATGTTATGTTTCCAATATGAGGGTGGTATGTGAGTGTGATTGTGGGGCTACATTCATACACTGACAGTGGGGCTGTGTTCACACTGTCTGATAGTGGGGCTGTGTTCACACTGTCTGATAGTGGGACTGTGTTCACACTGTCTGATAGTGGGGCTGTGTTCACACTGTCTGATAGTGGGACTGTGTTCACACTGTCCGATAGTGGGGCTGTGTTCACACTGTCTGATAGTGGAACTGTGTTCACACTGTCTGATAGTGGGGCTGTGTTCACACTGTCTGATAGTGGGGCTGCATTCACACTGTCTGATAGTGGGGCTGTGTTCACACTGTCTAATAGTGGGACTGTGTTCACACTGTCTGATAGTGGGGCTGTGTTCACACTGTCTGATAGCAGGGCTGTGTTCACACTGTCTGATAGTGGGGCTGTGTTCACACTGTCTGATAGTGGGACTGTGTTCACACTGTCTGATAGTGGGGCTGTGTTCACACTGTCTGATAGTGGGGCTGTGTTCACACTGATAGTGGGGCTGTGTTCACACTGATAGTGGGGCTGTGTTCACACTGTCTGATAGTGGGGCTGTGTTCACACTGTCTGATAGTGGGGCTGTGTTCACACTGTCTGATAGTGGGGCTGTGTTCACACTGATAGTGGGACTGTGTTCACACTGATAGTGGGGCTGTGTTCACACTGTCTGATAGTGGGATTGTGTTCACACTGTCTGATAGTGGGACTGTGTTCACTCTGATGGTGGGACTGTGTCCACACTGTCTGATGGTGGGACTGTGTTCACACTGTCTGATAGTGGGGCTGTGTTCACTGTCTGATAGTGGGGCTGTGTTCACACTGTCTGATAGTGGGGCTGTGTTCACACTGATAGTGGGGCTGTGTTCACACTGTCTGATAGTGGGACTGTGTTCACACTGATAGTGGGGCTGTGTTCACACTGTCTGATAGTGGGACTGTGTTCACACTGTCTGATAGTGGGACTGTGTTCACACTGATAGTGGGGCTGTGTTCACACTGTCTTATAGTGGGGCTGTATCCACACTGTCTGATAGTGGGGCTGTGTCCACACTGTCTGATAGTGGGATTGTGTTCACACTGTCTGATAGTGGGACTGTGTTCACACTGTCTGATAGTGGGACTGTGTTCACACTGTCTGATAGTGGGGCTGTGTTCACACTGTCTGATAGTGGGACTGTGTCCACACTGTCTGAAAAGTGAGACTGTGTTCACACTGATAGTGGGGCTGTGTTCACACTGTCTGATAGTGGGGCTGTGTTCACACTGTCTGATAATGGGACTGTGTTCACACTGTCTGATGGTGGGATTGTGTCCACACTGTCTGATAGTGGGGGCTGTGTTCACACTGTCTGATAGTGGGACTGTGTTCACACTGATAGTGGGGCTGTGTTCACACTGTCTGATAATGGGACTGTGTTCACACTGTCTGATAGTGGGACTGTGTTCACACTGTGATAGTGGGGCTGTGTTCACACTGTCTGATAGTGGGACTGTGTCCACACTGTCTGAAAAGTGGGACTGTGTTCACACTGATAGTGGGGCTGTGTTCACACTGTCTGATAGTGGGGCTGTGTTCACACTGTCTGATAGTGGGACTGTGTTCACACTGTCTGATGGTGGGATTGTGTCCAAACTGTCTGATAGTGGGGGCTGTGTTCGCACTGTCTGATAGTGGGACTGTGTTCACACTGATAGTGGGGCTGTGTTCACACTGTCTGATAGGGGGACTGTGTTCACACTGTCTGATAGTTGGACTGTGTTCACACTGTGATAGTCGGACTGTGTTCATACTGTCTGATAGTGGGACTGTGTTCACACTGTCTGATAGTGGGGCTGTGTTCACACTGTCTGATAGTGGGACTGTGTTCACACTGATAGTGGGACTGTGTTCACACTGTCTGATAGTGGGGCTGTGTTCACACTGTCTGATATTGGGGCTGTGTTCACACTGTCTGATAGTGGGACTGTGTTCACACTGATAGTGGGGCTGTGTTCACACTGTCTGATAGTGGGACTGTGTTCATACTGTCTGATAGTGGGACTGTGTTCACACTGTCTGATAGTGGGGCTGTGGTCACACTGTCTGATAGTGGGACTGTGTTCACACTGATAGTGGGACTGTGTTCACACTGTCTGATAGTGGGACTGTGTTCACACTGTCTGATAGTGGGACTGCATTCACACTGTGATAGTGGGACTGTGTTCACACTGTCTGATAGTGGGACTGTGTTCACACTGTCTGATATTGGGACTGCATTCACACTGTGATAGTGGGACTGTGTTCACACTGTCTGATAGTGGGACTGTGTTCACACTGTCTGATAGTGGGACTGTGTTCACACTGATAGTGGGACTGTGTTCACACTGTCTGATAGTGGGACTGTGTTTACACTGTCTGATGGTGGGATTGTGTCCACACTGTCTGATAGTGGGGGCTGTGTTCACACTGTCTGATAGTGGGACTGTGTTCACACTGATAGTGGGGCTGTGTTCAAACTGTCTGATAGTGGGACTGTGTTCACACTGTCTTATAGTGGGACTGTGTTCACACTGTAATAGTGGGACTGTGTTCATACTGTCTGATAGTGGGGCTGTGTTCATACTGTCTGATAGTTGGACTGTGTTCACACTGATAGTGGGAATGTGTTCACACTGTCTTATAGTGGGACTGTGTTCACACTGTGATAGTGGGACTGTGTTCACACTGTCTGATAGTGGGGCTGTGTTCATACTGTCTGATAGTGGGACTGTGTTCACACTGATAGTGGGACTGTGTTCACACTGTCTGATAGTGGGACTGTGTCCACACTGATAGTGGGACTCTGTTCACACTGTCTGATAGTGGGGCTGTGTTCACACTGAATGATAGTGGGGCTGTGTTCACACTGTCTGATAGTGGGACTGTGTTCACACTGTCTGATAGTGGGACTGTGTTCACACTGTCTGATAGTGGGACTGTGTTCACACTGATAGTGGGACTGTGTTCACACTGTCTGATAGTGGGGCTGTGTTCACACTGATAGTGGGGCTGTGTTCACACTGTCTGATAGTGGGACTGTGTTCACACTGTCTGATAGTGGGACTGTGTTCACACTGTCTGATAGTGGGACTGTATTCACACTCTGTTAGTGGGACTGTGTTCACACTGATAGTGCGACTGTGTTCACACTGTCTGATAGTGGGACTGTGTTCACACTGTCTGATAGTGGGACTGTGTTCACACTGATAGTGGGACTGTGTTCACACTGATAGTGGGACTGTGTTCACACTGATAGTGGGACTGTATTCACACTGATAGTGGGACTGTGTTCACATTGTCTGATAGTGGGACTGTGTTCACACTGTCTGATAGTGGGACTGTGTTCACACTGTCTGATAGTGGGACTGTGTTCACACTGTCTGATAGTGGGACTGTGTTCACACTGTCTGATAGTGGGACTGTGTTCACACTGTCTGATAGTGGGACTGTGTTCACACTGTCTGATAGTGGGACTGTGTTCACACTGTCTGATAGTGGGACTGTGTTCACACTGTCTGATAGTGGGACTGTGTTCACACTGTCTGATAGTGGGACTGTGTTCACACTGTCTGATAGTGGGACTGTGTTCACACTGATAGTGGGGCTGTGTTCACACTTGTCTGATAGTGGGACTGTGTTCACACTGTCTGATAGTGGGACTGTGTTCACACTGTGATAGTGGAACTGTGTTCATACTGTCTGATAGTGGGACTGTGTTCACACTGTCTGATAGTGGGGCTGTGTTCACACTGTCTGATAGTGGGACTGTGTTCACACTGATAGTGGGACTGTGTTCACACTGTCTGATGGTGGGACTGTGTTCACACTGTCTGATAGTGGGACTGTGTTCACACTGTGATAGTGGGACTGTGTTCATACTGTCTGATAGTGGGACTGTGTTCACACTGATAGTGGGGCTGTGTTCATACTGTCTGATAGTGGGACTGTGTTCACACTGTCTGATAGTGGGACTGTGTTCACACTGTCTGATGGTGGGATTGTGTCCACACTGTCTGATAGTGGGGGCTGTGTTCACACTGTCTGATAGTGGGACTGTGTTCACACTGATAGTGGGGCTGTGTTCACACTGTCTGATAGTGGGACTGTGTTCACACTGTGATAGTGGGACTGTGTTCACACTGTCTGATAGTGGGGCTGTGTTCATACTGTCTGATAGTGGGACTGTGTTCACACTGATAGTGGGACTGTGTTCACACTGTCTGATAGTGGGACTGTGTTCACACTGATAGTGGGACTGTGTTCACACTGTCTGATAGTGGGGCTGTGTTCACACTGAATGATAGTGGGACTATGTTCACACTGTCTGATAGTGGGACTGTGTTCACACTGTCTGATAGTGGGGCTGTGTTCACACTGTCTGATAGTGGGACTGTGTTCACACTGATAGTGGGACTGTGTTCACACTGTCTGATAGTGGGGCTGTGTTCACACTGTCTGATAGTGGGACTGTGTTCACACTGTCTGATAGTGGGGCTGTGTTCACACTGTCTGATAGTGGAACTGTGTTCACACTGTCTGATAGTGGGACTGTGTTCACAGAGATAGTGCGACTGTGTTCACACTGTCTGATAGTGGGACTGTGTTCACACAGATAGTGCGACTGTGTTCACTCTGTCTGATAGTGCGACTGTGTTCACACTGATAGTGGGACTGTGTTCACACTGTCTGATAGTGGGACTGTGTTCACACTGATAGTGGGACTGTGTTCACACTGTCTGATAGTGGGACTGTGTTCACACTGTCTGATAGTGGGACTGTGTTCACACTGTCTGATAGTGGGACTGTGTTCACACTGTCTGATAGTGGGGCTGTGTTCACACTGTCTGATAGTGGGACTGTGTTCACACTGATAGTGGGGCTGTGTTCACACTGTGGTAGTGGGGCTGTTCATACTGTCTGATAGTGGGGCTGTGTTCACACTGTCTAATAGTGGGACTGTGTTCACACTGTCTGATAGTGGGACTGTGTTCACACTGTCTGATAGTGGGACTGTGTTCACACTGTCTGATAGTGGGGCTCTGTTCACACTGATAGTGGGACTGTGTTCACACTGATAGTGCGACTGTGTTCACACTGTCTGATAGTGGGACTGTGTTCACACTGATAGTGGGACTGTGTTCACACTGTCTGATAGTGGGACTGTGTTCACACTGTCTGATAGTGGGACTGTGTTCACACTGTCTGATAGTGGGACTGTGTTCACACTGTCTGATAGTGGGACTGTGTTCACACTGATAGTGGGACTGTGTTCACACTGATAGTCATTATCACAGTGTGTTCCATTTATTTACATTAAAGAGGGAAGTAAGGGTCTTTAATGGGCTATAATGCTGGTAAAAAAGGTCTTAATCCAAGAGACTGGTGGCACCTCCTTACCCATTGGATGAGATGTAACGGCAACCCATTACCCTATATCAGTTATTGAAGAATCCTGTACAGTAGAACCCCCCCTTCCATATCCATGGTTTCAGTTATCCATGGTTTACTATGGCCTGAAAATAAGCCTTAATTTTTCTTAATAATAATGGGGACAAAGCACAAAAGTAGTGATGGTGACAGTTGTTCAAAGTCTGAGAGAAGTTGTGAAGTTCTTCCCATCAGTGAAAAGTGATAATTCTCCACTTATTGTGTGTAATTTATCAATTATACTTTATCATAGCTATGTACGTAAACCAAAAACAACTTACATATAGTGTTCACTACTATCCATGGTTTCTGTCATCCATGGTAGTTCTTGGAAGGTATCACCCATGGATACCAGGACACTACTGTGTAGTGTTCACTACTATCTAGGGTTTCTGACATCCATGGTGGTTCTTGGAAGGTATCACCCATGGATACCAGGACACTACTGTGTAGTGTTCACTACTATCTAGGGTTTCTGACATCCATGGTAGTTCTTGGAAGGTATCACCCATGGATACCAGGACACTACTGTGTAGTGTTCACTACTATCTAGGGTTTCTGACATCCATGGTAGTTCTTGGAAGGTATCACCCATGGATACCAGGACACTACTGCAATGGGTAAATAGCCAAGGGGTAATAGGAGGCTGTCAGGTTTGATCCTAAAATGGGGAGGTTGAGCCCATTTTCTTTGATCAAGAGCCCTGTGCCAGCATCAAGGGCCCTAGAGGTGCTTACATCCTCCAGATAAAACATGTCTTGGTTATAAAAATATTGTTGATTTGTATTGAAATTTTTGCAATATATGGTCAGTGCAGCCTTAACACTACTGATTTTTTCAAGGGAATCAAAGATTTTTGGTTATATGTTTTATGATTCACAAAAATTGTAATACGATTGGAAATGAGCCATAGAACGGGTGGGATTGGAATCCACGGTGAGCGAATCGTAAAACTCCAGGTGAGTATGTCAACTGCTGGAGTTTTATGGATGGCTTCCTGTTGGTTTAAATCTTGCCCATTCTGTGGTTTGTTTTATGTTTTATACACTAGTTGAGCATTACTGACGCCAAATTTTGTTTTTAACTCTTCAGCTGTCCAAACGTAGATCTACATTTTCATTCGTAGCAATCTGACCTTGATTTTCTCCGCAAGAAAGCACGTAAAAAAACGTAGATCTACATTCGGAGCGCTACGTGAGTGAACGTAGATCTACATTTTCGTTCGTAGCAATCTGACCTTGATTTTCTCCGCAAGAAAGCACGTAAAAAAACGTAGATCTACGTTCGGAGCGCTACGTGAGTGAACATAGATCTACATTTGGACAGTTTAAGGGTTAATGCACCGTGGCTGGGCAACCTAAAAAAGAAGACTGGAGAGGTTTTCTTTTTTTACATTTAGCAATATATACAGGAGGTGTTACTAGCACCTTACTGCTGGTATTTATACAGCAGGTGTTACTAGCACCTTTCTGCTGGTATTTATACAGTAGAAGGTGTTACTAGCAGTTTGCTGCTGGTATTTACACAGTAGAAGGTGTTACTAGCACCTTACTGCTGGTATTTATATAGCAGGTGTTACTAGCACCTTTGTGTTGGTATTTATACAGCAGGTGTTACTAGCACCTTTGTGTTGGTATTTATACAGCAGGTGTTACTAGCACCCTGCTGCTGGCATTTATACAGCAGGTGTTACTAACACATTTCTGTTGGTATTTATACAGTAGAAGGTGTTACTAGCACCTTTCTGCTGGTATTTATACAGCAGGTGTTACTAGTACCTTCCTGCTGGTATTTATACAGTGGAAGGTGTTACTAGCACCTTAATGCTGGTATTTATACAATAGAAGGTCTTACTAGCACCTTGTTCCTTCCAAACAGAAATCTTCATTTATGTAACCAAGAATTTATTACATTTATTTCTGAGTCTTGAGAAAAGATGCAAGATTGGTCCTGAAAGTTGGGTCTCAATACAGTGGCTGGAACAATTCATAAATATCCCACACTTAGGCGGAAAAATCATGACATTTTGGTCGTCCTAAGTGCAAGATATTTGTGGAATGGTTGTGAAATAGTTGCCCCAACAATGTGCATTTAGTAGACTACTTGCTATAACACACACAAGTGGGTTATAAGAGGATAATAGAGGTTTGTAATGATGCACAGGTTTCTTGAAGATTCAGGCTGGTGTCTGGAAATGACGGTCGCGACTGTGGACTGTCGCGTGCACAAGTCTTAGTTCGAAATTGTGGAGATGTACATAGAGCTAAAACAGTGGTCGTGACTGTGGACTGTCGTGTACACAGATCCCAGTTCAAACCTGGGGAGATGTACATTAAAACAATGGTCGTGACTGTGGACTGTTGCACACACAGACCCTAATTCAAACCTGCAGAGACGTACATAATTAAAACAATGGTGGCGACTGGACTGTCGTGCACACAGATCCCAGTTTGAACCTGCAGAGACGTACATAGTTAAAACAACAGTGGTGACTGGACTGTTGCGCACACAGACCCCAGTTCGAACCTTCAAGGAACCTTCAGAGACATACTTTGTGTTCTTACAGACTGGGGCCGTTGTAGTATTTTAGTCACACTCCACATGTTTAAAAATCCTTAAATATTTTACAGTATACTAAGCAAGCAGGGCATTGTAAGGAGTGGTGATTGGAGGAGGAGTCGTTCCAAGCGGCAAATCACCTAGCAGACGAGGGCAGCATTTTAACTGATTATGATCACCTATGACATCTTGTAACTAAGCTGTACATATATGCTTTTAAAATGTTAAATAAAAATACTTTATTTCAATGTACTTCGAGTGTTTTAATTCCTCCTTATTTTCCCACCTATGAGAAGTTTTTTCAGGTGGAATTATTATTATTATTGGTAATAATGGTAGAATTAATGATATGTTGGGTGAAAGGTCAAAGATGCAACTAATATGATGTATTGTGGGACATTTCGTTCCGCAGGAACAGTGTCGAGCAAAGAACATAAAAGGCACAATACTATGGCTGGAACAATACACAAATAACACGCACATAGGAGACAGGAACTTGTATTGATATTTCGGTTCAGCTTGGGCCATTAACAAGTCACGGTGACACAAAAGAGTGAGAGTGAGTGTATACGTATAGGCGAGGGAGACTGAAGCAACCAGAAGAGGCAGAAAAAGTATGATGGAACCCCTGTATCTGCAGTTTCAGTTATCTGTAGTTTCAGTTACCCATTGTTTCAGTTATCTGTGGTTTCAGTTATCCATGGTTTACTATGGCCTGTAAATAAGCCTTAATTTTGCTTAATAATAATGGGTACAAAGCACAAAAGTAGTGATGGTGACAGTTGTTCAAAGTCTAAGAGAAATTGTGAAGTTCTTCCCATCAGTGAAAAAGTGATAATTCTCCACTTATTGTGTGTAATTTATCAATTATACTTTATCATAGCTATGTATGTAAACCAAAAACAACTTATATATAGTGTTCACTACTATCCATGGTTTCTGACATCCATGGTAGTTCTTGGAAGGTATCACCCATTGATACCAGGACACTACTGTAATGACAGTAGAAATAGTAGTGGTACTAACCATTAAAAAGAACACCAGGGGATGGGTGTGACACAGAGGCATCGCTAGGGTTGGTGTCACCCGGGGCGGCATCTTTGGTGTCACCCGGGGCGGCATCTTTGGTGTCACCCGGGGCGGCATCTTTGGTGCCACCCCCATGAAATCCAAGGGCGGGGGGAGAGGGGTAGTAAACTCCAGTTACGTCACTGCTGCATGACCAGTGACCATCCTTTGTATCTCTATGGCTCCCGTATCCCCGAACGTGATAGTCAGGTTTCTAGGCCTTCTCTTTGACCGTAGGTTATCCTGGAAACCTCACATTACCTCTCTGAAGGCAACTTGTCACAGCCGGCTAAACCTTCTTAAAACCCTTGCTCATCTTTCCTGGGGAGCTGATCGTCGAACTCTGCTTCGCCTACATTCAGCCCTCGTTTTATCGAAACTCGATTATGGTGACCAGATTTATTCCGCAGCCTTTCCTGCTACTCTCTCTAGCCTTAACTCTATCCATCACCAAGGATTACGTTTGTGCCTTTGTGCTTTTCGCTGTTCCCCTGTTGAGAGCCTCTATACAGAAGCGAATGTTCCATCCTTGTCTGATCGCCGTGATGCCCATTGCCTTCGCTACTATGTACGCTCTCACGATCTACACAATCCTTCCATTTATAGAATGGTCACCAATATTAGTAGACATTCTTTATTCGTTCGCCGCCCCTGTTTGCTCCGTCCCTTTTCTCTTCGCCTACATTCACTCTTGTCTTCCCTTCAGTTACCACCTTTATATGTTCATATAGCATCTCACTTTTCCCTACCCCCCTGGGAAGTTCCAGCTGTTCAGGTCTGTTCTTTCTCACTCCCTTGCTCGAAAGCTCAACTGCCTACGGTGGCTTCCCGCTCTCTTTTTCTTGATCACTTCCACTCCCATTCTCATGCCACCGCTGTGTACACAGATGGCTCTAAGTCTTCAGACGGCGTCGGATTCGCAGCAGTGTTTCCGGACAGCGTCGTGCGGGGACATTTACTATCTTCAGTTAGCATTTTTACTGCTGAACTGTATGCCATTCTTACAGCACTTATTCGTATCGCATCTATGCCTGTGTCATCATTTGTAGTAGTCTCAGACTCCCTTAGTGCTCTACAGGCTATACGAAAATTTGATACATCTCATCCCCTAGTTCTCCGTATCCAACTTTGGCTACGCCGTATCTCTACCAAACATAAAGATAGTTTTTTGTTGGGTCCCTGGTCATGTCGACGTACAGGGCAATGAACAGGCAGACACTGCTGCGCGGTCAGCAGTACGTGACCTACCAATTTCCTATCGAGGTGTTCCATTTCTGGACTATTTTGCTGCAATAGCTACCCACCTTTGCACCCGTTGGCAACAACGTTGGTCAACTCTGCTCGGTAACAAACTTCATTCTATTAAACCGAGCATAGGTTACTGGCCGTCTTCTTGTCATCAGTGCCGAGGTTGGGAGACCACTCTCTCCCACCTTCGCACTGGTCACACTCGTCTTACTCATGGGTATCTCATGGAGAGGCACCCTGTTCCTCTCTGTGAGCAGTGTCAAGTTCCAGTATCGATTAGCCACATTCTGTTAGACTGCTCTCTCTATCAACGAGCACGCAGAATTTATCTCCAACGTCGTCTTCGTTCTACTACTCTCTCTTTACCTTCCCTTCTTGCTGATGGACCCTCCTTTAATCCTGACTCTCTCATTGACTTCTTGACAACGACTGATTTACTCCACAAACTCTGATGATACTTTTCGCATTCCCCTCAGCCCTTTCTAGTTCAGTCTCTTGCTGCCCTTTACCCTTTCACCATCCACTACCCCGCTGTTATCCCTAACCTATTACTCATCCATCTCCCTTTTGCCACCTGATGCCCTCGCTTCCTTCCTGCCCTGCAGCGCTGTATAGTCCTTGTGGCTTAGCGCTTCTTTTTGATTATAATAATAATAATCCCGTTCTTTAATTCTAACCAATCACATGCCTTCCCTGAGTCGCTTCAGCTAAGTGGTGATGGCGTTTGCCGGCTTCCCATTGGTCGAGAGAACAAAATATAAACACGTGTGTCTTGGCATCGCCCAGAGTGGGTTTTTTCCATCCAGTATCACTAATATACTTTTGGATTTTACCCTCTACGATGTCGGTAAGTACTGATTGTTGTGTTTAGTGCGTACATGAATAGTTTAGGCATATTTTGATATATGTATACATAAAGTCCGTGTGAAGCATAATGTGAGTGTAGCATGCAGTTGAAAAAAGTGCAACAAAGGAAGCACAAAAATTTTCGTTGCTGCCTCTTTAGTGACATAGTACATTTCAGTAAAATAAATATTTATAAAAAATTTTCTATTGCATATATGAATTCTGTAGCGGTCTGGATCTATACAGAAGGTTTTTATTGTCCTTCCAGATCAATCAGAAATTGTTTTATGGGGAGCCCTCCAACACCAGGTCAAAATATATCTGCATTTTGGAGGACAGTGACTCAGAACCGGAGGTAGATGAATCAGAATTGCTGGATAGCGGTGATGAATACTTGCCACCGGATGCAGAGGTGTCAAGTGATGAGGAGGAGGAAGAAAAGCCAGCCAAAAAGCAGAAATTAGTGAAGAAAAAGAAAGGTATTACGATCGAGGAGTACCCTGATGAGGAACATATTTATGATGGTATTGCTCTTCAAGGTCAATCTCAGTGGTCCCTGGTTGACCTCCCGCCGGGTCACCATCTGGAGAAGACCCGGGCCGGAAGTACCGGCAAATCTGTAATGAATGAATGAATGAAGGTTGACCTCCAAAATGATCATTTGCTGGCATATGAACATGAACTATCAATTAGCAATATAGAATAATTGTTCTTTCTCATGAATCTCAGGAATATGGGACTTGAAAGTTTTATCCCTTTGCAATGTGTCTGTGTTGCTATTTGTTTCATTTTTATATTTTTCTAATACTAACAAAATGTCTTGATATAAGTTCCATTTATGTTTTTCATATTGTCTGTTTGTATAATAAATTTAAAAAATAGTTATTGGGTGTTTTATTAACAATAGCAAGTTTAAAACATTCAAATTTATACTCCCCATATCGGGCAAGAGCGAAAATTTTTGCCTTTCGAAGATTAGCAATTGCTCAAAAACTAACCATCAGAATTCCATTTATATGGCCTCATTCAACTTATATTGAGATACTCTATCGACTCTAGGGAGTTCTGTTTGAATTTCTAATGTATCAGAAATTGCCCTCTGAAGGGTTAAATGGTGTCACCCGGGGCAGCCCACCCCCCTTACGACACCCCTGGTGTGACATGCAGTCATCCCCCCATATATGCAAGTGATAACTTCCAAGAACTACCATAAATGTCAGAAACCATAGATGGTAGTGAACATTATACATAATGTATTTTTTGTTTACATACATAGTTATGACAGAGTATAATTGATAAATTTCACACAATAAGTTGAGAATTATCACTTTTTCAGTGATGGGAAGAACTTGACAACTTCTCTTAGACTTTGAACAACTGTCATCATCACTACTTATGTGTTTTGTCACCATTATTATTAAGCAAAATTAAGGCTTATTTTCAAGCCACAGTAAACAGTGGATAACCGAAACAATGGAAAACGAATCTGTGGATACAGCGATTCTACTGTATTGGGGTATGGATGGAAAAAGTGGACCAGCAAGGTACTACAGCAGAAGGTGGGAGGTGTAGCAGAGACTGTCTCGTCTAACCTTGCTACACTACCCTCTTTTTTTTTTTCTTTTTTTTTCAACAAGTCGGCCGTCTCCCACCGAGGCAGGGTGACCCAAAAAAAAAGAAAATCCCCAAAAAGAAAATACTTTCATCATTATTCAACACTTTCACCTCACTCACACATAATCACTGTTTTTGCAGAGGTGCTCAGAACAACAGTTTAGAAGTATATACGTATAAAGATACACAACATATCCCTCCAAACTGCTAATATCTACCCTACACTACCCTTCACTCGGTATACTTAACTAACACCTATCCTCTACCTTATAACAATACAAGTGATCCTCGACTTATGTTTCAGTTTACAATTGCAGCTCTGTATGACCCTTGTGGGTTTAGTGCTTAGCTATGAATATAATAATACAATATTTCAACTTTACAATGGTTCAGCTTACAATATTTCAACTTTACGATGGTTCAACTTACAATATTTCAACTTTACGATGGTTCAACTTAAAATATTTCAACTTTACGATGGTTCAACCTACAATATTTCAACTTTACGATGGTTCAACTTACAATATTTCAACTTTACGATGGTTCAACTTACAATATTTCAACTTTACGATGGTGCAGCAACAATTACTTTGGAGATGAAACTTAAGATAATTACCCAACATCAAGGCAGCAAGTCCCTATTCATTTATTGACTTTTCAATACTTGTACAGTGGACCCTCTGGTAACGATGGCATCACCTAACTTTAAATCCGGCCAGCGATACATTTTAACGGAAAAGTTTTGCCTCGGCTAGCGCTAAAAAACTTGCCCAACGCGAATTGTTCGAGATGCGTCCATGTGTGGCCCGAGCGCACCTCACTTGTCCCTTGGGTGCCAGTGTTTACAAGCTAGCCACTGTGGTCGCATCCAAGCATACAATCGGAACATTTCATATTATCACAGCGTTTTTAGTGATTGTATCTGCAAAATAAGTCACCATGGACCCCAAGAAAGCTTCTAGTGCCAACCCTACAGGAAAAAGGGTGAGAATTAGTATGGATATGAAGAAAGAGATAATTGCTAAGTACGAAAGTGGAGTACGTGTCTCCGAGCTGGCCAGGTTGTATACGAAACCCCTATCAACCATCGCTACTATTGTGGCCAAGAAAACGACAATCAAGGAAGTTGTTCTTGCAAAAGGTGCAACTTTGTTTTCGAATAAGAGATTGCAAGTACTCGAAGATGTTGAGAGACTGTTATTGGTGTGGATAAACGAAAAACAGATAGCAGGAGATAGCATCTCTCAAGCGATCATGTGTGAAAAGGCTAGGAAGTTGTATGAGGATTTAATTAGAAAAATGCCAGCAACTAGTGGTGATGTGAGTGAATTTAAGGCCAGCAAAGGTTGGTTTGAGAGATTTAAGAATCGTAGTGGTATACATAGTGTGATAAGGCATGGTGAGGCTGCCAGTTCGGTCCAAAAAGTGGCTGAAAAATATGTGAAGGAATTCAAGGAGTACATAGACAGTGAAGGACTGAAACCTGAACAAGTGTTTAATTGTGACGAAACAGGCCTGTTTTGGAAGAAAATGCCAAACAGGACCTACATTACTCAGGAGGAAAAGGCATTCCCAGGACACAAGCCTATGAAAGACAGGCTTACTCGCTTGATGTGTGCTAATGCTAGTGGTGATTGCAAAGTGAAGCCTTTATTGGTGTATCACTCTGAAACTCCCAGTGTTCAGGAGAAACAATGTCCTCAAGGCTAATTTGTGTGTGATGTGGAGGGCAAACAGTAAGGCATGGGTCACTAGAGACCTTTTCTATGACTGGTTACACCATGCATTTGCCCCCACTGTGAAAAATTACCTCCTGGAAAATAAATTGGACCTTAAGTGCCTCCTGGTATTAGACAATGCTCCTGGTCATCCTTCAGACGTGGCAGAGCGACTTTCTGGGGACATGAACTTCATTAAGGTCAAGTTTTTGCCTCCTAATACCACTCCTCTCCTGCAGCCCATGGACCAGCAGGTTATTGCAAACTTCAAAAAACTCTACACAAAAGCTATGTTTGAAAGGTGCTTTGTAGTGACCACAGAAACTCAATTGACTCTAAGAGAGTTTTGGAGAGATCACTTTAGCATCCTCAATTGTGTAAATATTGTAGGTAAGGCTTGGGAGGAAGTGACTAAGAGGACCTTAAACTCTGCTTGGAAAAATCTGTGGCCAGAATGTGTAGACAAAAGGGATTTTGAAGGGTTTGAGGCTAACCCTGAGAAGCCTATGCCAGTTGTGGAATCAATTGTGACATTGGGGAAGTCCTTGGGGTTGGAGGTTAGTGGGGAGGATGTGGAAGAGTTGGTGGAGGAGGACAATGAAGGACTAACCACTGATGAGCTGCAAGATCATCTTCAACAGCAAGAGGGCAGACCTGAGGAAACTGCTTCGGAGGAGGGGATAGAGAAATTGAGGAAGTTGCCTACTACAAAGATTAAGGAAATGTGTGCTGTATAGTCCTTGTGGCTTAGCGCTTCTTTTTGATTATAATAATAATAAGGAAATGTGTGCAAAGTAGCTTGAAGTGCAAACCTTTATGAATGAAAATCACCCTCACACAGCTATTGCAAGCCGTGCTGGTGACTATTACACTGACAATGTTGTGACCCACTTTAGGAAAGTCATAAAGGAACGGGAGGTACAGGCCTCCATGGACAGATATCTGTATAGCCCTTGTGGCTTAGCGCTTATTTTTTATTATAATAATATGAACAGATATGTTGTGCGACAGAGGTCCAGTGACACTCAAGCTGGTCCTAGTGGCATTAAAAGAAGGGAAGTAACCCCGGAAAAGGACTTGACACCTCAAGTCCTAATGGAAGGGGATTTCCCTTCTAAACACTAACACCATCCACACACTCCCCTCTTCCCATCCCATCAATCATCACCAGATATTCAATAAAGGTATGTGTCAGTTTGTGTGTATTAAAATTAATATTTCATGTGGTAAAAAAATTTTTTTGTTCATACTTTGGGGTGTCAGGAACGGATTAAATTGATTTCCATTATTTCTTATGTGGAAAATTAATGAAGCTAACGATAATTTCAGCTAACGATGAGCTTTCAGGAACGGATTAATATCGTTAGCAGAGGGTCCACTGTATTTAGTTACAGTAATTGTTTGACTTAATCACTGATGGTAATTATAAAAATTAAATCAAATCAAAATCTTTATTTCTTTGAGTAGTATACATTGTGTACAGCCTTTCCTTACTTAACGACGGAGGCCCATTCCTAATATCACATCGATAAACAAATTCGTTGCTAAACGAGGAGCATGCTATAATGGTAGTGGGTTTATGTCAACCATCTTTGATATTGCTTTAATGTCACCCTTGTACATTTACAATATTTTTAGTACGCATATTTTTAAATGTTTATACAGTAGTGTAATGTATATTGTAATAAACAGAATAGAGGAAATCAGCTCTAATATACTACATTATTTAGGTATGCACACTGGTCAGAGAGCCCGTCGTAAGTCTGAGTCGTTGGTAAACAAGTACGTTGCTAAGTGAGGAGATGCCGTATTTTACATGTAATAGAATATTGTTCATCACAAAATCAAGTCACTAATATGCATGAATATTTCCGGCAGAGTGATATAATGAAGGCAGGAACCATACATAGGTATAAGAAGAGGTATGATAAAGCTCAGGGAGCAGGGAGAGAGTGGACCTAGTAGTGACCAGTGAAGAGGTGGGGCCAGGAGCTGTGAATCAAACCCTGTAACCACAACTGGATGAGTACAACACATCACAAAACAGGTTACCAGACTAATGCTGTTTACACACTACATAGGCTATTGTGAATTTTAATTACGTATATTTTCAAAAAAATAGGTATCAAAAGTATAATTTGAAAAAAATATTATAGAGAGGTAGCAAAGAATATTACAATAATCCAGTTTGAAGTGTGTATTAATATTTAAATTGATGTGGTAGTCTTAACTGGGATTTCTTATATAGTTTTAGACTGGTTCTTTAATTTCAGATTGCGGGAAGATTATATAAGAGATTTTGAAGGAACGGAGTTAGTTGGACGAGTTGGTTATGTTTGGTTTAGTTTGGTTTAGGAGATGTGATTTTTTAATTATAGGTTTAAACTGACTGGCAGACAGGATGTTTTGCTGACTCGGGCGATGAATTCCAGATCTTGGGGCCCTTTGTGTGTGTTATATTTTTGTATAGTGTGAGGCGGACACGAGGGATGTTGAAGAGTTTTGTGTGTTGTGTTGTGGCTGTGGGGGACACAAGAGGTCACAGTAATAGGGGAACACAACAACAAGGGGACACAACAGCAAGGGGACACAACAACAAGGGGACACAACAACAAGGGGACACAACAACAAGGGGACAGAACAACAAGGGCACACAAAAACAAGGGGACACAACAACAAGGGGTCACAACAGCAAGGGGACACAACAACAAGGGGACACAACAACAAGGGGACACAACAAGGGGACACAACAACAAGGGGACACAACAACAAGGGGACACAACAGCAAGGGGACACAACAACAAGGGGACACAACAAGGGGACACAACAACAAGGGGATGCAACAACAAGGGGACACAACAACAAGGGGACACAACAAGGGGACACAACAACAAGGGGACACAACAACAAGGGGACACAACAGCAAGGGGACACAACAACAAGGGGACACAACAACAAGGGGACACAACAGCAAGGGGACACAACAACAAGGGGACACAACAACAAGGGGACACAACAACAAGGGGACACAACAACAAGGGGACACAACAACAAGGGGACACAACAACAAGGGGACACAACAACAAGGGGTCACAACTGGAAGTTGAAGACTCGGATGAGTCACAGGGATGTTAGGAAGTGGAACAATCTGGAGAGTGATATAATGAAGGCAGGAACCATACATAGCTATAAGAAGAGGTATGATACAGCTCAGGGAGCAGGGAGAGAGTGGACCTAGTAGCGACCAGTGAAGAGGTGGGGCCAGGAGCTGTGAATCGAAGCCTGCAACCACAACTGGATGAGTACAACACACATCACAAAACAGGTTACCAGACAAGTACAAACCAGTATATAAACACCTTTCTTACAGCCTCAAACATTACTTTCACAATTTTAACCTAACCTAAACCTAATCCTAACCTGACCTGACCTGACCTGACCAAACCTAACCAAACTTAACCTAACCTAACCTGCCTCAGTAGGTAGACTTTGTGCTCGTTTGTGTTTCACTGCTAACTGTCAGGTTACCAGTGGTGTATTATACATTGAAATATACACCTCTCAGTGTATACGCACTGAGATATACACCTCTCACTGTATACACTGAGATATACACCTCTCAGTGTATACACACTGAGATATACACCTCTCAGTGTATACACACTGAGATATACACCTCTCAGTGTATACGCACTGAGATATACACCTCTCAGTGTATACACACACACACACACACACGTCAAAAAACACTAGTAAATGCAAGTCTATCCAAACACCGTGACTATCTATCCACTCAACTTTCACCTCTCCAAGCCTCCATCTATCGCACTGTATCTATTAAATCCTACTTAAACCCTTCAGAAATCAACACAGCAAATGCAAAGTGGATATACTGTAGTTGCAACAGGATATATAACGTATATATAACGGTATATACGAGGGTAGGAGGTCGTTATAGGGAGGTGGACTGGTGGTGGAGGGACGTACAAGGTTGATCAGAGTGAAAGGATTTGTGGAGGAAGCGAATATATGTTAGTGTTAAGATGTGGGTCCTACTGGTAGCGTGTGTGTGTACTCTGGTGACTGGTAAGTACTCTGAAGGATGAGTGAGAATGTTACAGTACTGGAGGTGGGAAGTATAGTACCTGTACTCTGAAGGATGAGTGAGGATGTTACAGTTCTGGAGGTGGGAAGTACAGTACCTGTACTCTGAAGGATGAGTGAGAATGTTACAGTTCTGGAGGTGGGAAGTACAGTACCTGTACTCTGAAGGATGAGTGAGGATGTTACAGTTCTGGAGGTGGGAAGTACAGTACCTGTACTCTGAAGGATGAGTGAGAATGTTACAGTTCTGGAGGTGGGAAGTACAGTACCTGTACTCTGAAGGATGAGTGAGGAAGTTACAGTTCTGGAGGTGGGAAGTACAGTACCTGTACTCTGAAGGATGAGTGAGGATGTTACAGTTCTGGAGGTGGGAAGTACAGTACCTGTACTCTGAAGGATGAGTGAGGATGTTATTGTTCTGGAGGTGGGAAGTACAGTACCTGTACTCTGAAGGATGAGTGAGAATGTTACAGTTCTGGAGGTGGGAAGTACAGTACCTGTACTCTGAAGGATGAGTGAGGATGTTACAATTCTGGAGGTGGGAAGTACAGTACCTGTACTCTGAAGGATGAGTGAGGATGTTACAATTCTGGAGGTGGGAAGTACAGTACCTGTACTCTGAAGGATGAGTGAGGAAGTTACAGTTCTGGAGGTGGGAAGTACAGTACCTGTACTCTGAAGGATGAGTGAGGATGTTACAGTTCTGGAGGTGGGAAGTACAGTACCTGTACTCTGAAGGATGAGTGAGGATGTTACAGTTCTGGAGGTGGGAAGTACAGTACCTGTACTCTGAACGATGAGTGAGGATGTTACAGTTCTGGAGGTGGGAAGTACAGTACCTGTACTCTGAACGATGAGTGAGGATGTTACAGTTCTGGAGGTGGGAAGTAGTGTCTGCCTGTCTGCCTGTTTGTAATCAGTTATTTGTGGTTGCAGGGGTCGAGTCACAGCTCCTGGCCCCGATTCTCAACTGGTCGCTACTAGGTCCTCTCCCTGCTCCTTGAGCTTTATCATACCTCGTCTTAAAGTTGTGTATGGTTCCTGCCTCCACTGCAACACTTCCCAGACTATTCCACTTCCTGACAACTCTCTGACTTAAGAAATACTTCCTAACATCTCTGTGACTCATCTGATTCTTCAACTTCCAATTGTGACCCCTTGTTGCTGTGTCCCATCTCTGGAACATCTTATCTCCCACCTTGTCGATTCCTCTCGGTATTTTATATGTCGTTATCATATCCCCCTGTTCCTCCTATCCCTTAGTGTCGAATTCCCTTAACCTCCTCGTAGGACATACCCCTTTGCTCCGGGATTAGTCTTGTTGCAAACCTTTGCACTTTCTCTAGTTTCTTTACGTGCTTGGCTAGGTGTGGGTTCCAAACTGGTGCTGCATACTCCAATATGGGCCTAACATACACAGTGTACAGGGTCCTGAACGATTCCTTACTGAAATGTCGGAATGCTGTTCTTAGGTTTGCTAGGCACCCATATGCTGCAGCAGTTATTTGGTTGTGTGCCTCAGGAGATGTGCTCGGTGTTATGCACACTCCAAGATCCTTTTCCTTGAGTGAGGTTTGTAGTCTCTGTCATCCCTAGACTGTACTCCATCTGTGGTTTTCTTTGCTCTTTCTCGATCATCATTACTTTGCACTTGGTGGGGTTGAACTCCTGGAGCCAGTTGCTGGACCAGGTCTGCAGCCTGAACAGATCCATTTGTAATTCTGCCTGGTCCTCGTCCGACTGAATTCTCATCAACTTCACATCATCTGCAAACAGGGACACTCTAAGTCTATTCCTTCCGTCATGTAGTTGACAAATACCAGAAACAGCACTGGTCCTAGGACTGATCCTTGTGGGACCCTGCTCGTCACAGGCGCCCACTCTGACACCTCGCCACGTACCATGACTCGTTGCTGTCTTCCTGTCAGGTATTCTCTGATCCATTGTTCCCTGTTATCCCTGCCTGGTCCTCCAACTTTTTGCACTAATCTCTTTTGTAGAACTGTGTCAAAAGCCTTCTTACAGTCCAAGAAAATGCAATCTACTCACCCCTCTCTCTTACTGCTGTCACCTTGTCATAGAACTCCAGTAGGTTTGTAACGCAGGAATTCCCATCCCTGAAACCGTGCTAGTTGTCGTTGATAAGCTCATTCCTTTCTAGGTGCTCCACCACTCTTCTCCTGACAATCTCCACGACTTTGCATACTATACATGTCAGTGACACTGGTCTGAAGCCTTATGCTTCGTGTCTGTCTCCTTTTTTAAACATTGGGACTACATTTGCTGACTTCCATACCTCAGGTAGTCGTCCTGTTTCAATAGATATGTTGAAGATTGTTGTTAGGGGTACACATAGTGCCTCTGCTCCCATGGAGAAATGTTACCTGGTCCCACCGCCTTTGAGATATCTAGTTCACTTAGCAGCAGCTTCTCCTCCTCGGTTGTATATATCGTGTCCAGCACTTGATGGTGTATCCAACCTCTCCGTCCTTTCTGTCTCCACTGTGAATACTTCTTTAAATCTCCTGTTGAGCTCCTCACACACTTCTTGGTCGTTTCTTGTTATCTACTCTCCTTCCTTCCTTCCTTCCTTCCTTCCTTCCTCAGACTGATTACCTGGTCCTTGACTGTTGTGTTCCTCCTGATGTGGCTGTACAACAGCTTCAGTTCAGACTTGGTTTTCTCTGTTATGTCATTTTCATATTGTCATTGGGCCTCCCTTCTTACCTGTGCATATTCATTTCTGGCTGTACGACTGCTCTCCTTATTCTCCTGGGTCCTTTGTCTTCTATACTTCTTCCATTCTCTAGCACACTTAGTTTTGGCCTCTCTACAACTTTGGTTGAACAAGGACTCGTTCTGGCCTTCTCATTACCTCTGTTGCTCTTGGGTACAGACTCCTCCTCAGCTTCCTTGCATATTGTTCTCACATATTCCATCATCTCATTTATTGATTTTCCCACCAGTTGCCTGTCCCACTGAACTTCATGCAGGAAATTCCTCATGCCTGTGTAGTCCCTCTCTTGTAGCTTGGCTTCACCTGCCCTACTCTTCCTGCTTCCCTCTCTCTCTGTCTGTCTGCCTGTCTACCTGCCTGTCTACCTGCCTGTCTACCTGCCTGTCTATCTGCTTGTCTATCTGCCTGTCTACCTGCCTGTCTATCTGCCTGTCTACCTGCCTGCCTGTCTATCTGCCTGTCTACCTGCCTGTCTGTATCTGCCTGTCTTCCTGCCTGTCTGTATCTGCCTGTCTACCTGCCTGTCTACCTGTCTGTCTACGTGCCTATCTACCTGTGTGCCTGTCTGTCTATCAACTAAGGTCGTTGACAGCCTGGCTGTCAGCTTTCTCTTTCTGCTCTGCTGACGACATTTCACTTTCTCTGTCAAGCTCCGTTACCTGTTACTGCTGTTTCTTTTGCTACTGTTGTTCCTGCTGGTGTTCCCGTTGCTCCTGCTGCTGTACCCGTTGTTGTTGTTGTTACTGTTGTTGTTGTAGTGACCTTGCAGTAGACAAGACACTGGTAGCCACACCTCACTCACTTCAACAGTCACCTCACAGAACCTGTTCAGTTGAATTTTGCAACACCGACCTCTCACTCTTACTCTCTATCTATCATACTATCTCTCTATCTATCACGCTATCTATCACATCTATCACACTTTCTCTTTCTCTATCACATTATCTCTATCGCGCTATCTATCGCACTATCTATCGCACTATCTATCGCACTATCTATCGCACTATCTATCGCACTATCTATCACACTATCTATCACACTCATACAAAAAGTTTCTCTTGTGTGTATATACGATTTCTTGAACTTTCTTCACGAGAGAGAGAGAGAGAGAGAGAGAGAGAGATAATACCGTTAGGTCTTACTTTTAACAATTAACTCACTTCAAGGTTGTCTAGTGAATGTCTGTCTGTCTGTCTCTCTCTCTCTCTCTCTCTCTCTCTCTCTCTCTCTCTCTCTCTCTCTCTCTTTCTTTGCTTTCTGTCTGTCTATCTCTGTCTCTGTCTGTCTCTCTCTCTCTCTCTCTCTCTCTCTCTCTCTCTCTCTCTCTCTCTCTCTCTCTCTCTCTCTCTCTCTCTCTCTCTCTCTCTCTCTCTCTCTCTCTCTCTCTCTCTCTCTCTCTCTCTCTCTCTCTCTCTCTCTCTTTCTCTCTCTCTCTTTCTGTCTGTCTATTTCTCTCTGTCTCTGTCTCTCTCTCTCTCTCTCTCTCTCTCTCTCTCTCTCTCTCTCTCTCTCTCTCTCTCTCTCTCTCTCTCTCTCTCTCTCTCTCTCTCTCTCTCTCTCTCTCTCTCTCTCTCTCTCTCTCTCTCTCTCTCTCTCTCTCTCTTTCTCTTTCTCTCTCTTTCTGTCTGTCTACTCTCTGTCTCTCTCTCTGTCTCTCTCTCTCTCTCTCTCTCTCTCTCTCTCTCTCTCTCTCTCTCTCTCTCTCTCTCTCTCTCTCTCTCTCTCTCTTTCTTTCTCTCTCTCTCTTTCTGTCTGTCTATTTCTCTCTGTCTCTGTCTGTCTGTCTGTCTCTCTCTCTCTCTCTCTCTCTCTCTCTCTCTCTCTCTCTCTATCTATCTATCTATCTATCACTTTATCTCTCAGTATATACACTGAGAAGCATACATCTCTCAGCTTTCAACAGGAACAACAGTAGCACCAACGGTACCAACAACAGGAGCAACAGTAGCACCAACGGTACCAACAACAGGAACAACAGTAGCATCAACGGTACCAACAACAGGACCAAGACTCTCGCCTATCGATGTTGAACTAAATACAAAGGTCACCTTCACTCTTACGACCACTGAAAGTACAAATATACTCAGTATATATATGCATATACCGAGTATATACCTGTATATGCTCATATACCTGTATATACCAAGTATATAAATCTGTATATATTAAGTTTAGAGTGATAGAAGAGTGGTGTTGCAGGCGTCTCTAAGTGTTGCTGTATATCCCTTACGGATTTAGCGCTCCCGGGATATTAATAAGGATATATGAGTTGGTATATACGTTGGGGATATTGCTTCGTTATCGTGGAGAGCGGTAAATCAGTAGGGGCCGTATAGACCCTGTTCGACGGGTCTTTTGTTCTGAAGTTACTCTACGAGGGCCCTTGTTATCCATAAGGCGAAATGTGCTTATTAGCGGTGCTACGTTTCTACCCTCCCTCCCCCTACCTCCACTGACTCCATTTCGGGTCAAAAAAGGCGTGGAAAGTGCCTGGGAAGTGATTTTCCAAGCTCTACTTTCGTTCTTAGGGTCCTGGCTCCAGGACGCCATCTTGGATCCGCCCAAGGGAGTGGAAATAATTTTGGTAATATCCTTCAGAGGCTCTATCTATCGGCTTTTTCCTTCCCTCAGAAGTCTATGGGAGAGCTGGGGCCTTTAGCTTTTTATTCCAGCAGGGAAGAGTCTTATAATGGGCCTTTTATGCCGCTTTTAGTCTATAGTTTGTGGAACGTCGGCAGCTGGGTCCTGATGGCAGCCGTATTATGGTTCAGTGTTTACATCCGTTGGTTCTTGTAGATCTTATAGCATTTTTTGGGTCTTGTCTGGCCGCAAGGGGTTCTTCCCCAGCTGTGGAGAACCACCGTGGTTCTGCCTGGTCGTAAATCGGGTTCTTCGGGTCATGGTCCCTCACAATATTGACCACTGCAAGTTCTTAATCAGTGGTTTGCAGAACCCACACCGTGATATATGGGACAGTTTAGCAACATTTATTAATGAAACGTTTCGCCCCACACTGGTTTCTTCAGTCCAATGCAGAAATAGGTGGAAAAGAGGAGGAGTTTGAGGTTATTAGTCCCTAAGCTGAGGGAGGGACCTTTTTAATTACATTTGAGTTACCTTTCTCCATTTTTCCTTGTGATTTTTGTAGCCTCTCTGTGACCTTTCTGTGTAACCTCTCTCAGTGACCTTTGTAACCTCTCCCAGTGACCTTTCTCTGTAACCTCTCTCAGTGACCTTTGTAACATCTCCTAGTGACCTTTCCATCATCTTGAGGATCCGTAAGGCGTGGTGCAACCTTTGACCTTTACAACACCAAGGTCACTCTCTCTCAGAACTCCTGGAAATGTTTCTCAGAGCTGTAGAGATACCTCTGTGGAATGCTGCAGCAGGTCGGATGGGCAGTGACGGACCTACATTTTAGGGCCCTGAAGCTTTAACTGTTATTGGGACCCTGAAGCTTGAACTGTTATGAGGCCCCTTTGCAACCCTTACAGTAGGCCCAAAACTTTAAGCAATGTGGACTGAAGTCGCCTCAGGGCCCTCTGGGATCAGGGGCCCTGAAGCTTTAACTGTTATTGGGACCCTGAAGCTTGAACTGTTACGGGGGTCTTGAAGTCTGAACTGTTATGGGTCCCTGAAGCTTGAACTGTTATGGGCCCCTGAAGCTTGAACTGTTATGGGGGCCCTGAAGCTTAATCTGCATTAGTTTCACAGTTGATCCGGGCCCTGAGGTTAAGAAGGGATTGGTATTGATGGGCCAAAATAGGAGCCTCTTTCAGGTTCACCCCTGGACTAGGTACAGAGAGAAAGATCAGGGATTGTAAAGAGACTGGTTTAGAGGTGTGACCGTCTTGTGGTCTAATTTAGGTCGTCCATGGATCGTGGTGGGTTTGTAGTCGCTCTATTTGGCCTGTTAGTCTCCCAAGGGCCAGGAGGCCGTATAAGGGCCTTGTATAGGTGTAGTTATTTATACGAATGTGCACCTTGAAGGCTATATAGTCTACCAGGGGCTACACTACGTCTAATTCTTTTGGCAGTGTCGTGTGTAGTCTGTGATTGTAGTCGAAGATAACTATACAGTAATGGTTGTATTTCGTGTTCGTGGTATGGGTGTACGTGTGATGGAGGTAATTTTGACTTCTACAGGTAGTTGGGGGCCGTTCTTAAGGTCACAATGAGTGGTTTTGGATGTATTGTTTCCTCTATACGTCATTGGCTTTCCCAGAAGCAAATTCTGTGTGGTGAGTAATGAGGTCAGCACATCCTGGTGTAGCGGTCTTCAAGTTTCTTACTCAACCTATATTGGAGGGTCAGATGTGTGATGAGGGGCCGCATTTATTACCCAGAAGGCTGACTTAGTGTAAGTGTGTTTGGGGTGTTCAGGGTTCAGGTATACTATTTGTGTACAGGTTTACAGAGTAGGGGAGAGTAAACGTTGAAGGCCGCAAAGACAGGTTCTGAAGCTAATTGTAGGGTCATTAAGGGAGTTGCAAAGTGACCTTTATGACGTTCGGGGGAAGGGTCATAAAGGTCACACACCTTGTATTTGGGTCCTTCATGCCAGTGCTGAAAACCCCCATTGATTAGATAAAGTTTGTCAGGAAACAGGACAAATATTTCCTAAAGCTGGTATTAGCCACACGATGGGTCAGAGTTGGAGCTTTTGGTCATCTGGCCGAGGCCTTCCACTGGCTTAACCTTCACCACTTTAAAAATTAATTACAACGGTAAAATGCGAGGTGCGAGGTTCTGAACAGAGCTTTGGTAAGCTGGGGGAGGAAGAAGGTAGGTCAGGATGGAAGTATGATAAAGGGTTGGTGGGGAGGTTGGTGGGGAGGTTGGTGGGGAGGTTGGGGGTTTAAAGGTAAGTGGCCTAACCACTTTGGTGCAACTTTAATAAGTATATATCTTGCGCTATTCCTGAAAAAGTTGAATTCATAAGATAGGTATACCTCCTGCCTGTCAGCTGTACACCGCTATACCAGCTGTATACCGGTGTGCCGCTGAATTGGAAGGATGTATACTGTTTGCAATTGCCTTTTTTCGCGAAAGAGGTCGGTCATAAGGCTGCAGCTGCAGGTGGTAGTTGCAGGTCGTTTGATGGAGATGGGTTGCCACCTGGAGTTGGTTGGCCAAGCAGTTTCCGAGGTGATGTCCTGCTGTAGGATGGCTGTAGATGGTACAAGGTTAGTTGTAAGGTGAAGATTGACAGAAGTGGGTCACCCAAAATTGGGGAGCGTTAATCCATGTTACTGGACGTGGAATAGTTCTGGTGGTATCCATTCTTCTAATTCTCCAGGGAGGTCACTCAGGAGTCTTGGTCGAGTGAAGTTCTCCTCGTGGATGAAGTGTTGGACTCTTTGGTGGAGGTTCATTCTTTGGGATCTGTGGGGCTGGGGGTGTTGATGGTGTAGTCGGTAGTGTTTGATGGTTGGGGAGGGTTTTCCCTGTCAGGTACATAGAGTTCCTGCGTGTTATATACTTGCCTCTTCTTTAGTTTGTCTAGCCTGACATTAATTGCAGTGATTCTCTGTTGTGTGTGCAGGTCTTCCGTCCTGATTCTGTCTGAATCTGGTGCCAGCGATAAAGCGGGGGGCTCTGTTCTGGACTCTTTGGAGTTTTAGCATGTTGGTTTTAGTTGTTAGAGACATGGGTACACAAGGGTATTTTAGCAGAGGTCTGATCATCATCTTGTCCAGGTGTTTCATGATGTGGGAGGGGGCTGCATCGAACCGGAAAAGTTAGCCGAGGCGGGTTTTGCTAGGTTCACTTCCTTGTTATGTGGGATGTAGAGTTGAGTAATCTGTCGATGTCATAACCTAGGATCTTGTTTAGATTTCTGATAGCGATTCGTGAACTCTGATGGAAAATATTCTCTTTGTCTTCTATGGTTGATGCTAAAGAACCAATGGTGCTGACGAGGACTTTATCTGGGTTGGCTGTGATTCTCCATGTTTTCTCTCACTTAAGAAGATAAGATAAGATAAGATTTCGTTCGGATTTTTAACCCCGGAGGGTTAGCCACCCAGGATAACCCAAGATAGTCAGTGCGTCATCGAGGACTGTCTAACTTATTTCCATTGGGGTCCTTAATCTTGTCCCCCAGGATGCGACCCACACCAGTCGACTAACACCCAGGTACCTATTTGCTGCAAGGTGAACAGGACAACAGGTGTAAGGAAACGTGCCGAATTGTTTCCACCCGCCGGGAACCGAACCCGGGCCCTCCGTGTGTGAAGCGGGAGCTTTAGCCACCAGGCCACCGGGCCACTTACCTGTTCTCCTTAGTTCTTTCATTTTCTCTATTACTCTTTCATGTTTGTTTGCGCCAGATATGGAGGTTGAGGAGACTACGTGAATAACATCGTCTGATAATTATAATTTATGCAAATTTGGTCTTCTGTATTAAAATCGTGATCTTTTCGTAATGCTAAAAATTTCAGAAAAATTAGGCCTAGGGTTGGGATAGGCCTGGTTGTGTCTACTACCACAACAATTCACAACACCACAACTACAACAATTCACAGGACTGTATAATGGGATTAGATAGTTCTAAACAGGTTCTCAAGGGGGTTTAAGGGATAGAACCGGTTGGTTAAGGAGTCACTTTAAGGGGGTAGTGAAAGTATATCCGGGTAGTCGATTTATGTGGGATTCCGTAAGGGATTTGTGTTGCAAGTGGGATTTGTAGTAGGATTTCTGCAGGGATTTAACAAACACACACTATGTATATATAAATAGTGCATCATTTTCTAGGAAAGGCTTTTGATCCTAGGAATTTGAGTTACTGCCACAGCTTCCTGGAACAAAGGAGAGGTCCTCATTGCCAGGAAGATATCCTTGAAGGATAACAGGATTAAAATCCTTGAGATGTGTAAGCTGATTCATGGGGTTTGAAGACTATCTATTACATGTACTCACATACACACCCTCGTACTCAACACGTACTCACATACACACCCTCGTACTCAACATGTACTCATATACACACCCTCGTACTCAACATGTACTCACATACACACCCTCGTACTCAACATGTACTCATATACACACCCTCGTACTCAACATGTACTCATATACACACCCTCGTACTCAACATGTACTCATATACACACTCTTGTACTCAACATGTAATCACAAAATCTCTGATTTCAGTCGAAGCTCAGGGCGTGGTACCTGAATGTCCAGCACCTGATGGGTTCTTCGCTGACGCAGAACAATGTGATAGGTACTACGAGTGTGTCGACAATGTCCTGACTGAGAAGATGTGTGCAGACGGTCTGGCCTTTGTAGACTTGAACCCCCGGATCGAGAAATGCGATTATATTTCATCTGTCGACTGTACTGGCAGGCCTAAACTACGTGAGTATTGTCTGTGTGTCTACTTGGGCTGAGTGGCATGGGTAGGTCTATTGGAGCATGCTAGATAGGGTCATCACTACATTAGGTCTACTGGACCATGCTAGATAGGGTCATCACTACATTAGGTCTACTGGACCATGCTAGGTAGGTTCAACACTACAGTAGGTCTACTGGACCATGCTAGATAGGTTCAACACTACAGTAGGTCTACTGGACCATGCTAGGTAGGTTAAACACTACAGTAGGTCTACTGAACCATGCTAGGTAGGTTCAACACTACAGTAGGTCTACTGGACCATGCTAGATAGGGTCATCACTACATTAGGTCTACTGGACCATGCTAGGTAGATTCAACACTACAGTAGGTCTACTGGACCATGCTAATCTAAAGCTATCAGCCTACTCAGAACACAACCCTAGGCCTATTAAATCCTTTCATCCCCCACAGAGCCTGCCCAGCCTACAGACGTGTGCCCACGCCAGAATGGGTACTTCCAGCACCCAGATGAGACAGTCTGCAACAAATTTTATTTCTGCAATGCAGGGACGGGTAACCTGGTGACCTGTCCAGAGGGTCTGGTCTATGGGCTGGACAGCCATAATTGTGTCTGGCCGGATGTTGCAGCCAGACAAGGCTGCTCCTCTGATGGTATGTTGCAACACAGTCACCTAGAGAAAGGTGTCTTTGTAATAGATGCATTTTGAGTAGATAGACATCAACATAGATGTGTTTTAAGTATATAGATTTTGAAACAGATCCCATTCCAGTAATTTAACTTAGAAATATATAGAATTTGAACAGTTAGACATCAAACTAGGTAGACTTATACTAGACAGAGTTCAAAATATATAAACACAGTATATATATATATATATATATATATATATATATATATATATATATATATATATATATATATATATATATATATATATATGTGTGTGTGTGTGTGTGTGTGTAAAACCTGGGGGAGTTGAATGATAGCTCTAGGCCTTTCGTGTTATAATCAACACATCAGGAGGTTGCAGTGTAGCAGACAAGAGGACGTCCTATTTACTGCAACATTGCAAGCTCCTGATGTATTGATTGCAAGACGAATGACCTAGAGCTATCATTCAACTCCCAAGTGTTACTGGGTACCTGATGTATGTAACACTGATGGCTAAGTGGTCTAAGGTATATGTATATCATAGTCAACAATTTCTGTCTCTCCTACAGTGATAGCTGAGTTCGACTGTCCTAAGGTGACAGATGACATTGCTGTCTCCCATCCCCGGTATGCTGATCCAACAGACTGTCAGTACTTCTATGTCTGTATCAGTGGAGTCAATCCTCGCAGGAACGGCTGTGCCTTTGGTCAAGTCTTCAACTCGAAGTTGGCAGCCTGTGACGCCCCACAGGAAGTTCCAGAGTGGTAAGTTGGCAGCCTGTGATGCCCCTCAGGCAGTTCCAGAGTGGTAAGTTGGCAGGCTGTGATGCCCCTCAGGCAGTTCCAGAGTGGTAAGTTGGCAGCCTGTGATGCCCCTCAGGCAGTTCCAGAGTGGTAAGTTGGCAGCCTGTGACGCCCCTCAGGCAGTTCCAGAGTGGTAAGTTGGCAGTCTGTGACGCCCCTCAGGCAGTTCCAGAGTGGTAAGTTGGCAGGCTGTGACGCCCCTCAGGCAGTTCCAGAGTGGTAAGTTGGCAGGCTGTGACGCCCCATAGGTAGTTCCAGAGTGGTAAGTTGGCAGTCTGTGACGCCCCTCAGGCAGTTCCAGAGTGGTAAGTTGGCAGGCTGTGATGCCCCTCAGGCAGTTCCAGAGTGGTAAGTTGGCAGGCTGTGACGCCCCTCAGGCAGTTCCAGAGTGGTAAGTTGGCAGGCTGTGACGCCCCTCAGGCAGTTCCAGAGTGGTAAGTTGGCAGGCTGTGACCCCCCACAGGCAGTTCCAGAGTGGTAAGTTGGCAGGCTGTGACGCCCCACAGGCAGTTCCAGAGTGGTAAGTTGGCAGTCTGTGATGCCCCTCAGGCAGTTCCAGAGTGGTAAGTTGGCAGTCTGTGATGCCCCTCAGGCAGTTCCAGAGTGGTAAGTTGGCAGTCTGTGACGCCCCTCAGGCAGTTCCAGAGTGGTAAGTTGGCAGTCTGTGACGCCCCTCAGGCAGTTCCAGAGTGGTAAGTTGCCAGGCTGTGATGCCCCTCAGGCAGTTCCAGAGTGGTAAGTTGGCAGTCTGTGACGCCCCTCAGGCAGTTCCAGAGTGGTAAGTTGGCAGGCTGTGACGCCCCTCAGGCAGTTCCAGAGTGGTAAGTTGGCAGTCTGTGACGCCCCTCAGGCAGTTCCAGAGTGGTAAGTTGGCAGGCTGTGACGCCCCTCAGGCAGTTCCAGAGTGGTAAGTTAGTCGTACAGCTTGTTGCCGTGCTGCTACTATTACTACTACTGTTATGATACTATTGTTCCATCATTCTAAAGTGATCTTGTCTTCCTGACAGTGCTGACTACTACACTGCCTATTTTGAAGACTATTTCAACACGCTGACAGCCACTGACGGCCGTGTCAGTGTAGATATCCTGGCAGCTGCCCTGGCTAGTGGGTATGACGTACCCAGCATTCAAGAGAGGTTCCATGTGGACCCAAAACTACTGCAAACCCAACCCAGACCCTCTAGGGCACGTGGGGTTACTGCTGCCCCAGCTGCTGCTGCACCAGCTGCTGTTGCACCAGCTGCTGCTACTGTTCGCAAAGCTGGTAAACTACCAGCTAGAAGGTAAGTGTTGGTTGGTTAATGGAGTTTAAAGTCTATCTACTACACCAGAGTCATTTAGATTGGTTGGTTAATGAGGTTTAAAGTCTATCTACTACACCAGGGTCAATAAGACTAGTTAATGGGGCTTAAAGACTTAAAGACTTAAAGGCTTAAACTCATATACTCATCCAGTGGGGTTCCCAGGGGTCAAGTTATAGCTTCTGGGCCCAACTCAACATGGTTTTGAAGACTAGGCTAGGAGAGATGTCCTAGACACTGCCTTGACATTTTGTGACTTAGATGAGAGTCATCAGACTCCATAATAATAATAGTAATAATAATAATGATAATTAAAGAAGACTGCCACTCCCACGAGCCTCCCTGGGGCGGGGAAGATGGCCGACCAGCGGCGTAGCTTCTCCCTACGAGCCCCTGAGAACGGGGAATGGGGCTAGGCCTGTGGACAGTTGGTCCCAGAAGATGAGGAGGTACTTGTACCTCCTTCCATGGCAGACATTGGTCTGAGACACTACCAAGACAGGGAGCCAAGACCAGGTCACCATCTGGAAAAGACCCAGACTGGGAGAATAATAATAATATTAATAATAATAATAATAATAATAATAATTAATCTACACTGTATTTCGTCTATCTATCTTAGACAAGAAGAACTGGTGTCCCAGGACGGTGACGTGTCACCCCCGTCGCTCACTGCTGGCGCCCCACGCAAGTAAATACTGTTAAAATGAGATTAGAGGTTAAATGAGAGTAAAATGAGTTTAAAATGAAGTTAAAATGAAGTTAAAATGAAGTTAAAATGAAGTTAAAATGAAGTTAAAATGAAGTTAAAATTAGGCTAAATGAGAGCTAAATGAGGTTAAAATAAGGTTAAATGAGCTTAAAATGAAGTAAAATGAAGTTAAATGAGGTTAAAATGAAGTTAAATGAAGTTAAAATGAGGTTAAAATGATGGTAGAAGGTTAAAATGAGGTTAAATGAGGGTAAAATGAAGTTAAATGAAGTTAAAATGAGGTTAAAATGATGGTAGAAGGTTAAAATGAGGTTAAATGAGGGTAAAATGAAGTTAAATGAAGTTAAAATGAGGTTAAAATGATGGTAGAAGGTTAAAATGAGGTTAAATGAGGGTAAAATGAAGTTAAATGAAGTTAAAATGAGGTTAAAATGATGGTAGAAGGTTAAAATGAGGTTAAATGGGGGTAAAATGAAGTTAGTTCATTTGACATATATATAACTACTGTAATATTTCCAGATAATTGTCTAAATTACAATAATCTTCTAAATCAAAACAGTTTGTATCAAAATTTTTTGAGTAATGACACTTGTCAAAAACAAATTTTTCTAAATCAAAGTTGTCTAAATCAAAGTTGTCCAAAATCAACATTTTCTAATCAGCATTGTCTAAGTCAACATTTTCTAAATCAAAATTGTCTAAATCAACATTTTCCGTACCCCTCCCCCCCCAGCACGGTTCCAAAGCGACGCTTCCGACCACAACCACCAACCACCACCACTACCCCCCCACCACCACCACCACCCCCCCAGGGTGGCCCTGAGGACTACACTGACTACACTGACTACACTGATGGTGCAGTGTACGACTATGGTGCTGAGGTACCACTACCACCACCCACAACTACCACCGCAGCACCGGTTCAACCTACATCTATCAAGCGAAGGATTCCCCTCAGACGACCTCGACCTGCCAATTAGAGTGTTAGAATGTGTTGTTCTCTGAGAGTGCTAGAGTGCTAGGAAGAGTGCTAGACAGTGCCAGACAGTGCCAGACAGGGCTAGACAGGGCTAGACAGTGCCAAACAGTGCCAGACAGTGCCAGACAGTGCCAGACAGTGCCAGAGTACCAGAGCTAGACAGTGCTAGACAGAGTGCCAGATAGTGCCAGACAGTGCCAGACAGGGCTAGACAGTGCCAAACAGTGCTAGACAGTGCCAGAGTACCAGAGCTAGACAGTGCTAGACAGAGTGCCAGATAGTGCCAGACAGTGCCAGACAGGGCTAGACAGTGCCAGACAGTGCCAGAGTACCAGATAGTGCTAGACAGAATGCCAGACAGTGCTAGGCAGTGCGAGACAGTGCTAGACAGTGCCAGACAGTGCTAGACAGAGTGCCAGAGTACCAGAGTGCCAGAGTGCCAGACAGTGCCAGACAGTGCCAGACGACTAAAACACTCTTCACAGCTCAGATTTCATCTTCCGTTCAATATTTTGGTTCCGGTGATAATATTATATAAGAACTATGGTACTGAGTAGGCTGTATAATAGGCCTATTTGATTTTAATGCCTATGGGTTAGATCGTTTATGATTATATGATCTAAATTAGTCATCCAACTTAAGTGACAGTTTTAAGTCTGGCTTAAGTTAGGCTAAGTTCAGACATTGAATTTACTTATTACAACAAAGTTGCTGTTATGTTTGTTCAAAATATAGATCTTTCTATGCCTAGGCCTATTTTATAAAATATAGATCTTTCCATGCCTAGGCCTATTTTATAAAAGATCTTTCCATGCCTAGGCCTATTTTATAAAAGATATTTCCATGCCTAGGCCTATTTTATAAAAGATATTTCCATGCCTAGGCCTATTTTATAAAAGATATTTCCATGCCTAGGCCTATTTTATAAAAGATATTTCCATGCCTAGGCCTATTTTATAAAATAGATATTTCCATGCCTAGGCCTGTTATATAAAATATAGATCTTTCCATGCCTAGGCCTATTTTATAAAAGATATTTCCATGCCTAGGCCTATTTTATAAAATAGATATTTCCATGCCTAGGCCTGTTTTATAAAATATAGATCTTTCCATGCCTAGGCCTATTTTATAAAAAATATAGATATTTCCATGCCTAGGCCTCTTTTATAAAATATAGATCTTTCCATGCCTAGGCCTATTTTATAAAAAATATAGATCTTTCCATGCCTAGGCCTATTTTATAAAATATAGATCTTTCCATGCCTAGGCCTATTTTATAAAATATAGATCTTTCCATGCCTAGGCCTATTTTATAAATATAGATCTTTCCATGCCTAGGCCTATTTTATAAAATATAGATCTTTCCATACCTAGGCCTATTTTATAAATATAGATCTTTCCATGCCTAGGCCTATTTTATAAAATATAGATCTTTCCATGCCTAGGCCTATTTTATAAAATATAAATCTTTCCATGCCTAGGCCTATTTTATAAAATATAGATCTTTCCATGCCTAGGCCTATTTTATAAATATAGATCTTTCCATGCCTAGGCCTATTTTATAAAATATAGATCTTTCCATGCCTAGGCCTATTTTATAAAATATAGATCTTTCCATGCCTAGGCCTATTTTATAAATATAGATCTTTCCATGCCTAGGCCTATTTTATAAAATATAGATCTTTCCATGCCTAGGCCTATTTTATAAAATATAGATCTTTCCATGCCTAGGCCTATTTTATAAAAAGATCTTTCCATGCCTAGGCCTATTTTATAAAAATATAGATCTTTCCATGCCTAGGCCTATTTTATAAAATAGATCTTTCCATGCCTAGGCCTATTTTATAAAATAGATCTTTCCATGCCTAGGCCTATTTTATAAAATATAGATCTATCCATGCCTAGGCCTATTTTATAAAAAGATCTTTCCATGCCTAGGCCTATTTTATAAAAAATATAGATCTTTCCATGCCTAGGCCTATTTTATAAAAAATATAGATCTTTCCATGCCTAGGCCTATTTTATAAAAAGATCTTTCCATACCTAGGCCTATTTTATAAAAAATATAGATCTTTCCATGCCTAGGCCTATTTTATAAAAATAGATCTTTCCATGCCTAGGCCTATTTTATAAAAAGATCTTTCCATGCCTAGGCCTATTTATAAAAAATATAGATCTTTCCATGCCTAGGCCTATTTTATAAAAAATTATAGATCTTTCCATGCCTAGGCCTATTTTATAAAAAAAAATTACATATTTTTTTTCTTGTCATCGAATTCACTCAACAAGTATCTATTTGTTGAGTGATTTATATATATATATATATATATATATATATATATATATATATATATATATATATATATATATATATATATATATATATATTTGTTAATAGATTAGTTGATTTTTTGAAAGGGGGGAAATATGACCCAAATATAATGTGGGTTTTTAAGGGAAAATGGAAAACAGGGGAAGGACTCGAACCTGGGTCCTGTTACTCATTACCATTGCTCATTACAGTTGTAATGAGCAACAGTAGTGAGTTATAATGAGCAAACTAGCAACATCAAATAGGTTTAGTAATTTGGACGTCCATATTTTGGATAAATAGGACCAAAAACACATTTTTGACCGAAAAATCGAGAATTTGACTCCCCAGGCCAAATTTTACCCAATTTTTGACTTAATTTGGGTTAATATATTTTTAATGGTTACCAGAAAATGGTATTTTAGCTCGAAAGTCACAATACAGTTTAGAAATTTTCGAATCATTTACAAATTTTCGAATCATTTCGAAATTTTCGAATCATTTAGAAATTTTCGAATCATTTAGAAATTTTCGAATCATTTAGAAATTTTCGAATCATTTAGAAATTTTCGAATCATTTAGAAATTTTCGAATCATTTAGAAATTTTCGAATCATTTAGAAATTTTCGAATCATTTAGAAATGTGTATTTAGATTTTGTCTAAGAATTGTCTATTTTTATGGTTCAGTTTAGAAATGAATCATTTAGAAATATATTTGATCTATTTCTAAAATTTGTCTGTATCTATGGTTCAATTTAGAAATTCTCTTGTGATTTAGAAATATTGAATTTTGTCTATTTCTAAAATACATCAATACCTTTGGTTCAATTTAGAAATCTCTAAATAAATTATAAATCTCTAAATCAATTTAGAAATTCATTTAGAAATGCACATTTAAATTCTAATTCAAAAAAATTATTTCTAAACCAATAGATGGCAAAATAGACAGATAGATAAATAGATGGAGCCTTGTATGAGCATTATTGAAGAGAAAATAAACCCATACAGGTTTGTGTATCTTTGTCCTGTGGCTACAGGGGGTCGAGTCACAGCTCCTGGGCCCGTTTTTATCAATAAATATATGGTGGAAATTAGTGTATTACCCTTTTAAGAGATCCTTATATGTGGAGGTTAATGTGAGGCTGATTGGTACAGTGGAAGGTGGGTATAAGGTACCTGGTACTTTGTACCTGGGTGTTACCTGGTACCTGGCAGTAGGTACCTGGATGTTACCTGGTAGTAGGTACCTGGGTGTTACCTGGTACCTGGTAGTAGGTACCTGGGTGTTACCTGGTACCTGGTAGTAGGTACCTAGTGTGGTACCTGGGTGTTACCTGGTAGTAGGTACCTGGGTGTTACCTGGTAGTAGGTACCTAGTGTGGTACCTGGGTGTTACCTGGTAGTAGGTACCCGGGTGTTACCTGGTACCTGGTAGTAGGTACCTAGTGTGGTACCTGGGTGTTACCTGGTAGTAGGTACCTGGGTGTTACCTGGTACCTGGAAGTAGGTACCTGGATGTTACCTGGTAGTAGGTACCCGGGTGTTACCTGGTACCTGGTAGTAGGTACCTAGTGTGGTACCTGGGTGTTACCTGGTAGTAGGTACCTGGGTATTACCTGGTAGCAGGTACCTGGGTGTTACCTGGTAGTAGGTACCTGGGCAGTACCTGGCAGTAGGTACCTAGTGTGGTACCTGGGTGTTACCTGGTACCTGGTAGTAGGTACCTGGGTGTTACCTGGTACCTGGTAGTAGGTACCTGGGTGTTACCTGATAGGTACCCAGGTGTTACCTGGTAGTAGGTACCTGGGTGTTACCTGATAGTAGGTACCCAGGTGTTACCTGGTAGTAGGTACCTGGGTGTTACCTGGTAGTAGGTACCTGGGTGTTACCTGGTACCTAGCAGTAGATACCTGGGTGTTACCTGGTAGTAGGTACCTGGGTGTTACCTGGTAGTAGGTACCTGGGTGTTACCTGGTAGTAGGTACCTGGGTGTTACCTGGTAGTAGGTACCTGGGCGTTACCTGGTACCTAGCAGTAGATACCTGGGTGTTACCTGGTAGTAGGTACCTGGGTGTTACCTGGTACCTAGCAGTAGATACCTGGGTGTTACCTGGTAGTAGGTACCTGGGTGTTACCTGGTACCTGGCAGTAGGTACCTGGAAGTTACCTGGTACCTGGCAGTAGGTACCTGGATGTTACCTGGTAGTAGGTACCTGGGTGTTACCTGGTAGTAGGTACCTGGGTGTTACCTGGTAGTAGGTACCTGGGTGTTACCTGGTACCTGGCAGTAGGCACCTGGGTGTTACCTGGTACCTTGCAGTAGGTACCTGGGTGTTACCTGATACCTGGCAGTAAGTACCTGGGTGTTATCTGGTACCTGGCAGTAGGTACCTGGGTGATACCTGATACCTGACAGTAGGCACCTAGTGTGGTACCTGGTACCTGGGTGGTACCTGGTAGTAAGTACCTGGGGTGTTACCTGGTGCCTGGCAGTAAGAACCTGGATGTTACCTGGTACCTGGCAGTAGGTACTTAATGTACCTGGCAGTAGGTACCTAATGTGGTACATGGTACCTGGCAGTAGGTACCTAGTCTTAGAACCCCCATATCTGTCTTAGAGCACCCAGACTTGTTTCAGAACCCCCACAAATGCTTTAGAACACCCTAGACCATTAAGAACCCTGACAGCTATCTTAGGGTACCTTGGACCTTTATTTTAGGGCCCCACAAGTGTCTGAGAGCACACCAGACACATTTTAGAACCCTCATAACTGTTTTAGAACCCCTTAACTGTCTTATAGCACCTCACACTCCTTTTAGAACCTCCATCACTGTCTTAGTACACCCTAGATTCATTTTAGAACCACCGGAGATGTCTTAGAACACCCCAGTCCCTTTTTAGAACCCTCTTAACTGCCTCAGAACACCCGTGACCCCTTTCAGAACCCCCATAACTACTCTCAGTGCACCCGAGACCCTTTTTTGAACCCCCAGAGCAGTCTCCGGACACTTCTGACCCCTTTTAGAACCCCCATCAAGTTCTTAGTAGACCCCAGACCCCTTTTAGAACCCTTCCAACTGTCTTAGTACTCTCCAGACCCCTTTTAGAACCCCCACAGCTTGTTTAGAACACTCCAGACCACTTTTAGAACCCCACAACGTTCTTAGAACACACAAGACCTGTTTTAGAACCTCCACAACTGTCTTTCTACGCGCAAGAACCCCACAACTGTCTTAGAGCACCACATACTTCTTTTAGAACCCCCATAACTGTCTTATAACTCCCAGACCTGTTTTAGAACCCCAGAACTGTCTTGGAACACCACCCGTTTAGAACCCTCACAGCTATCTTACTACCCCTAAACCCCTTTTAGAACCCTCACAACTGTCGTATAACAAACCCAGACACGTTTTAGACCCCCCATAACTGTCTTAGTACTCTTAGACTCATTTAAGAACCTCTAAACTTAGGACGCCCTAGACACTTTTTAGAACCCCTACAACTGTCTTAGAGCACCCCTGACCACTTTTAGAACCTTTATAACTGTCGTAGAACTCACCAGACCTCTTTTAGAACCCCCACAACTATCTTACCACCCCCAAGACCCCTTTTAGAACCCCCACAACTATCTTACCACCCCCAAGACCCCTTTTAGAACCCCCACAACTATCTTACCACCCCCAAGACCCCTTTTAGAACCCCCACGAATGTCTTAGATCACTCCAGACCCCTTTTTAGAACCCTAACAGCACTCCTAGAACACCCCAGACCTGTCTTAGAACCCTCACAGCTTCCTTAGAACACAAGAATCACTTCTGAACTCTCCAGATCAATTTGAACACTCCAGATCACTTTTAGAACTCTAAGAACGCCAAGACCCCTTTCAGAAGCCCCATAACTGTCTCAGGACACCCCGGCTCCTTTAAGAACCCCCTCAACGGTCTTATAAACCCAGTTCAGAACCCCCACATCCGCTTTGAAAGACTTTAAACCCAGTTTAGAACCCCCAAATCTGCTTTAAAAAAGCTATACCAACATTAGAACCCTGACATCTTCTTTAAAAGACTTTAAACCTAGTTTGAACCCTAACACTTGTTATAAAGACGCTAAACCTAATTTAGAACCCCACTGGTTGGTTTAAAGCACTGTAAAACCAATTCAGAACCCCAACAAGTGCATTAAAACACGGTAAACCCTGTTTAAAACCTCATAACTGGCTTTCATCCCATAAAAACCCCTTTTTAGAACCCCCACAACTGGCTTAGAAGCCAGTTGTGGGGGTTAGGAACAACCCACAACAACACCACAACTGGCTTAGAAGCCCCATACTAGCTTTGCAACCCCCAGAACTGGCTTAGAACCTAACTGAGGTTGAGAGATAGAGTGGGCGGGGTTTAGAGAGAACGTAAGAGAGAGGTTCTGGTCCAGACTGGTCCAGTGGACCAGTCTTACCATGTACACTGTGTGGATTGTGCCGCTTCTCTTCTGGCTTTGTGGTACGTGGCTTTTGTGCTGGCTTAGGGTGGCTTAGGGTGGATTAGAGGGGGTTATTGAGTGGTCTTGGGCCATATTGAGTGGCCTTTGTGGTCCATAGGGCCATAGTGAAAGTCCATAAGGCCCTAGTGAGGGTAAGAGTGTGGGTTATAGTGAATTAGGGTGGGTTATGGTGGGTTAGAGTGGGTTATGGAGTGGTCTTGAGCCATATTGAGTGGTCTTTATGGCCCCTAAGGCCATAGTGACGGTGGAAGTATAGGTTATTTTGGGTTAGGGTGAGTTAGGGTGGGTTAGAGTGAGTTAAGGTGGGTTAGAGTGAGTTAGGGTGTGGTAGGGTGGCTTTGGGTGGGCCATGGATTGGTTTTTGAGCCATACTGAGTGGTCTTCATGGCCCCTAGAGCCACAGTGATGGTGAAAGTATTAGCCAGAAGACCTTGTGGGAATTCCCGTAACTGTGAGAGGTGTATATCTCAGTGTATATACACTGAGAGGTGTGTATCTCAGTGTACATACACTGAGAGGTGTATATCTCAGTGTATATACACTGAGAGGTGTATATCTCAGTGTATATACACTGAGAGGTGTATATCTCAGTGTATATATAACTGAGAGGTGTATATCTCAGTGTATATACACTGAGAGGTGTATATCTCAGTGTATATATCACTGAGAGGTGTATATCTCAGTGTATATACACTGGGAGGTGTACATCTCAGTGTATATATCACTGAGAGGTGTATATCTCAGTGTATATACACTGAGAGGTGCATATACATGTATATACACCTCAGTATATCTCAGTGCATATACACTGAGAGGTATATATCTCAGTGTATATACACTGAGTGTATATACACAGTGTATATACACAGTGCATATACACTGAGAGGCGTATATCTCAGTGTATATACACTGAGAGGCATATATCTCAGTGTATTTACACTGAGAGGTATATATCTCAATGTATATACACTGAGAGGTATATATCTCAGTGTATATACACTGAGAGGCATATATCTCAGTGTATATACACTGAGAGGTATATATCTCAGTGTATATACACTGAGAGGCATATATCTCAGTGTATATACACCGAGAGGTATATATCTCAGTGTATATACACTGAGAGGTGTATATACATGTATATACACCTCAGTATATATACACTGAGGTGTATATACATGTGTATAGCTGTTTATATATACACAGCTCTGACCCATCTTTAAGTACAGTTAGTTGATAATGACCCTTAAACTCCCTCAGCTTAAGATTCATAATTCAACACACGTCTACAAGGCTATCCATCTATCACAGTATTGATAGACAGTAGGATAGGCAAGGATGGGGTAGGATAGGTGAGGGTAGAATAGGCTAGGATATGAGAGGGTAGGATATGCTAGGATGGACTAGGATAGGAGAGGGTAGGATATGCTAGGATGGGCTAGGATAGGAGAGGGTAGGATATGCTAGGATAGGAGAGGGTAGGATTTGCTAGGATAGAAGATGGTAGGATATGCTAGGATGGGCTAGGATAGGAGAGGGTAGGATATGCTAGGTTAGTAGAGGGTAGGATTTGGTAGGATAGGAGAGGGTAGGATATGCTAGGATAGGAGAGGGTAGGATTTGCTAGGATAGACTAGGATAGGAGAGAGTATGATTTGCTAGGATAGGAGAGGGTAGGATATGCTAGGATAGGAGAGGGTAGGATTTGCTAGGATAGACTATGATAGGAGAGGGTAGGAACTGCTAGGATAGGTTAGGATAGGAGAGGGTAGAATTTGCTAGGATAGGAGAGGGTAGGAACTGCTAGGAAGGAGAGGGTAGGAACTGCTAGGATAGGCTAGGATAGGAGAGGGTAGGATATGCTAGGATAGGAGAGGGTAGGATGTACTAGGATAGGCTAGGATAGGGGAGGGTAGGAACTGCTAGGATAGGCTAGGATAGGAGAGGGTAGGATAGGCTAGGATGGGCTTGGATATGTGAAGGTAGGTGAGCAATGACAATTAAGTACCTACTTACTGGTAGATGAACAGTAAGGTACCTACTTACTGCAAGGTGAACAATGACAGTTAAGTACCTACTTACTGGTAGATGAACAGTTAGGTGCCTACGTTCTGCTAGGTGAACAGTAAGGTACCTACCTACTGCTAGATGAACAATGACAGTAAGGTACCTACTTACTGCTAGATGAACAATGACAGTTAAGTACCTACTTACTGCTAGGTGAACAATGACAGTTAAGTAACTACTTACTGCTAGGTGAACAATAACAGTAAGGTACCTACTTACTGGTAGATGAACAGTAAGGTACCTACTTACTGCTAGGTGAACAGTAAGGTACCTACTTAGTGCTAGGTGAACAGTAAGGTACCTACTTACTGGTAGATGAACAATAAGGTACCTAATTACTGGTAGATGAATAGTAAGGTACCTAGTTACTGGTAGATGAACAATACGGTACCTACTTACTGCTAGTTGAACAGTAACGTACCTACTTATTGCTAGGTGAACAGTAACAGCAAGATACCTACTTATTGGTAGATGAACAGTAAGGTACCTAATTACTGCTAGGTGAACAGTAAAGAACATACTGCTAGGTGAACAGTGAAGTACCTACTTACTGCTAGGTGAACAATAACAGTAAGGTACCTACTTACTGGTAGATGAGCAGTAAGGTACCTACTTACTGTTAGGTGAACAGTAAAGTACCTACTTATTGCTAGGTGTGAACAATAACAGTAAGGTACCTACTTACTGGTAGATGAACAATAAGGTACCTAATTACTGGTAGATGAATAGTAAGGTACCTAGTTACTGGTAGATGAACAGTAAGGTACCTACTTACTGCTAGTTGAACAGTAATGTACCTACTTATTGCTAGGTGAACAGTAACAGTAAGGTACCTACTTACTTTTATGCGAACAGTAAAGTACCTACTTACTGCTAGGTGAACAACATCACCAAGGTACCTACTTACTGATATATGAGCAGTAAGGTGCCTACTTACTGTTAGGTGAACAGTAAAGTACCTACTTACTGCTAGGTGAACAATAACAGTAAGGTACCTACTTACTGGTAGATGAGCAATAAGGTACCTACTTACTGTTAGGTGAACAGTAAAGTACCTACTTACCGCTAGGTGAACAATAACAGTAAAGTACCTACTTACTGGTAGATGAGCAAAAAGGGAACCTACTTACTGTTAGGTGAACAGTAAAGTACCTACTTACTGCTAGGTGAACAGTAAAGTACCTACTTACTGCTAGGTGAACAATAACAGTAAAGTACCTACTTACTGGTAAATGAGCAAAAAGGGAACCTACTTACTGTTAGGTGAACAGTAAAGTACCTACTTACTGCTAGGTGAACAATGACAGTTAAGTAACTACTTACTGCTAGGTGAACAATAACAGTAAGGTACCTACTTACTGGTAGATGAACAGTAAGGTACCTACTTACTGCTAGGTGAACAGTAAGGTACCTACTTAGTGCTAGGTGAACAGTAAGGTACCTACTTACTGGTAGATGAACAATAAGGTACCTAATTACTGGTAGATGAATAGTAAGGTACCTAGTTACTGGTAGATGAACAATACGGTACCTACTTACTGCTAGTTGAACAGTAACGTACCTACTTATTGCTAGGTGAACAGTAACAGCAAGATACCTACTTATTGGTAGATGAACAGTAAGGTACCTAATTACTGCTAGGTGAACAGTAAAGAACATACTGCTAGGTGAACAGTGAAGTACCTACTTACTGCTAGGTGAACAATAACAGTAAGGTACCTACTTACTGGTAGATGAGCAGTAAGGTACCTACTTACTGTTAGGTGAACAGTAAAGTACCTACTTATTGCTAGGTGTGAACAATAACAGTAAGGTACCTACTTACTGGTAGATGAACAATAAGGTACCTAATTACTGGTAGATGAATAGTAAGGTACCTAGTTACTGGTAGATGAACAGTAAGGTACCTACTTACTGCTAGTTGAACAGTAATGTACCTACTTATTGCTAGGTGAACAGTAACAGTAAGGTACCTACTTACTTTTATGCGAACAGTAAAGTACCTACTTACTGCTAGGTGAACAACATCACCAAGGTACCTACTTACTGATATATGAGCAGTAAGGTGCCTACTTACTGTTAGGTGAACAGTAAAGTACCTACTTACTGGTAGATGAGCAATAAGGTACCTACTTACTGTTAGGTGAACAGTAAAGTACCTACTTACCGCTAGGTGAACAATAACAGTAAAGTACCTACTTACTGGTAGATGAGCAAAAAGGGAACCTACTTACTGTTAGGTGAACAGTAAAGTACCTACTTACTGCTAGGTGAACAGTAAAGTACCTACTTACTGCTAGGTGAACAATAACAGTAAAGTACCTACTTACTGGTAAATGAGCAAAAAGGGAACCTACTTACTGTTAGGTGAACAGTAAAGTACCTACTTACTGCTAGGTGAACAATGACAGTTAAGTAACTACTTACTGCTAGGTGAACAATAACAGTAAGGTACCTACTTACTGGTAGATGAACAGTAAGGTACCTACTTACTGCTAGGTGAACAGTAAGGTACCTACTTAGTGCTAGGTGAACAGTAAGGTACCTACTTACTGGTAGATGAACAATAAGGTACCTAATTACTGGTAGATGAATAGTAAGGTACCTAGTTACTGGTAGATGAACAATACGGTACCTACTTACTGCTAGTTGAACAGTAACGTACCTACTTATTGCTAGGTGAACAGTAACAGTAAGATACCTACTTATTGGTAGATGAACAGTAAGGTACCTACTTACTGCTAGGTGAACAGTAAAGAACATACTGCTAGGTGAACAGTGAAGTACCTACTTACTGCTAGGTGAACAATAACAGTAAGGTACCTACTTACTGGTAGATGAGCAGTAAGGTACCTACTTACTGTTAGGTGAACAGTAAAGTACCTACTTATTGCTAGGTGTGAACAATAACAGTAAGGTACCTACTTATTGGTAGATGAACAGTAAGGTACCTAATTACTGGTAGATGAATAGTAAGGTACCTAGTTACTGGTAGATGAACAGTAAGGTACCTACTTACTGCTAGTTGAACAGTAATGTACCTACTTATTGCTAGGTGAACAGTAACAGTAAGGTACCTACTTACTTTTATGCGAACAGTAAAGTACCTACTTACTGCTAGGTGAACAACATCAGCAAGGTACCTACTTACTGATATATGAGCAGTAAGGTGCCTACTTACTGTTAGGTGAACAGTAAAGTACCTACTTACTGCTAGGTGAACAATAACAGTAAGGTACCTACTTACTGGTAGATGAGCAATAAGGTACCTACTTACTGTTAGGTGAACAGTAAAGTACTTACTTACTGCTAGGTGAACAATAACAGTAAAGTACCTACTTACTGGTAGATGAGCAAAAAGGGAACCTACTTACTGTTAGGTGAACAGTAAAGTACCTACTTACTGCTAGGTGAACAATAACAGTAAAGTACCTACTTACTGGTAGATGAGCAAAAATGGAACCTACTTACTGCTAGGTGAACAGTAAAGTACCTACTTACTGCTAGGTGAACAATAACAGTAAAGTACCTACTTACTGGTAGATGAGCAAAAAGGGAACCTACTTACTGTTAGGTGAACAGTAAAGTACCTACTTACTGCTAGGTGAACAATAGCAGTAAAGTACCTACTTACTGGTAGATGAGCAAAAAGGGAACCTACTTACTGTTAGGTGAACAGTAAAGTACCTACTTACTGCTAGATGAACAATAACAGTAAAGTACCTACTTACTGGTAGATGAGCAAAAAGGGAACCTACTTACTGTTAGGTGAACAGTAAAGTACCTACTTACTGCTAGGTAAGCAGGTAATGTCATGGCTGTCCAGTAGTACTGTTACTTTAGCAAAGTTCAACGCAGGTGAACAACAGACTGTTGCTTGTACTGTTGTTCTTACTGTTCCTCAAACTGTTGTTCAGATTGTTGCTCGTACTGTTGTTCTTACTGTTGCTCTTCCTCTTACTCTTGTTGCTACTGTTGCTATTACTGTTGTTCCTACTGTTGCTATTAATGTTCCTCTTACTGTTGCTCTACTGTTGTTCATACTGTTGGTACTGTTGCTCTTATTCTTGTTCTTATTGTTCCTCTGTTGTTATTACTGTTATTCTTACTGTTAACGCTTATATTTACTGTTGTTTTAATTCCTCTTACTGTTGTTCTCACCGTTACAAGCACACGTTAACGGTAAAGAACTCCGTTATTACTTTATAAACAGACAACAGATAAATAATAATAATAATAATAATAATAATAATAATAATAATAATAATAATAATAATAATAATAATAATAATTCTTAGTATCATTGTTATTATTATTATTATTATTATTATTATTATTATTATTATTATTATTATTATTATTATTATTACTACTACTACTACTGTTAGTGTACTAGTAGTACTACTAGTGTTCTAGCAGTACTACTAGTGTACTCGAAGTACTATATATATTATTAGTGTACTAGCAGTAATTCTAGTGTACTAGCAGTACTATTAGTGTACTAGCAGTAATACTAGTGTACCAGCAGTACGAACATTAAAATGGTATAAAATACCGACAGGTTGTTAGGTAAGACACATATGCAACAATTAGGTATCTTTATTTCGAAACGTTTCGCCTACACAGTAGGCATTGTTCCAAAGTTTGAAACAATATTGTTTCAAACTTTGGAACAATGCTCTTCTCCAGACTGAGGGACTGACCACCTCAAAACTTTAAGGGTGATGGACTGATTACATCGTCTTCAAGTCTCTTCTGCTTCTATCAACTTTTCTGTACTCGACTGAAGAAGCCTACTGTGTAGGCGAAACGTTTCGAAATAAAGATACCTAACTGTTGCATATGTGTCTTACCTAACAACCAGCAGTACGGTCCAAGGATTACCAATACAGATAAGACACATAGGCAACATTTAGGCAACTTTATTCCGAAACGTTTCGCCTACACAGTAGGCTTCTTCAGTCGAGTACAGAAAGTATGCCTAATAATTTCTGCCTAATTCCTGCCTAATTTCTGTGCTCGACTGAAGAAGCCTATTGTGTAGGCGAAACGTTTCGGAATAAAGTTGCCTAAATGTGTCTTATCTACCAACCTGTCGGTACTGTATACCATTTGATAATCATTACCAATACAGTTAGGTTCTGTGTACTGTCCAGAGGTTACCAGGACAGTTCATACGGTTTTTGTGGACGCAAATAACATACAAGTTATCAACAGCAAGTCATAAGAGAAGGTTACTGTGTTTTCCCGCGCTTGTGACGTCACTACTCACCTGGTATTTGATTGGTAGAAACTACAGAAGCATGAATATCTGAAGGATTTGTAACGTTGTTGCTGATTGGTTGTTTTTGGTAATGTAAACAACAATAATTCATCTTCTTTTTTATAATTGCTGCTTAATGACTTTCCTTATTATTGAGTAAGTTTACTTAAATACCTTCCATCCTCCTCCACAGGCGCTTTATAATCCCTAGGGGTTTAGCGCTCCCATATGATCATAATAAATAACCCATTCTGTCCCTCAGGCATTGAATAATCCTTACAGATTTATCGCTCCCAATTTATAATTTTTAACACAATAAAATTAATTAGTTATTATATTTTCCATGTTTTTGTGGACACAAAATATTCAGCGCCATCTGTTGAACATTTAAAACATACAAGTTATCGACAGCAAGTTATAAGAGAAGGTTACTGTGTTTTCCCGCGCTTGTGACGTCACTACTCACCTGGTATTTGATTGGTAGAAACTACAGAGGCGTGAATACATATAGGATTTATAACGTCGTTGCTGATTGGTTGTTTTTGGGAATGTAAACAATAACATTTCATCTTGTTTTTGTTTCTTGCTGTTGAATTAGTTTTCGTTTTAAACATAAAATAAGGTGGACAGAAGAGGTAAAAGTTACTTCATATACTGTATTATCAGTTAATATTTAATTTAAAAAAAATCAGCAATAAGCAGAGTTATTAAGCAGTAATTAAGAAAAACAAAATGAGTTGTTATTGTTTACATTATGTAAAACAACCAATCAGCAGCAATGTTATAAATCCTACAGGTATTCATGCTTCTGTAGTTTCTACCAATCAAATACCAGGTGAGTAGTGACGTCACAAGCGCGGGAAAACACAGTAGCCTTCTCTTATGACTTGCTGTTGATAACTTATATGTTTTAAATGCTCAACAGATGGCGCTGAATATTTTGTGTCCACAAAAACATGAAAAATAAAAAGTTTTTAAAAATATTTATCAGCTTAGCAACCTCTCTGATGACTTGTTGACAACTTTTTGTAATAAATGTTGGTAGAATTACCAATAATATTCTAGGTAAAAGGACACAAGTGCATCTATTATGACATTTTATTGTGGCAACGTTTCGCTCTCCAGGAGCTGTGATCCAGTTTCTTGAATTATGCCTAAATACCTTCCATCCTCCTCCACAGGCGCTGTATATATCCTACGGGTTTAGCGCTCCTGTATGATTATAATAAATAATCCATTCTGTTCCTCAGGCCCCTCAGGGAAGGTTCCTTGATGTTGGTGAGGGGCTCTTGATTTAGGGAATTGGATATGTGCTCCAGTTCCCCGAATTAAGCCTGAATACCTTCCATATCCCCCCCCCAAGCGCTGTATAATCCTACGGGTTTAGCGCTTCCCCTTGATTATAATAATAATAATAATAATAATAATAATAATAATAATAATAATAATAATAATTGAATTATGCCTAAGTACCTTCCATCCTCCTCCACAGGCGCAGTATAATCTCTACGGGTTTGGCGCTCCCGTATGATTATAATAATCCATTCTGTCCCTCAGGCATTGTATAATCCTTACAGATTTAGCGCTCCCCATCATAGACATTAAATACAGTATAATTATCAATTATTTATGTAAAATGAAGTTATCAAGTCATGAGAGAGGTTGCTAAGGTGACAAAAGTTTATTTTTCATGTTTTTGTGGACACAAAATATTCAGCGCCATCTGTTGAGCATTTAAAACATACAAGTTATCAACAGCAAGTCATAAGAGAAGGCTACTGTGTTTTCCCGCGCTTGTGACGTCACTACTCACCTGGTATTTGATTGGTAGAAACTACAGAAGCATGAACACCTGTAGGATTTATAACATTGCTGCTGATTGGTTGTTTTAGGGAATGTAACCAATAACATTTCATCCTGTTTTTATTTCTTGCTGCTGAATTAGTTTTCATTTGAAACAAAATAACATGGACACAAGAGATAAGAGTTCCTTTATATACTGTATTATCGGTTAATATTTAATTTAAAAACAAAAATTCAGCAATAAGCAAAGTTATTAAGCAGTAATTAAGAAAAACAAGATGAGTTGTTATTGTTTACATTATGAAAAACAACCAATCAGCAACAATGTTATAAATCCTACAGGTATTCATGCTTCTGTAGTTTCTACCAATCAAATACCAGGTGAGTAGTGACGTCACAAGCGCGGGAAAACACAGTAACCTTCGCTTATGACTTGCTGTTGATAACTTGTATGTTTTAAATGCTCAACAGATGGCGCTGAATATTTTGTGTCCACAAAAACATGAAAAATAAAGTTTTTAAAAATATTTATCAGCTTAGCAACCTCTCTGATGACTTGTTGACAACTTTTTGTAATAAATGTTGGTAGAATTACCAATAATATTCTAGGTAAAAGGACACAAGTGCATCTATTATGACATTTTATTGTGGCAACGTTTCGCTCTCCAGGAGCTGTGATCCAGTTCCTTGAATTATGCCTAAATACCTTCCATCCTCCTCCACAGGCGCTGTATATCCCCTACGGGTTTAGCGCTCCTGTATGATTATAATAAATAATCCATTCTGTTCCTCAGGCCCCTCAGGGAAGGTTCCTTGATGTTGGTGAGGGGCTCTTGATTTAGGGAATTGGATATGTGCTCCAGTTCCCCGAATTAAGCCTGAATACCTTCCATATCCCCCCCCAAGCGCTGTATAATCCTACGGGTTTAGCGCTTCCCCTTGATTATAATAATAATAATAATAATAATAATAATAATAATAATAATAATAATAATTGAATTATGCCTAAGTACCTTCCATCCTCCTCCACAGGCGCAGTATAATCTCTACGGGTTTGGCGCTCCCGTATGATTATAATAATCCATTCTGTGCCTCAGGCATTGTATAATCCTTACAGATTTAGCGCTCCCCATCATAGACATTAAATACAGTATAATTATCAATTATTTATGTAAAATGAAGTTATCAAGTCATGAGAGAGGTTGCTAAGGTGACGAAAGTTTATTTTTTCATGTTTTTGTGGACACAAAATATTCAGCGCCATCTGTTGAGCATTTAAAACATACAAGTTATCAACAGCAAGTCATAAGAGAAGGCTACTGTGTTTTCCCGCGCTTGTGACGTCACTACTCACCTGGTATTTGATTGGTAGAAACTACAGAAGCATGAATACCTGTAGGATTTATAACATTGTTGCTGATTGGTTGTTTTTCATAATGTAAACAATAACAACTCATCTTGTTTTTCTTAATTACTGCTTAATAACTTTGCTTATTGCTGAATTTTTGTTTTTAAATTAAATATTAACCGATAATACAGTATATAAAGGAACTCTTATCTCTTGTGTCCATGTTATTTTGTTTCAAATGAAAACTAATTCAGCAGCAAGAAATAAAAACAGGATGAAATGTTATTGGTTACATTCCCTAAAACAACCAATCAGCAGCAATGTTATAAATCCTACAGGTGTTCATGCTTCTGTAGTTTCTACCAATCAAATACCAGGTGAGTAGTGACGTCACAAGCGCGGGAAAACACAGTAACCTTCTCTTATGACTTGCTGTTGATAACTTGTATGTTTTAAATGCTCAACAGATGGCGCTGAATATTTTGTCCACAAAAACCCTATGAACTGTCGTGGTAACCCTTGGAAAGTACACAGACGCTGTGAATTGTATTGGTAATCCTTGGACAGTACACAGATCCTATGAACTGTCCAGGTAACCTCTGGACAGTACACAGACCCTAAGAAGTGTCGTGGTAACCCCTGGAAATACACAGACCATAAGAACCCCCCTGATAACTCCTGAACAGTGCACAGACCCTAAGAACTGTCCTGGTAATTCCTGGACAGTACACGGACCCTGAGGTCTGTCCTGGTAACCCCTGGACAGTACACATACCCTATGAACTGTCCTGTTATCCGCTGGACAGCACACAGACCCTAAGAACATCCCTGGTAACCTTTGGACAGTACACAGACCCTACGAACTGTCCTGGTAACCTCTGGAAGTATACAGGCGCTGTATAATCCCTACGGGTTTACCGCTCCCATATGATTATAACATGTAATCCATTCTGCCCCTCAGGCACTGTATAATCCTTACGGATTTAGCGCTCCCCATCATACCTGGAGTTTACCTGGAGAGAGTTCCGGGGGTCAACGCCCCCGCGGCCTGGTCTGTGACCAGGCCTCCTGGTGGATCAGAGCCTGATCAACCAGGCTGTTGCTGCTGGCTGCACGCAAACCAACGTACGAGCCACAGCCCGGCTGGTCAGGAACCGACTTTAGGTGCTTGTCCAGTGCCAGCTTGAAGACTGCCAGGGGTCTGTTGGTTATCCCCCTTATGTATGCTGGGAGGCAGTTGAACAGTCTCGGGCCCCTGACACTTATTGTATGGTCTCTTAATGTGCTAGTGACACCCCTGCTTTTCATTGGGGGGATGTTGCATCGTCTGCCAAGTCTTTTGCTTTCGTAGTGAGTGATTTTCGTGTGCAAGTTCGGTACTAGTCCCTCTAGGATTTTCCAGGTGTATATAATTATGTATCTCTCCCGCCTGCGTTCCAGGGAATACAGTTTTAGGAACCTCAAGCGCTCCCAGTAATTGAGGTGTTTTATCTCCGTTATGCGCGCCGTGAAAGTTCTCTGTACATTTTCTAGGTCAGCAATTTCACCTGCCTTGAAAGGTGCTGTTAGTGTGCAGCAATATTCCAGCCTAGATAGAACAAGTGACCTGAAGAGTGTCATCGTGGGCTTGGCCTCCCTAGTTTTGAAGGTTCTCATTATCCATCCTGTCATTTTTCTAGCAGATGCGATTGATACAATGTTATGGTCCTTGAAGGTGAGATCCTCCGACATGATCACTCCCAGGTCTTTGACGTTGGTGTTTCGCTCTATTTTGTGGCCAGAATTTGTTTTGTACTCCGATGAAGATTTAATTTCCTCTTGTTTACCATATCTGAGTAATTGAAATTTCTCATCGTTGAACTTCATATTGTTTTCTGCAGCCCACTGAAAGATTTGATTGATGTCCGCCTGGAGCCTTGCAGTGTCTGCAATGGAAGACACTGTCATGCAGATTCGGGTGTCATAACGGTTAAATAGAATATAATTAATTAATTATATATATATATATTTCTCCCCTGTTTTTGTGGACACAAAATATTCAGCGCCATCTGTTGAGCATTTAAAACATACAAGTTATCAACAGCAAGTCATGAGAGAAGGATACTGTGTTTTCCCGCGCTTGTGACGTCACTACTCACCTGGTATTTGATTGGTAGAAACTACAGAAGCATGAATACCTGTAGGATTTATAACATTGCTGCTGATTGGTTGTTTTACATAATGTAAACAATAACAACTCATCTTGTTTTTCTTAATTACTGCTTAATAACTTTGCTTATTGCTGAATTTTTGTTTTTAAATTAAATATTAACTGATAATACAGTATATAAAGGAACTCTTATCTCTTGTGTTCACGTTATTTTGTTTAAAATGAAAACTAATTCAGCAGCAAGAAATAAAAACAGGATGAAATGTTATTGGTTACATTCCCAAAAACAACCAATCAGCAGCAATGTTATAAATCCTACAGGCATTCATGCTTCTGTAGTTTCTACCAATCAAATACCAGGTGAGTAGTGACGTCACAAGCGCGGGAAAACACAGTAACCTTCTCTTATGACTTGCTGTTGATAACTTGTATGTTTTAAATGGTCAACAGATGGCGCTGAATATTTTGTGTCCTTAATTAATAACATGAATGAAAACTAGGAGTACTGCTACTGGTGTAAATATAGTAATACTAGTTAGTGTATTAGCTGGACTGCTAGTGTACTAGTAGTACTTTTAGCGTATTAGCAGTATTACTAGTGTACTAGCAGTAGTACTACTAGAGTATCATCAGTACTACCAGTGCACTAGCAGCCCTACTAGCGCACTAGCAGTACTAGTTCACTAGCAATATTACTGGTGTACCAGAAGTACTGCTAGTGTACTAGCAGTATTACTGGTGTACTAGGAGTACTACTAATGTACCAGCAGTACTACTAGTGTACTAGCACTTCTAATAGTGTACTAACAGTACTACTAGTGTACCAGCAGTACTACTAGTGTACTAGCAGTAATACTTGTGTACTAGCAGTACCATCAGTGTAACAGCAGTACTACTAGTGTAATAGCAGTACTACCAGTGCACTAGCAGCCCCACTAGCGCACTAGCAGTACTAGTTCACCAGCAGTATTACTAGTGTACCAGAAGTACTGCTCGTGTACTAGCAGTATTACTGATGTACTAGCAGTACTACTAGTGTACCAGCAGTACTACTAGTGCACTAGCAGCCCTACTAGAGCACTAGCAGTACTACTAGTTTACCAGCAGTACTACTAGTGTACCATCAGTACCACTAGAGTGCTAGCAGTACTAGTGTACTAGCTGTATCACCAGTGCAACAGCAGTATTACAAGTGTACTAGCAGTACTAATAGTGTACCAGTAGTATTACTAGTGTACCAGCAGCAGTAGTAGTAGTGTACTAGCAGTACTACTAGTGTACCAGCAGTACTAGTGTACTAGCAGTACTACTAGTGTACTAGCAGTACTACTAGTGTACCAGCAGTACCACTAGTGTACTAGCAGTACTACTAGTGTACCAGCAGTACTACTAGTGTACTAGCAGTACTACTAGTGTACCAGCAGTACTACTAGTGTACTAGCAGTACTACTAGTGTACCAGCAGTACTACTAGTGTACTAGCAGTACTACTAGTGTACTAGCAGCACTACCAGTGTACCAACAGTACTACAGTGCACTAAACAGTACTACCTAGTGCACCAACAGTACTACTAGTACACTCAGCACTACCAGTCAGCAGCACCTACTCAGGTTGTACCAGCAGCAATTACTAGCGTACCAGCAGCACTAGCTAGTACCAACTTATTGAAAGCACTCACCTAGTAACACCAGCAGCACCACTAGCGTACCAGCAGCACTACCAGTGCATTCAGCAGCACTACCAGCAAAAACCGAGCAGCACCACCTAGTGCACCAGCAGCACTACTCAGCGCACCAGCAGTACCATTAGGTGCAATTACTACAGCAGTACCACTAGCAAAACAGCACATCCAGTGCACCAGCAGCACTACTAGCTGCACCAGCAGCACTAACAGTGCACAGCAGCACCACTAGTGTACCACCAGTATACCACATCGTCAGCAGCACTACTCAGTACTAGCAGCACTACCAGTGCACCAGCAGCAATACTCCAGTGTACCAGCAGCACTACTCAGTACCAGTGTACCTTAGCAGTACTCCAGTGCACCAGCAGCACTTACTAGTGCACCTTAACAGCACCTTACTAGTGCACCAGCCCAGCATACCACTACTTAGCGCACTTAGCAGCATTACTAGTACCAGCAGTAATACTCAGTGCAACAAAGCAGCATTACTACGCCACTAGTGTACTAACATACCACTAGTGCACTAGCAGTCCTCCCACTAGCTACTAGTAACTTAGCAGGACTAGTACTACAGCATTTTGTACTACAATAGTGCACTCCAACAGCACTACTAGTGCACTAACAGTACCTAACAGTAGTACTACAGCAGTCCACTAGTGCACTAACAGCACCACCAGTACCTTAAGCAGTCCACTCCAGTGCATCAACAGCATTCACTAGTACTAGCAGTCCCACTTACCAGTGTACCAACAGTACTACTAGTGTACTAGCAGTACTACTAGTGTACTAGCAGTACTACTAGTGTACTAGCAGTACTACTAGTGTACTAGCAGTACTACTAGTGTACTAGCAGTACTACTAGTGTACTAGCAGTACTACTAGTGTACTAGCAGTACTACTAGTGTACTAGCAGTACGAGTGTCCTAGCAGTACAACTAGTGTACTAGCAGTACTCCTAGTGTACTAGCAGTACGAGTGTACTAGGAGTACAGTTAATATACTAGCAGTATAACTAGTGTATTAGCAGTACTTCTAGTGTACTAGCAGTACGAGTGTACTAGCAGTACAGTTAATGTACTAGCAGTACTCCTATTGTACTAACAGTACTACTACCTACTGCTATTTTTACTGTTCCTGCTTTTGTTACTGTTCCTCCTAACGCTGTTACTTTTTCTTCTGCTACTGTTACTGTTCCTTCTGTTACTATTGGTAATATTTCTGTTGCTACTTTTACTGTTGATCCCACTACTGTTTCTTTTGCTACTGCTACTGTTGCTTCTGCTACTGTTATTGTTGGTACGGTTACTCATGCTATTGTTACTGTTACTATTGCTACTATTACTCCTGCTACTGTTACTGTTACTGTTACTCCTGCTACTTCTGCTGTTACTGTTGCTACGTTTACTGGAGCTACTACTATAGTTACAGTTGCTATTGTTACTCTTGCTACTGTTACTACTGCTATTGTTATTGTACTATTGTTGCTACTGTTACTGTTACTGTTGCTACTGCTATTATTGTGTTTCTTTTCTTCTCCTATGCCAAATCAAAATCGAGAACAACGTCCAGTATTGGGCCCCTACTTAAACAAGATGGGTCCTACACAGATGGCAGCAAGGAAATGAGTGAGCCACTCAAGTCCCAATATGACTCAGTTTTTAGCAAGCCGCTAACCAGACAGAGAGTCGAAGATCAAAATGAATTTTTTATGAGAGAGCCACAGAATTTGGTTAACACAAGCCTATCCGATGTTATCCTGACGCCAAATGACTTCGAACAGGCGATAAATGACATGCCCATGCACTCTGCCCCAGGGCCAGACTCATGGAACTCTGTGTTCATCAAGAACTGCAAGAAGCCCCTATCACGAGCCTTTTCCATCCTATGGAGAGGGAGCATGGACACGGGGGTCGTCCCACAGTTACTAAAAACAACAGACATAGCCCCACTCCACAAAGGGGGCAGTAAAGCAACAGCAAAGAACTACAGACCGATAGCACTAACATCCCATATCATAAAATTCTTTGAAAGGGTCCTAAGAAGCAAGATCACCACCCATCTAGAAACCCATCAGTTACACAACCCAGGGCAACATGGGTTTAGAACAGGTCGCTCCTGTCTGTCTCAACTACTGGATCACTACGACAAGGTCCTAAATGCACTAGAAGACAAAAAGAATGCAGATGTAATATATACAGACTTTGCAAAAGCCTTCGACAAGTGTGACCATGGCGTAATAGCGCACAAAATGCGTGCTAAAGGAATAACAGGAAAAGTCGGTCGATGGATCTATAATTTCCTCACTAACAGAACACAGAAAGTAGTCGTCAACAGAGTAAAGTCCGAGGCAGCTACGGTGAAAAGCTCTGTTCCACAAGGCACAGTACTCGCTCCCATCTTGTTCCTCATCCTCATATCTGACATAGACAAGGATGTCAGCCACAGCACCGTGTCTTCCTTTGCAGATGACACCCGAATCTGCATGACAGTGTCATCCACTGCAGACACTGGAAGGCTCCAGGCAGACATTGCAGACACTGGAAGGCTCCAGGCAGACATTGCAGACACTGGAAGGCTCCAGGCAGATATTGCAGACACTGGAAGGCTCCAGGCAGACATTGCAGACACTGGAAGGCTCCAGGCAGACATTGCAGACACTGGAAGGCTCCAGGCAGACATTGCAGACACTGGAAGGCTCCAGGCAGATATTGCAGACACTGGAAGGCTCCAGGCAGACATTGCAGACATTGCAGACACTGGAAGGCTCCAGACAGACATTGCAGACACTGGAAGGCTCCAGGCAGACATTGCAGACACTGCAAGGCTCCAGGCAGACATTGCAGACGCTGAAAGGCTCCAGGCGGACATCAACCAAATCTTTCAGTGGGCTGCAGAAAACAATATGAAGTTCAACGATGAGAAATTTCAATTACTCAGATATGGTAAACATGAGGAAATTAAAACTTCATCAGAGTACAAAACAAATTCTGGCCACAAAATAGAGCGAAAAACCAACGTCAAAGACCTGGGAGTGATAATGTCGGAAGATCTCACCTTCAAGGACCATAACATTGTATCAATCGCATCTGCTAGAAAAATGACAGGATGGATAATGAGAACCTTCAAAACTAGGGATGCCAAGCCCATGATGACACTCTTCAGGTCACTTGTTCTATCTAGGCTGGAATATTGCTGCACACTAACAGCACCTTTCAAGGCAGGTGAAATTGCTGACCTAGAAAATGTACAGAGAACCTTCACGGCGCGCATAACGGAGATAAAACACCTCAATTACTGGGAGCGCTTGAAGTTCCTGAACCTGTACTCCTTGGAATGCAGGCGAGAGAGATACATGATTATATCCACCTGGAAAATCCTAGAGGGACTAGTATCGAACTTGCACACGTAAATCACTCACAACGAAAGCAAAGGACTTGGCAGACGATGCAACATCCCCCCAATGAAAAGCAGGGGTGTCACTAGCACGTTAAGAGACCATACAATAAGTGTCAGGGGCCCAAGACTGTTCAACTGCCTCCCAGCATACATAAGGGGGATTACCAATAGACCCCTGGCAGTCTTCAAGCTGGCACTGGACAAGCACCTAAAGTCGGTACCTGACCAGCCGGGCTGTGGCTCGTACGTTGGATTGCTTGCAGCCAACAGTAACAGCCTGATTGATCAGGCTCTGATCCACCAGGAGGCCTGGTCACAGACCGGGCCGCGGGGGCGTTGACCCCCGGAACTCTCTCCAGGTAAACTCCAGGTACTGGTGCTACTGCTACTGTTACTGTTGCTACTGCTACTGTTACTGTTGCTACTGTTAGTGTTGCTGTTGCTACTGTTAGTGTTACTGTTCCTACTGATACTGTTGCTACTGCTATTGTTACTGTGCTACTGTTACTACTGCTACTGTTACTGTTGCTACTGTTAGTGTTACTGTTGCTACTGTTAGTGTTACTGTTTCTACTGATACTCTTGCTACTGCTATTGTTATTGTGCTACTGTTACTACTGCTACTGTTACTGTTGCTACCGCTATTGTTATTGTGCTGCTGTTACTACTGCTACTGTTACAGTTGCTACTGTTACTGTTACTAATACTATTGTTATCGTGCTACTGTTGCTACTGCTACTGTTACTGTTGCTACTGCTACTGTTGCTACTGCTACTGTTACTGTTGCTACTGTTACTGTTACTGTTGCAGATGGTCAGGAGCTGGCGTCAGAGTGCCCAGCGCCCAACGGGTACTTCGCTGACGCTCGACAGTGTGACAGGTACTATGAATGTGTCGACAACGTAATGAGCGTACGGTTGTGTCCTGACGGGATGGCGTTCAACGACTTCAACCCGGCGGTCGAAAAGTGCGACCTGTTGTCCCAGGTCGACTGTACTGGTCGACCTGACCTCCGTGAGTGTTCTACGGGGGTGAGATGTGTCATGGAGGGTGAAATGTATCTACCATTACTATCTACCACAAGTATCTACCAAAGCTATCTACCACTACTATCTACCACAAGTATCTACCACAACTATATACCTCAACTATCTATAACTATCTACCAAAACTATCTACCACAACTATCTACCACAAGTATCTATCACAACTATCTACCACAACTATCTACCACTACTATCTACCACAAGCATCTACCACTACTATCTACCACAAGCATCTACCACAACTATCTACTACAACTATCTACCACAACTATCTACCACTACTATCTACCACTACTATCTACCACAAGCATCTACCACTACTATCTATCACAACTATCTACCACAGCTATCTACCACAATTATCTACCACAACTATCTACCACAAACATCTACCACTACTATCTACCACAACTATCTACCACAACTATCTATCACTACTATCTACCACAACTATCTACTACAACTATCTACCACAACTATCTACCACTACTATCTACCACTACTATCTACCACAGCTATCTACCACAACTATCTACCACAAGCATCTACCACTACTATCTACCACAATTATCTACCACAACTATCTACCACTACTATCTACCACAACTATCTACCAAAACTATCTACCACAACTATCTACTCCCCACAGAGCCAGCACGACCTACGGAACACTGCGACAGACAGTATGGCAACTTCGCCCCCAAGGAGACTGGCAACTGCCAATCAGCGTATCGTTGTGTGGACGGTGTGGGAACTCTGATTTCCTGCCCTGAGGGGCTGGCTTTCTCCCTGGAGACTGGCATCTGTGATTGGCCAGACCAGTCTGGTAGAAAGGACTGTGACAAGCAGAGTAAGTGGTTGTCTGATGGGTTTTTAAGAGTATTGACACTCTGATGACACTCAGATCACGCTCTGTGTGTCACTAGTAAGATTGACACTCAGATAACACTGGTATAAGGAGAGTAAGTGGTTGTCTGATGGGTTTTTAAGGGCACTGACACTCAGATCACAGTCAGATCACAGTTAACATCGACACTCAGATAACACTGTGCCAAGCAGAGTAACTGCTTGTCTGATGGATTTTGACACTCAGATCACACTCTGCATGTCACAGGTAAGATTGACACTCAGATAAGAATGATAAAAGCAAAGTAAGTGGTTGTCTGATGGGTTTTTAATGGTCTTGACACTCAGATCATGTTAATATAAGACTGGCACTCAGGTACTACTCATATGACACTCATATAAGACTGGAATCAATTTTGGTCTGACTGGCAAGGCAGGAAAGACTGTGCTAATCAGAATACGTGGTTTTCTGAGTGGTTTTTAGATGTATCGACAGTCAGATAACACTCTCTAGCTCTAGGCCTTTCGTGTTGCAACCAACACGTCTTCATCAACTTTGCAAGCTCCTGAAGAAGTCTCCTCACAAAACGAAAGGCCTAGATTTATCAGTCACCTCCCGCCATGCAAATAAGACAGTAGAAGGCCTATAAGGCGGGACGGTCAAACACCTCTCAAATATACCTTAAATTCTTTCCAAAACTGATTAATTATAAATAGGTCTAATTTGTACATTCCTCATATTAATCTCAATTTTTTTTGAGGCTTGATTCAATTATACTTCATCCATAGGCCTACTTGATATAACTTTCTCGGCCTTTTAAAATTATATATATATATATATATATATATATATATATATATATATATATATATATATATATATATATATATATATATATATATAAATTTAAAATGGGCCCCGCCCACCTGTGTGTCTACCTTCAACTGCTGCACCTCCAACACAAAAATCCCCCATTATCTCTCATTATCTGGTCCTATCTCCCCCCAGAGACCCAGAACTTCACCTGTCCTAAGGTGAACTTCGATATAGCGGTCTCTCACCCTCGCTACGCCGACCCCCACGACTGTCAGTACTTCTACGTCTGTATTAACGGCGATATACCGAGGAGGAACGGCTGTGCCTTTGGTCAGGTGTTTAATACCAACACTACGACCTGTGATAGTCCCAAGGAGGTCCCAGAGTGGTTAGTAGTTGTGGTAGTTGTGGTCTGTCTATGGTAGTTTACCTTAATATTAATAATAATAATGATAATAATAATAATAATAATAATAATAATGACTATTATATTGAGTACAACTACTATTACTACTACTACTGTTACTACTACTACTGTTACTACTACTACTGTTACTACTACTACTGTTACTACTACTGTTACTACTACTACTGTTACTACTACTACTGTTACTACTACTACTGTTACTACTACTGTTACTACTACTACTGTTACTACTACTACTGTTACTACTACTACTGTTACTACTACTGTTACTACTACTACTGTTACTACTGTTACTACTACTATTGTTACTACTGTTACTACTACTACTGTTACTACTACTGTTACTACTACTACTATTACTACTGTTACTACTACTGTTACTACTACTACTACTGTTACTACTGTTACTACTACTACTACTACTACTACTGTTACTACTGTTACTACTACTGTTACTACTACTGTTACTACTACTACTACTGTTACTACTGTTACTACTACTGTTACTACTACTGTTGCTACTACTACTGTTACTACTGTTACTACTACTACTACTACTACTACTGTTACTACTGTTACTACTACTGTTACTACTACTACTACTGTTACTACTGTTACTACTACTACTACTACTGTTACTACTGTTACTACTACTGTTACTACTACTACTACTACTGTTACTACTGCTACTACCACCACTACTACTTGTCATACTCAGCGCTGACTACTACACTGAGTACTTCGACGAGTACTTCCGTACTCTGGAGAAGGATCCTGGTAAGATGAGCGCCGACATCGTCGCCGCCGCTGTCGCCGCTGGTTACGACGTTCCTAAGTTCCGCGATCGCGTACGTATCAACCCGGGAGCTGCGACGCCGCTACGTCGCGGAACTACGTCACCTCCGGTGGTACCTAGGACGGAGGAGCCGCGGCTGCGGCCGCTGGCAGGCAAGCCGGGCGAGAGCCGGGATGGTAAGCCGGGTGACAGACCACAGAGGAGGAGGTAAGTGGCTTGGCTGGCTTTGTGGTCTTTATAAGGACCATTAGGTCTTTTATGGGGTCCCCAGGTCTTTGTAAGGGTCTTTAGGTCATTATAGGGGTCTTCTAAGGTCTTTCTAAATAGCAATTAACTTATACAGTTCCACTATATACAGTCATTTATACAGTTCCACTATATACAGTCACTTATACAGTTCCACTATATACAATTCCACTATATACAGTTCCACTTTATACAGTTCCACTATATGCAGTTCCACTATATACAGTTCCACTATATACAGTCACTTATACAGTTCCACTATATACAGTCACTTATACAGTTCCACTATATACAGTCACTTATACAGTTCCACTATATACAATTCCACTATATACAGTTCCACTATATACAGTTCAACTATATACAGTTCCACTATATACAGTCACTTATACAGTTCCACTATATACAGTCATTTATACAGTTCCACTATATACAGTCGCTTATACAGTTCCACTATATACAGTTCCACTATATACAGTCATTTATACAGTTCCACTATATACAGTCACTTATACAGTTCCACTACATACAGTTCCACTATACACAGTCACTTATAAAGTTCCACTATATACAGTCACTTATACAGTTCCACTATATACAGTTCCACTATATACAGTCATTTATACAGTTCCACTATATACAGTCACTTATACAGTTCCACTATATACAGTTCCACTATATACAGTCACTTATAAAGTTCCACTATATACAGTCATTTATACAGTTCCACTATATACAGTCGCTTATACAGTTCCACTATATACAGTTCCACTATATACAGTCACTTATACAGTTCCACTATATACAGTTCCACTATATACAGTCGCTTATACAGTTCCACTATATACAGTTCCACTATATACAGTCATTTATACAGTTCCACTATATACAGTCACTTATACAGTTCCACTATATACAGTTCCACTATATACAGTCACTTATACAGTTCCACTATATACAGTTCCACTATATACAGTCGCTTATACAGTTCCACTATATACAGTTCCACTATATACAGTCATTTATACAGTTCCACTATATACAGTCACTTACACAGTTCCACTATATACAGTTCCACTATGTACAGTCACTTATAAAGTTCCACTATATACAGTCACTTACACAGTTCCACTAAATACAGTTCCACTATTTGCAGTCATTTATACAGTTCCACTATATACAGTCACTTATACAGTTCCACTATATACAGTTCCACTATATACAGTCACTTATACAGATCCACTATATACAGTCACTTATACAGTTCCACTATATACAGTCGCTTATACAGATCCACTATATACAGTTCCACTATATACAGTCACTTATAAAGTTCCACTATATACAGTTCCACTATATACAGTCACTTATAAAGTTCCACTATATACAGTCATTTATACAGTTCCACTATATACAGTCACTTATACAGTTCCACTATATACAATTAAACTATATACAGTTCCACTATATACAGTTCCACTATATACAGTCACTTATACAGTTCCACTATATACAGTCATTTATACAGTTCCACTATATACAGTCACTTATACAGTTCCACTATATACAGTCACTTATAAAGTTCCACTATATACAGTTCCACTATATACAGTTCCACTATATACAGTTCCACTATATACAGTCACTTATAAAGTTCCACTATATACAGTCATTTATACAGTTCCACTATATACAGTCACTTATACAGTTCCACTACATACAGTTCCACTATATACAGTTCCACTATATACAGTTCCACTATATACAGTTCCACTATATACAGTCACTTATACAGTTCCACTATATACAGTCATTTATACAGTTCCACTATATACAGTCACTTATACAGTTCCACTATATACAGTTCCACTATATACAGTCACTTATAAAGTTCCACTATATACAGTTCCACTATATACAGTCACTTATAAAGTTCCACTATATACAGTCATTTATACAGTTCCACTATATACAGTCACTTATGCAGTTCCACTATATACAGTTCCACTATATACAGTCACTTATAAAGTTCCACTATATACAGTTCCACTATATACAGTCACTTATACAGTTCCACTATATACAGTCATTTATACAGTTCCACTATATACAGTCACTTATACAGTTCCACTATATACAATTCCACTATATACAGTTCCACTATATACAGTTCCACTATACACAGTTCCACTATATACAGTCACTTATACAGTTCCACTATATACAATCATTTATACAGTTCCACTATATACAGTCACTTATACAGTTCCACTATATACAGTCACTTATAAAGTTCCACTATAAACAGTTCCACTATATACAGTCACTTATAAAGTTCCACTATATACAGTCATTTATAATGTTCCACTATATACAGTCACTTATGCAGTTCCACTATATACAATTCCACTATACACAGTTCCACTATATACAGTTCCACTATATACAGTCACTTATACAGTTCCACAATATACAGTCATTTATACAGTTCCACTATATACAGTCACTTATGCAGTTCCACTACATACAATTCCACTATATACAGTTCCACTATATACAGTCACTTATACAGTTCCACTATATACAGTCACTTATACAGTTCTACTATATACAGTTCCACTATATACAGTCACTTATACAGTTCCACTATATACAGTTCCACTATATACAGTCACTTACACAGTTCCACTATATACAGTTCCACTATATACAGTCACTTATACAGTTCCACTATATACAGTTCCACTATATACAGTCACTTACACAGTTCCACTATATACAGTTCCACTATATACAGTCACTTACACAGCTCCACTATATACAGTCACTTATACAGTTCCATTATATACAGTCACTTATACAATTACATTACATACAGTTCCACTATATACAGTTCCACTATATACAGTCAGTTCACTTATCCAGTTCCACTATATGCAGTCATTTATACAGTTCCACTATATACAGTCACACAGTTCCACTATATACAGTTCCACTATATACAGTTCCACTATATACAGTTCCACTATATACAGTCACTTATACAGTTCCACTATATACAGTCAGTTCACTTATACAGTTCCACTATATACAGTCACTTATACAGTTCCATTATATACAGTCACTTATACAGTTCCACTATATACATTCACTTATACAGTTCCACTATATACAGTTCCATTATATACAGTCACTTACACAGTTCCACTATATACAGTTCCACTATATACAGTCACTTACACAGTTCCACAATATACAGTCACTTATACAGTTCCACTATATACAGTCACTTATACAGTTCCACTATATACAGTCACTTATACAGTTCCATTATATACAGTCACTTACACAGTTCCACTATATACAGTTCCACTATATACAGTCACTTATACAGTTCCACTATATACAGTCACTTACACAGTTCCACTATATACAGTTCCACTATATAGAGTCACTTATACAGTTCCACTATATACAGTCAGTTCACTTATACAGTTCCACTATATACAGTCACTTATACAGTTCCATTATATACAGCCACTTATACAGTTCCACTATATACAGTCACTTATACAGTTCCACTATATACAGTTCCACTATATACAGTCACTTATAAAGTTCCACTATATACAGTCATTTATACAGTTCCACTATATACAGTCACTTATACAGTTCCACTATATACAATTAAACTATATACAGTTCCACTATATACAGTTCCACTATATACAGTCACTTATACAGTTCCACTATATACAGTCATTTATACAGTTCCACTATATACAGTCACTTATACAGTTCCACTATATACAGTTCCACTATATACAGTCACTTATAAAGTTCCACTATATACAGTTCCACTATATACAGTCACTTATAAAGTTCCACTATATACAGTCATTTATACAGTTCCACTATATACAGTCACTTATACAGTTCCACTATATACAATTCCACTATATACAGTTCCACTATATACAGTTCCACTATATACAGTTCCACTATATACAGTTCCACTATATACAGTCACTTATACAGTTCCACTATATACAGTCATTTATACAGTTCCACTATATACAGTCACTTATACAGTTCCACTATATACAGTTCCACTATATACAGTCACTTATACAGTTCCACTATATACAATTAAACTATATACAGTTCCACTATATACAGTTCCACTATATACAGTCACTTATACAGTTCCACTATATACAGTCATTTATACAGTTCCACTATATACAGTCACTTATGCAGTTCCACTATATACAGTTCCACTATATACAGTCACTTATAAAGTTCCACTATATACAGTTCCACTATATACAGTCACTTATACAGTTCCACTATATACAGTCATTTATACAGTTCCACTATATACAGTCACTTATACAGTTCCACTATATACAATTCCACTATATACAGTTCCACTATATACAGTTCCACTATACACAGTTCCACTATATACAGTCACTTATACAGTTCCACTATATACAATCATTTATACAGTTCCACTATATACAGTCACTTATACAGTTCCACTATATACAGTTCCACTATATACAGTCACTTATAAAGTTCCACTATAAACAGTTCCACTATATACAGTCACTTATAAAGTTCCACTATATACAGTCATTTATACAGTTCCACTATATACAGTCACTTATACAGTTCCACTATATACAATTCCACTATACACAGTTCCACTATATACAGTTCCACTATATACAGTCACTTATACAGTTCCACAATATACAGTCATTTATACAGTTCCACTATATACGGTCACTTATGCAGTTCCACTACATACAATTCCACTATATACAGTTCCACTATATACAGTCACTTATGCAGTTCCACTATATACAGTCACTTATACAGTTCTACTATATACAGTTCCACTATATACAGTCACTTATACAGTTCCACTATATACAGTTCCACTATATACAGTCACTTACACAGTTCCACTATATACAGTTCCACTATATACAGTCACTTATACAGTTCCACTATATACAGTTTCACTATATACAGTCACACAGTTCCACTATATACAGTTCCACTATATACAGTCACTTACACAGCTCCACTATATACAGTCACTTATACAGTTCCATTATATACAGTCACTTATACAATTACATTACATACAGTTCCACTATATACAGTTCCACTATATACAGTCAGTTCACTTATCCAGTTCCACTATATGCAGTCATTTATACAGTTCCACTATATACAGTCACACAGTTCCACTATATACAGTTCCACTATATACAGTTCCACTATATACAGTTCCACTATATACAGTCACTTATACAGTTCCACTATATACAGTCAGTTCACTTATACAGTTCCACTATATACAGTCACTTATACAGTTCCATTATATACAGTCACTTATACAGTTCCACTATATACATTCACTTATACAGTTCCACTATATACAGTTCCATTATATACAGTCACTTACACAGTTCCACTATATACAGTTCCACTATATACAGTCACTTACACAGTTCCACTATATACAGTCACTTATACAGTTCCACTATATACAGTCACTTATACAGTTCCACTATATACAGTCACTTACACAGTCCCATTATATACAGTCACTTACACAGTTCCACTATATACAGTTCCACTATATACAGTCACTTATACAGTTCCACTATATACAGTCACTTACACATTTCCACTATATACAGTTCCACTATATAGAGTCACTTATACAGTTCCACTATATACAGTCAGTTCACTTATACAGTTCCACTATATACAGTCACTTATACAGTTCCATTATATACAGCCACTTATACAGTTCCACTATATACAGTCACTTATACAGTTCCACTATATGCAGTCACTTATACAGTTCCACTGTATACAGTCACTTACACAGTTCCACTATATACAGTTCCACTATATACAGTTCCACTATATACAGTCACTTATACAGTTCCACTATATACAGTCAGTTCACTTATACAGTTCCACTATATACAGTCACTTATACAGTTCCATTATATACAGTCACTTATACAGTTCCACTATATACATTCACTTATACAGTTCCACTATATACAGTTCCATTATATACAGTCACTTACACAGTTCCACTATATACAGTTCCACTATATACAGTCACTTACACAGTTCCACTATATACAGTCACTTATACAGTTCCACTATATACAGTCACTTATACAGTTCCACTATATACAGTCACTTACACAGTTCCATTATATACAGTCACTTACACAGTTCCACTATATACAGTTCCACTATATACAGTCACTTATACAGTTCCACTATATACAGTCACTTACACAGTTCCACTATATACAGTTCCACTATATAGAGTCACTTATACAGTTCCACTATATACAGTCAGTTCACTTATACAGTTCCACTATATACAGTCACTTATACAGTTCCATTATATACAGCCACTTATACAGTTCCACTATATACAGTCACTTATACAGTTCCACTATATACAGTCACTTACACAGTTCCACTATATACAGTTCCACTATATAGAGTCACTTATACAGTTCCACTATATACAGTCAGTTCACTTATACAGTTCCACTATATACAGTCACTTATACAGTTCCATTATATACAGCCACTTATACAGTTCCACTATATACAGTCACTTATACAGTTCCACTATATGCAGTCACTTATACAGTTCCACTGTATACAGTCACTTACACAGTTCCACTATATACAGTTCCACTATATACAGTTCCACTATATACAGTCACTTATACAGTTCCACTATATACAGTTCTACTATATACAGTCACTTATACAGTTCCACTATATACAGTCAGTTCACTTATACAGTTCAACTATATACAGTCACTTATACAGTTCCATTATATACAGTCACTTATACAGTTCCACTATATACAGTCACTTATACAGTTCCACTATATACAGTCACTTATACAGTTCCACTATATACATTCACTTATACAGTTCCATTTTATACAGTCACTTATACAGTTCCACTATATACAGTCACTTATACAGTTCCACTATATACAGTCACTTATACAGTTCCATTATATACAGTCACTTATACAGTTCCATTATATACAGTTCCACTATATACAGTTCCACTATATACAGTCACTTATACAGTTCCACTATATACAGTCACTTATACAGTTCCACTATATACAGTTCCACTATATACAGTCACTTACACAGTTCCACTATATACAATCACTTATACAGTTCCACTATATACAGTCACTTATACAGTTCCATTATATACAGTCACTTATACAGTTCCACTATATACAGTCACTTATACAGTTCCATTATATACAGTCACTTATACAGTTCCACTATATACAGTCACTTACACAGTTCCACTATATACAGTTCCATTATATACAGTCACTTACACAGTTCCACTATATACAGTTCCATTATATACAGTCACTTATACAGTTCCACTATATACAGTCACTTATACAGTTCCACTATATACAGTTCCACTATATACAGTCACTTATACAGTTCCACTATATACAGTCACTTATACAGTTCCACTATATACAGTTCCATTATATACAGTCACTTATACATTTCCACTATATACAGTCACTTATACAGTTCCACTATATACAGTCACTTATACAGTTCCACTATATACAGTTCCATTATATACAGTCACTTATACAGTTCTACTATATACAGTTCCACTATATACAGTCACTTATACAGTTCCACTATATACAGTTCCACTATATACAGTTCCACTATATAAAGTTCCACTATATACAGTCACTTATACAGTTCCACTATATACAGTTCCACTATATACAGTCACTTATACAGTTCCATTATATACAGTTCCACTATATACAGTTCCACTATATACAGTTCCACTATATACAGTTCCATTGTATACAGTCACTTATACAATTCCACTATATACAGTTCCATTATATACAGTCACTTATACAGTTCCACTATATACAGTTCCATTATATACAGTCACTTATACAGTTCCACTATATACAGTTCCACTATATACAGTCACTTATACAGTTCCACTACATATAGTTCCACTATATACAGTTCCACTACATACAGTTCCACTATATACAATTCCATTATATACAGTCACTTATACAGTTCCACTATATACAGTTCCATTATATACAGTCACTTATACAGTTCCTCTATATACAGTCACTTATACAGTTCCACTGTATACAGTTCCATTATATACAGTCACTTATACAGTTCCACTATATACAGTTCCACTATATACAGTGACTTATAAAGTTCCACTATATACAGTTCCACCATATACAGTCACTTATACAGTTCCACTATATACAGTTCCACTATATACAGTCACTTATAAAGTTCCACTATATACAGTTCCACTATATACAGTCACTTATACAGTTCCACTATATACAGTCACTTATAAAGTTCCACTATATACAGTTCCACTATATACAGTCACTTATGCAGTTCCACTATATACAGTTCCACTGTATACAGTTCCATTATATACAGTCACTTATACAGTTCCACTATATACAGTCACTTATACAGTTCCACTATACACAGTTCCACTATATACAGTCACTTATACAGTTCCACTATATACAGTTCCATTATATACAGTCACTTATACAGTTCCACTATATACAGTTCCACTATATACAGTTCCACTATATACAGTTCCACTATATACAGTTCCACTATATAAAGTTCCACTATATACAGTTCCACTATATACAGTTCCACTATATACAGTTCCACTATATAAAGTTCCACTATATACAGTTCCATTATATACAGTCACTTATACAGTTCCACTATATACAGTTCCACTATATACAGTTCCATTATATACAGTCACTTATACAGTTGCACTATATACAGTTCCACTATATACATTTCCACTATATACAGTTCCGTTATATACAGTCACTTATACAGTTCCACTATATACAGTTCCACTATATACAGTTCCACTATATAAAGTTCCACTATATACAGTTCCATTATATACAGTCACTTATACAGTTCCACTATATACAGTTCCACTATATACAGTTCCACTATATACAGTTCCACTATATACAGTTCCATTATATACAGTTTCACTATATACAGTCACTTACGCAGTTCCACTATATACAGTCACTTATACAGTTCCACTATATACAGTCACTTACACAGTTCCACTATATACAGTCACTTATACAGTTCCACTATATACAGTTCCACTATATACAGTTCCACTATATACAGTTCCACTATATACAGTTCCACTATATACAGTTCCACTATATACAGTTTCACTATATACAGTCACTTACACAGTTCCACTATATACAGTCACTTATACAGTTCCACTATATACAGTTCCACTATATACAGTTCCACTATATACAGTTCCACTATATACAGTTCCACTATATACAGTTTCACTATATACAGTCACTTACGCAGTTCCACTATAATTTTATGGTCATAGGCCTGGTGGAATTCGTCGCAAGAGGCCTACCCTGACTACTACTACTACTACTACTACTACTACCCCGGCCCCTGACGACTATGAGTACTATTACGACTATCCTGAGGGTAGTGAGGCTACTGCTGCAGCTCCTGGACCCTCCAGAACCACTCTACCCATTTAAGCTCATGGGCCTATAGACTAGGCCTCTTGAACTACTGTTTCTGTTTTGATCTAGCCTATAACCCTATAGCATAGGCCTCTAGTAGTACTATCCCCTTCAGGCTTATTCTATAGGCCTTTAGACTAGGCCTCTAGATGTGCTATTCCCATTTTGACATAGTGTATAGGCCTATAGACTAGGCCTCTAGTAGGACTACACTCATTTAGACCTAGACTATAGGCCTATAGACTAGTTCTCTAGAAGTACTATTCCCATTTAGACCTAGACTATAGGCCTATAGACTAGGCCTCTAGAAGTACTATTCCATTTAGACCTAGACTATAGGCCTATAAACTTGGCCTCTAGAATTACTATTTCCATTTAGTCCTAGACTATAGGCCTACAGACAGTCGCAGGTCTAGAGGCCTATAGACTAGAACTCTGGGCATAGAGACTAGGTCTCCAGAACTGTCACCATTTAGACTTAGTCTGTAGGCCTATAGAACTATTTCTATTTAGACCTAGACTATAGGCCTAAAGACTAGGCCTCTAGAAGTACTATCCCCATTTAGACCTAATCTATAGGCCTATAGAACTACTATTCCCATTTAGGCCTAGACTATAGGCCTAAAGACGAGGCCTCTAGAAGTACTATTCCCATTTAGGCCTAGTCTATAGACATATAGGCCTATTAAGGAAGCCTATGCTCTACGATAGTCAATAGGCTGTGGGAGAGGAAAAATTCCAACATTTCTATAGGCCTATGTTCCAAAAATACTGGATCATTAATTTGTAAAGCAATAAACGCTAAATTCCGGCCTACATACACGAGAAAACGTCCTTATTGATCAAATATTTTGATAAAAATAAAACCATTTTCAATTTATAATTTTTTTGGGGTTATTGGCCTATTTTTTAATGAATTATATAGGCCTGTTTTTTAAAGAATTATATAAGCCTATTTTAAGAATGATATAGGCTTTTAAGAATTATATAGACCTATTATTTAATTATATAGGCCTATTTCTTTTAAAAATTATGTAGGCCTATTTTTAAGAATTACTTAGGTCTAATTTTCAATTGATTTTTAAAGGCCTATTTTTTTAAATTATAAACGCCAATTTTCAAGAATTATATAGGCCTTCTTTAAGAATTATATTGGCTTATTTTTTAATTATGTATGCTTAAATTTTAAAAATTATATAGGCCTGTTTATAAGAATTATATAGGCATATTTTGAAAGAATTATATACTCCGGTTTCAGAGTCTTTTATAGGCTTATTTTTTATAGAATTGATAGGCCTATTTTTAAAGAATTATGTTTGCCTAATTTTAACATGTAGATCTATTTTTTTAATTTTTGTATGCCTATTTTTAAGAAACATACAGGCCTATTTTTTAAAGAACTATATAAGCCTATTTTTAAGAATTATATAGGCCTATTTTTTTAAATATATAGGCCTATATGAAGCTCCATTTTTATGTAAATATGGAAAAAAAATCTATAGGCCTAGTTATTGTAATAGGTCTATTAGGCAGGACAGTGACAGGTGTATATAAGTCACTGTCTTATATAGGACAGTGACAGGTGTATATAACAGTCACTGTCTTATATAGGACAGTGACAGGTGTATATAACAGTCACTGTCTTATAAAGGACAGTGACAGGTGTATATAACAGTCACTGTCTTATATAGGACAGTGACAGGTGTATATAACAGTCACTGTCTTATAAAGGACAGTGACAGGTGTATATAACAGTCACTGTCTTATATAGGACAGTGACAGGTGTATATAACAGTCACTGTCTTATATAGGACAGTGACAGATGTATATAACAGTCACTGTCTTATATAGGACAGTGACAGGTGTATATAACAGTCACTGTCTTATATACGACAGTGACAGTTGTATATAACAGTCACTGTCTTATATAGGACAGTGACAGGTGTATATAACAGTCACTGTCTTATATAGGACAGTGACAGGTATATATAACAGTCACTGTCTTATATAGGACAGTGACAGATGTATATAACAGTCACTGTCTTATATAGGACAGTGACAGGTATAACAGTCACTGTCTTATATAGGACAGTGACAGGTATAACAGTCACTGTCTTATACAGGACAGTGACAGGTATAACAGTCACTGTCTTATACAGGACAGTGACAGGTATAACAGTCACTGTCTTATATAGGACAGTGACAGGTGTATAACAGTCACTGTCTTATATAGGACAGTGACAGATGTATATAACAGTCACTGTCTTATATAGGACAGTGACAGATGTATATAACAGTCACTGTTTTATATAGGACAGTGACAGATGTATATAACAGTCACTGTCTTATATAGGACAGTGACAGGTGTATAACAGTCACTGTCTTATATAGGACAGTGACAGATGTATATAACAGTCACTGTCTTATATAGGACAGTGACAGATGTATATAACAGTCACTGTCTTATATAGGACAGTGACAGGTGTATAACAGTCACTGTCTTATATAGGACAGTGACAGATGTATATAACAGTCACTGTCTTATATAGGACAGTGACAGGTGTATAACAGTCACTGTCTTATATAGGACAGTGACAGGTGTATATAACAGTCACTGTCTTATAAAGGACAGTGACAGGTATAACAGTCACTGTCTTATACAGGACAGTGACAGGTGTATATAACAGTCACTGTCTTATACAGGACAGTGACAGGTATAACAGTCACTGTCTTATACAGGACAGTGACAGGTGTGTATAACAGTCACTGTCTTATAAAGGACAGTGACAGGTGTATATAACAGTCACTGTCTTATATAGGACAGTGACAGGTGTATATAACAGTCACTGTCTTATAAAGGACAGTGACAGGTGTATATAACAGTCACTGTCTTATATAGGACAGTGACAGATGTATATAACAGTCACTGTCTTATAAAGGACAGTGACAGGTGTATATAACAGTCACTGTCTTATATAGGACAGTGACAGGTGTATAACAGTCACTGTCTTATATAGGACAGTGACAGATGTATATAACAGTCACTGTCTTATATAGGACAGTGACAGGTGTATAACAGTCACTGTCTTATATAGGACAGTGACAGGTGTATATAACAGTCACTGTCTTATACAGGACAGTGACAGGTGTATATAACAGTCACTGTCTTATAAAGGACAGTGACAGGTGTATATAACAGTCACTGTCTTATAAAGGACAGTGACAGGTGTATATAACAGTCACTGTCTTATAAAGGACAGTGACAGGTGTATATAACAGTCACTGTCTTATAAAGGACAGTGACAGGTGTATATAACAGTCACTGTCTTATAAAGGACAGTGACAGGTGTATATAACAGTCACTGTCTTATATAGGACAATGACAGGTGTATATAACAGTCACTGTCTTATATAGGACAGTGACAGGTATAACAGTCACTGTCTTATATAGGACAGTGACAGGTGTATATAACAGTCACTGTCTTATATAGGACAGTGACAGGTATAACAGTCACTGTCTTATATAGGACAGTGACAGGTATAACAGTCACTGTCTTATATAGGACAGTGACAGGTATAACAGTCACTGTCTTATATAGGACAGTGACAGGTATAACAGTCACTGTCTTATATAGGACAGTGACAGGTATAACAGTCACTGTCTTATATAGGACAGTGACAGGTATAACAGTCACTGTCTTATATAGGACAGTGACAGGTGTTTATAAGTCACTGTCTTATACAAGACAGTGACAGTTGTATATAACAGTCACTGTCTTATATAGGACAGTGACAGTTGTATATAACAGTCACTGTCTTATATAGGACAGTGACAGGCCTATATAACAGTTGCAGTCTTCAGTCACTGAAAGAGGGACTGATCTCCCAGGTTGTTGCTGCACTCATCAGTCATCTACAGCACAACCTGGATAACACACTCCATCATTGATGTATTAACCGGGATTTATATCATACATATGTATAAACAGATGTGTATTAAAGCCATTTTAAAAATGTGTATAGATTTATTTACATTGTATGAATGTGTATGAGGGTCTATAGGCCTACGCGGCCTGTATACTCACAAGGACCTGCCTAGCATGGTTCAGTAGGCCTAGTGTGATGAAAGAATGTGTCTACATGGTTCAGTAGGCCTAGTGTGATGATAAAACGTGTCCAGCATGGTTCAGTAGGCCTAGTATGATAAAACGTGTCTAGCATGGTTCAGTAGGCCTATTGTGATGATAGAACCTGCCTGGCATGATTCAGTAGGCATAGTGTGATAATAGAACCTGTGTAGCATGGTTCAGTAGGCCTAGTGTGATGATAGGACCTGTCTAGCATGGCTCAATAGGCCTACTGTGGTGATAAGACATCCCCTTGAATGGTTCAGTAGGCCTAGTGTGATGATAGAACCTGTCTAGCATGGTTCAGTAGGCCTACTGCCATGATATAACCTGTCTAGCATGGTTCAGTAGGTCTATTGTGATGATAGAGCCTGCCTGGCATGATTCAGTAGGCATAGTGTGCAGCATGG